>NC_142245.1:4847500-5147500 GCF_052056855.1 Sturnus vulgaris | reverse complement strand
CGTGAGGGAGAACTACACCTGAGGGGAAGGTTGTGTCGCTGAGGGAAGCACACCTAAAGACGGACGAGACCTGAGGGTAAGATTGTGTCGCTGAGGGGAGCAGACTTGAGGACAGGAGTACACCTGAGGGGCGGGTTGTGACGCTGAAGGAAGCACACCTGAAGGGAAGGTTGTGTCGCTGAGGGGAGGGTTGTCTCTCTGAGGGGTGCACACCTAAGGGGGGACACACCTGAGGGGGGAAGCACACCTGAGGGGAGGGTTGTCTCTCTGAGGGGTGCACACCTAAGGGGGGACGCACACCTGAGGGGAAGGCACCTATAGAGAGGTGAGCACACCTGAGGGGAGGGTTGTACACCTAAGGGGGGACACACCTGAGGGGGGAAGCACACCTGAGGGCAGGGTTGTCTCTCTGAGGGGTGCACACCTAAGGGGGGACACACCTGAGAGGAGAAGCACACCTGAGGGCAGGGTTGTGTCGCTGAGGGACGCGCGCCCTCAGAGGAGGAGCGCGCGCGTCCCGAAGGCGGGAAAGCCTGAGGGAGAGGCCCGGCGGCTTCCAGAGCTCCTGAGGGGCAGCTTCCATGGAACCCTGAGGAGCAGCCCTGTGTTCTCGCATATCAAGAGATGTTACTTTTACATTCCGCTACTTTGAGGAGCGTCTTTCCCGGAGTGCTGTAGGAACGCGGCTTCCCTGCAGCAGAGCAGGGGTTTCCTTGCTGTTTAGCACGTCCTGAGGGGACTGGATTACGAAAGGACTAGCTGTTAAGTAAGGATAACTTAAGTAAGGCTCACAGTAGTCAGCTGACTGTGCCATGGAGATTTTCATGCCAGCCAGGATAAAGGGTTACTGAATTAATGCATAATTTTCTAGGAGTCAACATTTCCTACCAAAACACTTTTAGGGTCCTAATAGCTCTTCTGCCCTCTCACACAGGCGTTGGGATAAGAACCTTCCTCTCTTTTCCGGGTGAGTTGCTACCAGGACCTGGCAGCCACGGTATGTGGGAAAGCCTGAGGAGAGAAACTTAAAACTTTGAGGTTTTTTGCATATGTTTTGGAAGGTATTAAAACTTTGCACATCACTGAGGCTGAGCATCGTGCAAGACTCAATTTCTGCCCAAACAGGCATGTTTAAGAAAGAAAATACTGCTTTTTGCCTAATTAGATATATTTGAGCAGGAAAATATAGTTTTATAAAGAGATCTGTGACTTTACTGCAGTCGCCTAAGAGGCCTGTGGCACAAGCAAGTCTATCTGTGGGACGGGAGGTGGGTTGAAAGAGAAATTAAGAAAACCACACAAAAGTTCACACCTGCAGCTAAATCCCATTCCCTTATCTTAGGAGATCCATTCACAGCGATTGCACGGAAATAGAAGAGTTAAAAGCATGAAGCCCTTTTCAGCTTTATGCTGTTGTAGAGGCTATTGGAAATATAATATAGAATGCACTAGGAGGCAACAGATTGGTGAAAGAGTCCCAAGATTAGACATGTAAACTCATCATAGTAAGATTTTCAAGAATATGTGCTACTAAATATATATTCTCACCACTGTTTAACTTTTTTTTTAATATACGTGGTGATTTCCAGACTTCCAGCAAACTATCAGTGTACCTGAGAAAGAAAGATTCAGTTCTGTGCAAGAATGTTGCTTTCCTCACCCTTTTCTGCTCCAGAAAATTTGGACATTGCAAGATTGTTACCAATGCAAGAAACATTTTCTAAACACGTGTGCCATCAGGTATTAAATACCACAGTGTTCAGCCCTTCTGTAGTTTGCTCCCCTGAAGCTGTTCCTGTGCCTTTCACTACCCAGCATGGCTCACCACGAGCAGTTAATCCGATGTTTCATAGCAATTTGTATCCCTCGTGTTGCCTATTAATTTAATTTTGACCAAAACATTTCTCCTCTTGAGCTGTTTTCTCGCAGTATGCATTGCACTAGAAATTACCTTATTTAATTGTGAAGTAGCTCCGTACTTTACCAGGTCCACTGATTATTTCTTAATTGCATCAAGTGCAAAATTGAAGGCAGAGCTTTTTTCTTTTTTTGGCCATGCTTATCTGAGTCTCTGGCATTAAAAAAAAAGTCAAGTCCCTTTAACCAAGTGCATTTATGGAGTAATGTATCTAAATAAAAATACCATAAGATCAGAAGCACAAAATGTTCTGCTACTGGGGTCCAGAAAATATTAATCATTATCTTACACTGTATATACTGCACACCTTTAAACTTTGTAAAAAAATGAAATTACTTGAAGCATCATGTTACTTTGATCCGGCACACAGACCAGCATTTTTAAAGCAGAAAAATTGAAAAATAAGATCAGTGAGAAGTTGGACAGCTCTGCTGCTCAAGGGAAAGGAGCACTGATCTGATCTTTCAGCCACAGGCCACATATACCAATTTAATTACAATTATTGTTTGCCAGAAGAATCATAATGGAGTATGTTATTAATTACTTTTCCATTCAAATATCATATTCAGCCAGTTAAGCCATCAATAAAATCATGACTCCAGTGGCAAAAGAACCAGTGTACAGAGCAAACACTTGAAAGCAATTTCTGGGCTAAATTTTGTTAGTTAAGTTATCCCACAAACAGTTAGAAAGAAAGTGCATTCATCAGTCTGAATGCACATGGAACCACATTGAAATAATGTGGATTTTTTTAAGAGCTGATTTTTTTATTTATTTAAGGATGTTATGAAAGGCAAGAAAATAACAGTGCATTGTTCTCCAGCATTAGTGTCTCCAACAAAAAACAATCTATTTAAACCCATGCAAAATGGCTAATACTGTTATTGCTGTCCTGTTCCATAACTCAGTGTCATTTTATTCACCTCGCCCCTAAGAAATGACCTTTTCTGTGCACATCCCCACCTTTTCCCACAAATCCCCTGAGTGACACAATCTCATCCTAATCCCATTTCCATTTAGATGTTCCAGGAAAGCATTGTAGACCTTGGAGGCAATAAGTAATCATAATGGAAAGATAATAATATGTTTATGAAATCTGGATTTTAGAATAGCAAATTGAAAAATTACAATAGTATTTCAAGCTACTGAAAGTCAATGTTACTAAGAGCAAAAAGCCATCGATCAAGTGTTCTCAAACTTTTCAGGTTTAGATTATTTTTTGATACAAAGCATCTCTATTTCAGAGAGCAGCTCCTCTCTCCTGAGGTGATTCCTCATCTACCTAGCAGTCACACAATCTGGTGTTATAAATAGGATTTAGCATATTTTCCCACAAGCTGTTTTTCTACCATGGCTTTATCTTTTAAGCAGACCTAAAAAAAAAAAAAAAAAAAAAAAAAAAAAGAGAACAATTTCCCAGGCCTCTCCAAAGTGCATTATAGACCCCAGTTTAAAAATTCCAGCCCTTATTCATTCTTAAAGGTAAAAACAGTATGTAAGAACTCATAACTAAATATACCAAAATACTACTTTGAGTATTGTGTAGTTGTAGGTTGTTTTAATAAAGGTAAATTTGCTTCCTCGTGCCTAAAAGCTACAAAGTTGTACATAGAGGAAACCACTGAAACTTAACTGAGGTCCTAGACACAAAAAGAAAACAACACTCCAGCCTTGTCCTCAGCTAGTTAAAGAGTTTTCCTCTCTTGAGCTTCAGTTTTCCACTGTTTTAAAGCACACCTCCGACTCACCAACAGCCGTTTTTGGGACTCACTGAAGCTTTCTGTGACTAAAGCAGCAAACCATGGTTGTTACCTGGAAAGGGTTTTATTGGACTGCTGCTCCCCCTGAAAGGCTCCCTGCTGCTGTCAAGGACCCTTGTGCTCTCCCCTTCCCCTGTTCCTGGCATTCCTGGCCCTGCAGCCTTTTCTCCCTTATGCCAGCTCTGGCTCCCAGTCAAGTGCCCTTGTACAATGGGCCTGTTCGGTCACTGACCAAAAGCTAATGTGTTTTTAAGAAAATTCTCTTTAAGCTGATCTGGTTTGCTGAAGCTGTGACAGAAGCACTAGAGATGACATGAAGAAAGCATCAGGTGGCCACGTCCACAAGCCAAACCACCCTTTTTGGAAGCAAGATGTTAGATCAGACTGCGGAAGAGCACACAGGTGAGAACCACCAGGCTTCCCCTTCTACCACCATCCTCCCAGGCCACAGCCTCTTACTGGCACAGTTTCCAGACACTGCTTCCTTTGCTTATCCATGGAGTGATAGGACAAGGGAGAATGGCTTCAAAGTGAGACACAGCAGGTTTAGATTAGGTGTTAGGAAGAAATGATTCCCTGTGAGGGTAATGAGGCCCAGGCACAGGTTGTCCAGAGAACCTGAGGCTGCCCCACCCCTGGAATTGTTCAAGGCCAGGTTGGATAAGGCTTGGAACAACCTGAGATAGTGGAAGTTGTGCCCCCTCATGACAGATTTTGCAACCAGAGGGTATTTAAGGTTCCTTCCAGCCCAAACCATACTGTGATCCTATTTGCATAGAGTTGTCTTACACTCTACTTTTATTTCTGGCTATTTTAAAACACTTTTCATCATTAACAGCTCACAAACTCAGAGAATCTGGACACCTCCCTCATAACACCTCAGTACAAAGCAGTGCAGCTGTTCACAGAAGTGTCTAAGCAGCAAACGCCTCTGTTCTGCTGATTTTGAATGCAATTATTCTTCTGTATTTAAAGAACTTTAATATCATATCCAAATCAAGAGCAGTGATTGATCTATTAACAGTATAAAATGATTAAGTAAGCACTGGCTATTTAAAAAATGTCTTGGGACTAGAGGGCTCTCAAAGCACACGTTCATCTTTGTCTATATAGGCAAAGTCTTGGCACTCTTTTTGGCAGATGACCCAGGAAAATGACTGATGTATGAACATTAATGCATTCACATAAATTAACTCTGCACATAAAAAACACAGAGCCTTTAAGCCCAATTACATCTTCCCCAATTGTACAAATACTCCCTTTGCAGTCAGTGGCAGCTCAGGAAGATGAGGCCAATCCATATGTTATATTGATTCTAAAGGCACAAGAGTATGCAGTTAATCCCTTTCAAACCTTGCAGAGCACAAGCTCTTGGAGATCTTCCAGGCAGCCAGATGAAAGTTGCCTTTCAGAACCAGGGGCTGTGTGTTGTTAGAGATTCCAAAACACGCTGGGCCAAAATCTGGCCTTGCTTTTACCAGTGTAAAATGGGAGTATTTCAGGAGAGATCTGTATATGTGCACTGACATAAAACTCATCATTATCCTGAAAAAAAGTGTCTAATATTAACATGCTTTCCTCCTAATGTCAAAGAGAAGCAAAGCAAAGACAAAAAATAAAAATGTTTTCTTCCAGCTAGGAGTTTCATAACATCTAAAACACCTCAGACAGTTTATGATAGTTTTTAGGGTTCTTTGTGCTGCTAATAGGTTTTACCTGAAGATTATTCAAATACCACAGTGATGACTGATGTATAAATCTTCCCAGGTAGGTCAAAAAAGGTAGGTTAAAAATTGCAAACCCCCACATGAATCTCCTGTAGAGATATGGCTTGAAGCATTCAGAAGAGTCATTACAGATGAGAAACACCTTTCTGTAAAGCTAAAGGCTGAGCACTTTTAGATGCATTCACAAGGCATTTCTGTCCACCAGCAGCTACCAAATCTGAGTATTTTGAACTTCTGGTGTCTCGCCTGGGTGTTGGCACTGCCTGTTTGTGGGATTTTCTAACTACAATACACAAAATACAAACCCATCTCTCCAGCATAGCTCAGAACCCAGGCTGACACCCAGAATTCAGCTCAGAATCCTCAAATTTTACAGTGTGGGTGGATCATGCAAGTAACACTGGGGTTAAAATGAGCCAGTTTGCAGAATAAATGTATCTGTATGGTGTTGAAGTACGTTGTTACAGCTAAGTTACAACCCTAGTGCCCATTTTAAGTCAATGTTGTCTAGCAAAACAAAATGAAATTCCTATTATCCAAAATGAGGGAAGTCATTAAGACAGAACCGTATCACCAAGCAGCAGTTTCAAGGTTTCTTCAGCACACTTTAGAAAACTTGCATAATAAAAAACAAATTTTGAAGTAAAACTAAATATGCTCTTTTATAAATGTCACAATGAAATAAGCATGCAAACCAAAAAGGACCTAACAAGTCACAGAAAAAACCCAGCCATTATTCACAAATAGCAGTTGATAAACTGGGGCAAATTCATTATTTTTCTTAGAGACAAAGGAGATAAAATTTTGAATTTAGACAGAGCAATAAGTATTATGTGATCAGTGGCTTACAAATCCATTGTAGATGTACCTTATGAAGAAAGTTATTGTTTGTCTAGATCAATTTGTGAGCCAGAAGATGCAACTCCAGGGATTTTGCACTAAGCAAAAAGTTTACATTATAGCACTTTGTTCCATTTAACTTTATAACAGTTTAAAGTAAATGCCTAAGAGGAGCACCGACCATAAGAGTAGAGAATACTGTGCAGAAATTAGAAAGAAAAGAGGAAAATACATAATGTATGATGTAAAAAGAAACAGATAACGAAAATTAAAAGGATTTTACTAGAGGAAAACAATTTCATTTTATTGTAAAGCTCTAAATGAATAAAATAAAGTCTTTGAATGTGAAGATGATTAAAAAGACAAAATCATTAGCTAAAGATATTTACAAGTTTAGACTTTCATTTTGATTGTAATTTTAATTAGCTGGACACTAGGGGGGATGAAAATGAAAGCCTACATCATCTACTTACTCTTTAAATTGCATTCCACCTTAATTTTCTGCTCTTCAGTTCTTAATTTTCTCTATTTTTGTTCTAACTAATCCGGTTATCAGAATAAAGTGATTTTCTCTCAGCCAGGTTTAACATTCAGTATTTGAGTCTGTGAACCAAAAGTTCATCCCACTGCTTCAATTTTTATTCTTTCAATAGCAGTAACTCTCCAGGAAACTTTTCCAGTCTTTTGTCTGTACAGCGGGGTGCTTTATGTACACACGACAGTTATGCAGCTAATAACAAAGGATTCTATTTTAAAAATAATTATGTTCCATTTACACAGTTTCCCATGAAATTTACTCATAAAATGCAGGATGCACCAAAAGATTAAATGCTATTTTCCTGTTCATTAAAATCATTTTTCTAAATGTAACCCAGTTACTTGCCTTTTTGTCTTGAAGGAACCACATGTTCAAGCAGCAGTCAGAGTCAGTTTATTCTTAAATAAAAGAGCTAATTCCCTTTGGGCTGTCTCTGCAGTGTGCAGTTAACTCCCAGATTTGTGCCCACGTCTCAGGCCATGGACAGACAGACAGACAGACAGACACCCCTTTCATGAAAAGCTACACTGAAGCAGATCACACTGCCTTTTCCAGAAAAGCTCTGGAAGCACAAATCCAGAGTTGAGGTGGCAGCTGCAGGTGCTTAAGCAAGGCAGTCTATCACTGTGTGAGCACCCTCACTAGCAAGCCTTATCTCTTTGAAGGATTCTTCACTTCCTGCCTTGACCTGGAGATGCTCTGTTATCAAGTCACATGGGATTCTTCTGCAAGTCGACTTAGAGGACACCTGGCTGTGGAAAGGGTTTAAAGGAGCCACCAACACACTGGGGTTTTTATCTGCACTGGCCATGGAAAATGTTCTGTAAAAGGGAACAAAAGCTGTATTTCAGCCCTTAACCTAGCCAGGTTAGCTGCTTTGGGCTAAAAGTATCTACCCTGCAATTGATGTGTTCTCTTAAAGGTCAGCAGGAGAGTTAATATTATCTCAGTATGTTCTTGTTCCTTTCTGAATAATTTCTTTTAGAAGAAATTCAGTCCTAAAAGATGTCTTATATACCATTCTTATATTAGCTGGATAAAACCCAGCAAGGATAGTTTGATCTTGACAAGATAATTTTATCTGTTTGTTTCAAGCAATTGATTCACAGGCCTTCTTGACATGTCTTCTTCTTCTTCTTCTAAAGAACAGTGAGGATTCACTCAGGGCCTTTTTGTAAGGGAGTTTCCACTGAGGGTATAAACAATCTTCAGCAGAGCCTACAAATAGCTCTCTGTACTTGGGAGCTCTTCTCATTTTAGTGCCATTTTAGTTCAGATCAGCATTGTGCTTTTGAAGTGAATCTCTGATTGTCCTGATGCTCTGTGCTTTGATTCACATCATGATGTGGTACTGAAGCACATGAGCCAAATTCCTTTTGGATTAAAATCAAGTGGAAAATGCTGAAATGCATCTAATGCACTCCAGCTGCAAATCTCCAGTCAATCTTTTAAACTCACTTGCAGCTTTCTTTCTTTTACAAAAAAAAAGGCATGCATATCACACCCTCATCGCCACATATTTTACTTTAAATTCACATTTCTCCTGCTCTGCTACTGCAGATGGAAGTTTAAGGACAATCTACTTCAAATTCAGCACTTTTCTATTTGCAGTTTTACTTCTTTCTCTTTTATGGGAGTTGATGTTCATCATCTAGTCACTCTCCCAACTTATTCTAATAGGTTCAGAACTCTGTCAAGATACAGTTGTCTGTTCCCTAGGCAGAACAGCCAATTGCAAATGTTTTATTTAAAACCAAAGGTCCAATTACAGGACCAATTTATGATCTCAGTCGAGCCAATATAAATCTGATCTAGTTCATTGACTTTAACCTGACTGCAGTAACTTTATTCCAGATTTGCTCATGTGTAATGAAATTGAGTTCAGACAATGGCTCTGATTATTACTTTTTAAAGAATTAACTAGTAATATAAGTTGCAATACAGAGTCCTTCCACCTTTGGAACAAGACTTCATAATTATCACTTGTGGGTCAAAAGCATATATCCAGTCCCACACTGTTTCAAGGAGCAAAGTGCTTTAAAGATTTTGCTTAAGAAAGCACAAGGTGGGCATGGCAAGACATGAGGATTTCAGCAGCAGCACCTCAAAAGAAGGGCAATATTGTGATTTCTCCCCCCATTCATTTCCTTATAGAAATATAGTAGTTTTCTGGTGCCTCATTAAATATCTGGGAGAAATCTGCATACGGTTTGGGTTGGATTTCTTTAAAGACAGAGGGGAAAAAAAATACTCTCATTTTTTGGCCACTCTGCAGCATGTGGTTAAAAAACCCGAGTAGGCACATATGGCTTCCATAATGCACATAATGCATAGTCATTTTCCAAATCAGAACTCAGTATGTATTCAAGTTTTAGGTATAGACTCCCCTTCAGATATGTAGCATTTATACCTTATTTTCTCTGTTTCTTTAAGTTATTGAAAATCTGGAATTTCCTTAACAATCATAGACAACGTGAAGATTTTTATTCAGTTAAGAGCTTTGGTATTAGGGCATTTTTGTGTTTGGTTTGGTTTTTTTTCCCCTTGGTGTTTGGGGTTTTTTTGTCTGTGCTTTTTTTTTTTTTTTTTTAAACTTTATGCAGTGAAGTAGTTTAAATTCCCCTATTTCTTAGAGGAAAAAAAACAAGCCAAAAACTTTAAAGACAAGACAAACTCTATCAAAGGAAGAATATGGCAGTGATAATCTTTGGGGTTTCCTAGTCAGTCTAGTACCCTGGTTTCTGTGACAGCTACTTGTGAATTGAGAATAAAGGAATAAATATTCCCCTTTTTCGACTTACTGGCTTAGATTAAGAGGGAACAGAGACAGAAACTGCTGACTGCAAGACTTATGGATAAAGCACATAGGGACTAAACACAGGGTTAAACCATGATTCAGTTACTTACATTCAAATGACACTACATACCATATGCTAGATTTATAATATTAAATATATATTCTAAATACACGTGTTAAAGCTAAAAGTGAAATACTTGACACTGATAAAATTGTCCTACCTGAAGATCAGAACACACTATAACCTGGCATAGCTCTATCAGCTTCTGAACTTATGCTGGCCTTGGGCTTAAGTCTGTCTTTGAGTGCTTGAAATTAGTTTCAGGTGCAGTAATCACAGAAAGAAAACATGTGCAGGGACATAACTTTTTAAAGAAACAACAAAACTGAAACAGGTTTAGAGAATTATCCATCAAATTACATTTTTAAGAGTAGCTATTAAAATGTTGATGAAAGAATATAAGATGATGAGTCAGGGACACTAAAAGACCAAACACATGGTTCTACAAGATATTATACTGAGTAGTAAGAATTTCACTTTATAACCCAATGTGATTAAACAGCATACTGCTGAAAATGCAGATGTTATACTACTACAGTAAAAAAAAAAAAAGGTTTTTTAAAGATTTTTCTAATTAAACCACAAAAGATCACAAAGAAAATAGGGAGGAACTTTGCTAAGAGTGCAGTCCTACAGAAGAACCAGGATTTAGGGCTGGTCTTTGAAGTTTTCTTTTTCAAACTACATGGCCTTGAAGCTATTGAAAGCTTGAAAGATTTTTCTGAGGAAACTGTGCAATGTTAGAGTTATGTTGTACTACTCAATAATATGGGTGAGCTGTTTGTAAGGAAGGATTATTTTTAAGGAAAATCTGTTTTCATATTGACCTTGGATTCATATTTCTAAGGCAGCTACAGCAAAGGCAACATTCCCAGCAGTGAAAATTCCTGTCAGGAATGTAACATTCAAATCCTGGTTAACATGTTTAAAAATGGCAGTGATAGTGATAGAGAGAAAAAGCACAACAATTCACTGATTTTTCAAAACAAAGGTGTTAATACATAATAAATTTTCATCAAGGACAGCAGGATTTATCACAACATCATTTGTATATAGGATATTTTTATTTTAAAGTAATCCTGATTTCTTAGGCATTATACAAGAGACTTTCTGAAATAAAAGATATTTGAGCATTCTGTAATATTTTTTAGGGTTACAAGCACATGTCAGTAAATATTCAAATAGTTCACAACACAGTTGAGATTGCAAACCATGATTAATCTTAAAACATTCCAGTACCTGCAAAATTGTGTCTTCTGTATTCTGAAGATTTTCCTCCTGCCATTCAACCTGCTGCCATTATGCATTGTTTGAAGGAAGTGTTGAACCATAAGAAGTCATGGATGAATATGTTCAAGTATTCCATACACGCCCTTAGATCCATTTGTACAGGGTCAAGTCTAGCTTTCTGTCACTATTTTCTTCTGTATAACCAAATTCCTCCAGGCTGAACAAAAAGTGCATTTCTATTGAGTCTAATCTTCTTTCCTCTACAGAAATTCCACATTCTGGTGTGGGAGCTGAACTTCCTCACTGCCCAGCAGGTGAGTAGTAATTACTTGATTCCATGCTGCCCATATCCTTCAAAATCTGCAACAAGATACTCCTAAAGATCAGATGTGGATGGAATTGTGAAAAGTGTTAATTCTTGCAATCCTCCTCTGAAAAGAGCTGAAGGAATAAATTCCTTACAGAGTTAGACTTGCCAGGCTCCTTGGCTGATAGCCCAAACTGAAAGCTCTCTTGTGCTTGGGAGTCTAAATGTGATCCCTTCACCTCCTGTTCTAGGGAACCACTGTAGGTTGTTTGCTTTATTCCTGTCTTTCTTATCTCCAAAGCTCTTGTAAGTTTGTTTGTTGTTTCAGCACAGTGACCATACTATTAACCCAGGCAGAAGTGTCTGAATTAACTCCAAATGATTGAGCCATCTGGAGAAGTTCACTTTGTATTTAACTCTGAGAGTTAATTGGGTTTTATGTGGCAGAGCTGCTTCAGAAAGCTCATTGGGACCTATAGCAAAGTGATGTAGATTTAATGCACCCCTCTGCATTAAAGCATCCATCAGACTCATTAACTGTGGTTTTTACATCCATTTTGGTAGATAAATTTCTTTAATCATATGCATTTGCAGTGGGCTCTTGTCGAAGTGTACTTCCTTTTCCACTGCTTGTAACTTTAGCCAGTGGCATCTCCTCCAAGAAGGAGCACTTTGGCTTCATCCCCTTAACATTTTAATTGCTCATTAATGAATCCTGTTTAGTATCTGAGCATTGGGTGGCTGTTGGTTTCTCTGCATATATTTACCACCGTGGCATTTCACACAATTTGCATCAAAAACGATTGCTTTTTCTAATATCATGAACTATTTCTGAATTCCTTACTTACGATCCTTTAGAGATTGCAAGTGTTATGCAGTCTTTTCCCATAGCATTTCATTTTGGAATATTTTTTGAAAATGTTTAGTCTTTAATTTTGTCTTAATTGAGGGAAACTGATTTTTTTTTTACTGATGTGCACTTCAGTTATTTTCCAAAGCTTGCTATTTCATTTTAGAATTTTTTTTTTGTTATCAATGTATATATTCACTGCTTTTGTAATATCCAAATTACTTGATACAATAATCTTGTAAAATTTATAGCAAGATATTCACCTTCCAAACAATTACATGGAACCCAAAATGTAGCAGATTTTAAAAAATGATTTTATGAGAATATTTGTTTTATACTTACCTAGAGTCTATTTATTTAAAATTTTATTGCAATAGTGCTCTTATAGTTCTTTTAAGAGAAAAATATCAGCAATTATTCTTACAAACTTTCTCTAGATTTTTTTATCCAGAAAGAATGACATTTTAATACAAAAATAGACAAATCAGAAAAGGATATTGTCTTCCTCACAATAATTATAAGGCTCAATTAAAAAACAAACTCTGAATGAAATTTTTTTAGGCCTGCCTTCTGAATGTTTCATGAGTAGGATATTCACATCTTAAACATTCTGCATTGTTACCTGTGTGTTTAAAATATCCCTTAGTGGTCTTTCCATGCTACTACTTTAAAAAGAAAATATTACTGCTCCAATAAATTTGGGTGGAAAGATAAATGTTTATTTGACTTTTTTTTCCTTAACTGCCCAGCAATTTCCAGCAATTTCTGGCTGCAGTGAAATATGCTATAGATTCGAAATTCTCTGGGTTTATACATGCAACAGTGTACATGATTTCTCTTTCTTTTCTCTTATTGTTTTACAGTTCCTCTCCCAGGAAAATATGGGAGTGCTTCAACTGCTCCCAGGGTTGCCAGATTCCTTCCAGCATGAGGAACAAAGATAAGTTCATATTCTCTATTTTTGTCAAGATCCCATTTACTTATGACACTTTATGATTAGGACAAGTGGGTTTTCAACTAGAAAAAGTTCTCCCCAAAACCAGTTTCCTGCTCCGATTCAAAAGCAGAGATCAAGGTGATGACAGCCTATGCTACTCTCACATCTCAGCATGTTCTGGCTCACATGGATCCTCAACAAAATTCTGGAGCTGATACACCTGAAGAAGGCATTTTTTCCCTTTTTGAGACAACCCAAAACAGAAACCTCAATCAGTTGAACGGAAATTAGTTGGAAAAATTACATGTGCTCAACACACATCATCCTAAAACACCTGATATTTTAAACTGATGGCAAATTTCAAGAACATTTTCTATTCTCTCTACATTACATCACTTGGATCATTTGTCTTTCAAAGGACTAGTAAACCTTAATTTGCTTTAGCAGCTTTGAATGGATTTTTATTGTTTCTTACCACAGCCTTTCAACTCTAGTAATTTGAAAACTAAATATGAACTGCAAAACTCAATCAATCCTGTAGTATTCTTTTAATATCAATTTCTATATAATTAGCCCCCAAACTATGTTCAATTACTGACAATTATTCTCATGCACTTTGAGGGACAACACTAATTTCACAGTTAGCAGCATTTAAAAGGAAGGTGATTCAAACACTATATAAAAAAGTCTCTCTCTCAAGAGCTACAGAGAATTGTTGCAGACTTTGTGAAATAAAAAGGATTCCATTGGTACAATATCAGAACTCAGATTTTACAGCCCCACGCGGGTATGATTCTGTCTGGCAGGTAGTTTGTGTCAGTATTCTTTAAATGCTAACTAGGCTTATTATATCTTTGGCTGTGTCCTTTTAAAACCAATAGAATTATGGAAAAATCCATAGAAATTGATGCACCAAATTAAGACTAATGATTAAAGTGATGTAATCGGGATTTCTTACATCTAGATTTTTTTCTCTCAGGCTGTCTAACAGATATTTGAAGCATCTCTCTTATAACTGTTACAAGGTGCCTTCCCTCACATTATGAAATCATGTTTTATGATCTTCAGCCCATTTCCTGTCCCTATCCTATAAGGATACAGGTGGAAGGGTTTGGTGATGTCATGGTGGTTCCATGGTAATGCTGTACAGCTCCTGTTCCAGTGAGGTCACTGGAACTATCAGTCACTTTGTAGGGAGAAATTATTTTTGTTATATCCATTTTGTTGTTGGGCTCTGATGGATCTTATGACAACTGGAAATTCTATTTATTTATGTGCATATTTAAAAGGTCATCAGTACCATCCACTGGGTACTCTTCTTATAGAGTAGTAAATATCCAAATAAAGAAATAAATCAAATTACACCTTCCTCAAATGAGAGTTACAAAATGGAGCTAACAAATATTGATAGGCAGCAGTCTTCAGAAGATTTTCTGAATTATCTCATAAGTGCTACAAAGTTTAAGAAGAGGAGAAAAGGAAACAGAAGAATTATTGTCAAAACAGCACACAGGCCCTTAACAACAAAAATAACAACCTTTTGTTGGTAAATGACAGCCAATCTTGTCTCAAGTGTATATCTCATTGATCCGAAGGAGAGCTATATGATAAATAAAGTTGTGTGCATTGTAATTTCCAAACACACTGAAGAGCTGAAGAATAAAGACCAGTAGCTACATTCATGCAAAGAACAGATAAAAGGTTTTTATAGTTTAAAAGTAAATTTTGGGTAGAATCTTGCAAACACCAAGAAGTTTGTTGTTAAAATGTCATTCTTTTTAGAAGATTCTATTTTCAAGTGAAATGCTGATTTAAACGTTTTTAGATTCATGATTTTAAGGTGAATCAAAACCAGCCCACAGTACTAAAATACTTGCAGATTTTTGCAGTATTTTTTGTTGGGCTGGTTCAATTTTTTTTCCAGAAAGCTGAGCAATAACTTCCTTCACCTTTATGGCATAGCAATACCATCATGAGTCACCAGGAAAAGGTCAAAATTTTACACAACACTAAGAGTCAACTAGAGCTCATGCCAGTGACTACTTAGGTAAACACGAGGGACATGAGAATGTAACAATAAAAGAAAACTCCAAATCATCTTCAGACAGTAGCACTGGATAAAAACAAGACCTAACCTGGGGGGAAAAGATGACCAAAATGCAACACAATTAAAAGATGACTCACATGCTGAGTAGGACCTGTCTTTGGGGACAAAAGGAACTGTGCACATGTGAACCCAGCTGGAAAAGGTGCATTCAAATGTAGAATAATCCAATGCCCAGTGAAGGCTATAAGTTTTTTTTTCTGCCAATTTGGGAGGCTTTGGGTAACGATCCCACGGGTGACAGGAGCAGCCTCAGAAGCTTTTGTGGATTAAGGAAAGGTAAGTTTTCTCCAGGATTCCACCGCTGGCACAGGTTCAGGACCAGGAAAGGTAAGATTTCTATAAGATTCTTGCATTTGTACATGTACAGGATTGAAAATCTCAATGCTGGTAATCACACTGAACAGCCCACAACTTCACAGCAGTAGTTATCCTCTCTAAAGTGAATAATGGATGTGAGAATTAGGGGTAAAAGCTGTTTACAAAAAACGTTGCAATGCTTCTGGTAAGAGCTTGTATGGTGTATCAAGTAAGGCGTAAGCAATTTAAAAATTGGGTTTCACTAATCTAGCTAATTGCAATGCTGTTTTTAGCATTGCCAATCTAAATAATTATGTGAATAATGTAATTTAAAACATTTTTAAAATATTTAATGCATTCGCAGAAGAGATCACTAAGGATATTTTGTAGTGGGTCACATAGCCTCTACAGACATTTTAATAGTGAAAAACTGAAACAGCAAAAGATACAATTCAGGTTCCCAAAACTGAGCAAAAGACAAAAGGTCTGGTTAAAACAATGAGGCACAAAATCTAACAGGGAAGACTGAACTGTATTGCAAGTTCACCTGCTTTTGTTTACCTATTGCAGTGATCCTGGTATGTACCAAACAATATGTACAGCAATATCCAGGCACGATATAGTGAGTTAATAATGGAGTTTCTGTGTTAACTGTGAATTCCCTTGCATTACTTGGTATATTGCTGATACGGATAGGGTTTTGCAGCTTAATTCGTGGCAGCACATAGGGTGTCAGCTGGAAATCCATTTTGTCGTTGTAGAACAATATACAGAATATAATAAACCCATTCCCACCTTCCCATTCTTCCCTTACGGTAGGAAGCCAACATTTAGAAACCCATAGCAAACAAACACCTGCTAAGCATAAATCACGAGCACAAACACAGCGCTGGACAAGTTCAGAGAGATACGATGGGAGAAAAATCCATGGAAAGAAAATCTTAATAGTCATTAGGAAAATCTAACATTTGTTTCACAAACTGACAGGTGGCTACTGAATCGACTTCAGAACAACCATAAAGAGAGAGCTGGTTATTATGCCAGTAAAACTTAAACAGCAGAGCTTTTTTATAAGCCGCACTCTGTTAGGAGTACACTGAGGGAGCCCAAGCAGGAAAAAGCAATAATCACATCTAGCAATAACAAGAGGATCAACTAATATCCATCATAATTTCTCCCTGTTTTGCTTCTCCCTATTAGTATGACATATAGTAGAAGTAGATGCAGCCTAACAAGATACTGAGCAAAACAGGTGCAGAAACTAAAGCGTCTTCCATTTAGAGAGTCAGCATTTTTCTTTGAAAAAACCTCTGTGCACTGTGCAGGTTGGAGCCTGGGTTGCCCATTGCTTATACCCATTGTGTGATGTGTGCACTATTTTATCTCTTCCTGCAGAGTTTGGTTGTGACATACATAACACATGTGCCCATAAAGTTACCCAGAAAGGCACTGAAAAGGTTCAATATATGTCATGGCAAGCATATTTCTTTGTTAATTCCATAAAGACAGTCTGGAGAAGCCAAGTCTCCCACAATTTTTGTGTCTGCAGTGGGGAGAAACCAGCACACTGCATGCTATCATTATCACAGAATTATGGTGCACTATGTAATACTTTTATTCTTGCCAGAGAATGATAGTGGAAATGGCATTGCCCCATTACTAATGCTTAATGTATGACCAATCAGAAGCTGAAAATCATATGACCAGTGGCAGCTTATGCCATCCCATCAGTTCGTAAATTGGATGCAGTTTGTCAGATGGACACAATATCCCTCCACTGTAGGTGGTCTCTGTTTCATTAGGTTTCAGATTGATGGTAGTGAACAATAATCCAAAAGTGTGCAATAGGTACATCAACCTCATTTTTCATTAACAGTGCTTCCCAGACGTATTGGGAGCAGGTACAAAACATAGATTTTGTTTGGCTTACTTTGATCCGTGCAGAGACTATTGGGTATCTGACTTCGCTGTTGGAGGCTTATGGTTTCGGTTAGCAGAACCTGGTACAGCAACTGGATGAGGTGTTTTTGATATAATCTATTCATTTAGGTGTGATGCAAAAATAGTGGGTGGCAAAGCTGCTAATTTTTTTTTTTTTTAATGAAGTAATGAGCGACCAACAATTTATTTACATGCAAGGCACTGCAGTTACTAGGGGACCTTTCTAAATTATGGGGTAGATACAAGAGTGGCAGTGATTTTTTTTCCTTTATTTCCCAAGAGATTAACAGATATGTTGGTACATTTTTGTGGCTTCTAAAAGAAATTAAAAGACTGAAAGTCTTTGCCAGGGTCACTGAAATGACAAACAAACCAACTACTGCTGTATCTTACACAGTTTTGACTTACAGGGATATGTTTTACTTCACAGTGAAATAAAGTAGAATGCAATGTTGTTCAAACAGTGAGTAATTGAAAAGCCATTTTTAAAGCAGAGACTTTGAATCCCTACAAATGATATAATATTTATAAAGCTGGCAGAAAACTGATATTAGACTCTGCAGCAGATGAGTAAGAACTGCTATCATCAGGACTGATCGGTTACCACATGCTTTCACAATCTTCAAAACAGCTTTCTTCCTAATTTGTATATTAACAAAGTGCATGTACATTATTAGCAAGTTAAACATACTTCTTTTTAAAATAAAATCAAACCTCTAAGTAATATATTATGTAGGAAAAATCATGTTTTAATGTTCAGATGAATGGATTTTATTATGCAGAAGCACATACGCTGTTAATCATGTAACATCAAGCTATACATGCAGTCAAGATAGGCAATATGGTTTACTCTTTGGATGCATTTCTTATCTCAGTGTATGAAAAGGTTCCATCCACAATATTTCATTGTCTCTTTCTAAGAAATGTACCTCCAGGCCCTGAAGATTTAAAGAATTCTCCTCATTTGCACAGCACGAACACGAGCTCTGTTCTGTGTGGGGCTGAGGGGGGGAATTCTGTGTGTGCATGTATTTGGCATATGGAATATATGGACGCAGGCTCTCACATCATGCCACTTTTCCAACAGCATCTCTTATCATTGTTTAAGAATATCTTTTCACTTTCATGCTTTTCTCTAGTTATTTAACATAACTGGGCAACTTTTCTTCTGAAGTTCTAAAACATGTGTCCATTGCCCTGGTTTTCCAGCCTTGAGCAAATCTCTTTAATAGATCACTTTCAAGATGATGATACATTGATATTCGGCTTTAATTAGTGTCATGAAAGAGAAAAAGCCCTTCAAATGTCAATGGCTTGCAAAAGTTGTTGGAGCATCTTCTTAAAGCAAATCTGAAGGCCTGGCCCTCAATATTTTTTTCTTTCTTTCACATGATCCTATTACAGGAGTTTTTTTGTAAACTGGTGTTATAAACGATTATTTTTAGTTAAGAGGAGCACCAGGAAAGATTAAAAAATGGATATAAAGACATTCTGGTTCTTGATCTTCTTTCTTCTCATCTCAACCTTTAGAAAGTCTTGCTGGAAGAACACAAGGAACAGCGGGAAGGTTTCTAACAGATCTTTGAGACCTCCTTGCAGTCAGATCCCAGGGGAGCTAGAACAGTATACCTCTGTGGTTCAAAAACTCTTTGGGCCAGAAAAAGGGGCCTTTATCTGCTGACATTTCAAACATATTCAATCAAATATTGATCTAGAAAATCAGCCACTTTTTCTCTAGCAAAGAAATTAAATTAGTGCTACCTACTGAAGATCTACAAATGGTTCTCCTGAAGATAATGATAGTACCCTAGGCTGTTCCTAGGATCAAAAGTTTTTATGGACACCAAACTGATTTAATATTTTCTGTAATGCATGGAGAAAAAAGGGTGAAAGATCTGCGTGCCAATAGTAATGTGCTGGAGATTATCTCATGTGGCGAGTCCTTGCATCAAGGAGCCAGGTCGGTTTTTCAAATCCATCTCATCTTTGGAATAAAAGAAACAGAATGCAGCCCATTTCACCTTAGACAAAGATTTTCATCACCAGAAATATCTGACACCTCTTAAAGTTGGTGCTGGTGGCACATGCTCCTCTAAGTCATAAACATTTCCCGTCTCTGTTGTGTTCTATTTCAAGATGTCCCTTCTGTTGCTTTGGAAGTAGTGGGAAGTCTCTTCTTCATACTCTATACACTAACAGACCACAAAACATGTCTAATGTGCAACAACGGGAGAAAGATTCCTTAAAATGTATTTCAAGTCCCATTGTTGAAACATTTTCATCATTTGTATTATGAAAAAAGGTAGGCTGTACAAAAGAGCACAAGGGTTTAATGATTTAATTAGTACTTCATTCTATGAATTTACTGGGAAAAATAATGAGGCATTAGTTCCTATTAAGGCGTTTCTCACATTCTCGTCTGCAAAATCATGTCTTGGGGATTTAACTACACTGAGACAAAGAACTGAATTGTTACAGGTCAAATCAGTTAAGGCTGGATTTACCACTTCTCTCACTTCTTCATGAAGCGCATCCAGTGGACAATGTTTTCAAATTCTGACAGTTTACATTTATCACTGGACATATATGACTGGACTAAATCTATGCACAAAGAAGAGGCATTCAGCATACATTTTATAAATCTATCAAAGCATCTCAGAGGTTTCAAAGGACTGTCTTCAAGTTGAGTTAGTTTAGTGGTTTGGAAATTCAAAGCTTCACCAAATATTCAACCAGTTCCATCTGTTGTTTGGTTTGTCTGATTTTGGATTCTGTTTGACTTGTTAATTAATTCCTGTGTTTAGACTGTCTATTAAATAATTTCAAATGATGGTAATTAAATATTCCATATGCATACACAGAATTGTTCAGGTTGGAAGGAACCTCTTGAACCATCTAGTCCAACCCCCTGGCTCCAGCACCATCAGCAGGAGCTGCTTGCCCAGGACTGCTCCCATTAAATTCATCTCCACAGAGGGCCTCCAAAGCCTCTCTGGACAGCCCATTCTTAGTGTTTCACCATCCTCTCAGGAAGAGTTTTCTTGTGTTCACACTCTATTTTATGCTTACTTTTTTTTTACATTTTACTTTTCAACAGAAAATTAGTTTCCATTGTCTTTTGTGCTGTCAGTGGTGCTACCAAGAGAAGTCTGGCTGCTTAATTCTTTACTCCCTCTCCTCAGATATTGATGCACATTGAGATTTCCCCATCAGCCTTCTCTTCTCCTGGCTGCAGCCCCAGCTCTCTCACCCTCCTCTCATATGAACAGATGATTTTAAATCATCAGACCACCAAAAAGAAAATCAGTGCACATATCTTGATACCGTTGGGCAATGCAATATACATTTTCAAGGAATTTAGAACCAAAAAAATGGTGTGTGCCACTCTTTCACAAGAATTTTTCTCTCAATATTTTGTATGCAGCAGATAATCCAGCAAAGAAGTAGAGACTCCTTGTAAAAGGGCTCCTTTGTCCTTTTCCACTCTTCATATTGAGCTCAAAGAGCTCTACTTCTATATGAACCTGAACTGGTAAATAAGAATTGTCTTTCTGGCTTTCCATGTATATCAGGGCATCCTTGTACCCATTTATCTATTAGAACTCACTGAATATGTCATAAAAATATGGATAAAGGTAAACTGTCTCTTCATGTAAGTCCAAACTTTCAAACCTTCAGGAAACACGAGGATATTAAGCAGTTGTAAAGCTGGAAACAAACCAGAAATTTCATGTCCAACAAACTTCCTGTATCAGTCAAAAAAGATTTCAGTTAATTTTTGTCATGGATCAATCCAAGTAGGAGCTATAAAAAAGAGGAAGGAATGAATTCTCAGTTTCCACCATGGTAAAATTTGACATCAAGTCCATGATATTCCGCAGCAAGAGTGGCATAGTTTAATATATTTTTTTAATGAACTGGAAAAAGGGATGAGCATTGAGGTGATAAAATTTGCAGGTGACACAAAATTATTCAGGTTAATCAAATCTGGAGAGGGTAATAAGAAACTTCAGAAGAAAATAAACAAGTTAGGTGAATGATCAATCTGATGGCAGATTAAGTTCCAGGTTGATATATACAAATTAATGTAATTTACAAGGTTGAGGATTTTAAAATCTATTTTTACACCTTAGTGAGTTCTAAATTAATTGTATCAAAGGAAAAGGACCTAGAGAGCATTGTCAAGAGTGCAATAAACTCCTCCACTTGCATGCAGCTATAGTAGAAAATTTTGGTACAGGAAAGAAGAGTAATATGAAAAGCTCTTTAATGTCATTAAATTGGTTGTCCTCTGCATTTCAAACACCATGTGCAATCCTGGTCACCAGCTGCAAACAGAAGGTTTGCAGAAATAGAAGCAGCTCAGTTCTCTCTGGCAAGAATGCAAAGGATAAGGAGGAAAGACTGGAAAAATTGGCATCACCAACTTCACCAAAGGGCTCCATGGTAGATATGATAAAAAGCCATGAAATAATACCTTGATAAGGATAGTTGGGATCTTTTCATATGATAAGAACACTCAGGGAAATTTAAAGCAGAAGACATACTCCTCAAACAGTGTGGAGTTTGTTGCTGTGGGATGTTAGTTTGGCAAAAGTAAAAAAAAAAGGGATTGGACATTTATATGAACTCAGAGGTCTTAAACACTGGAGATAAATTTTTCAGTTTGCTTTTTTTGCTTTGCAAAGACAGTTCTGCAGGAATTGCTTTTACCCAGTACATTGAGACTCTTTAATCATAATTTTACTCAGTGTTTCCTTAGGATGATAATTCCTGATTAAGGAATTCATGATTAAGAACATCTGTAGTAAGATAGAGAAGACTAAACCGAGAGTGAGTGATAGAGAGGAGAAGAACTGTTAGGTAAATAGAGCCTAAATGCAGGTAATGGACTTTTAGTATGGGTCAGTTGTGCTTTAATTGTGAGCTAAATATAACTGAATTCCTAGCCTGCAAGCAGTGACACAGATGGCTAAAGAGCTGTCCTTGAGGTAATTCAGCAGCACACCAGCCCTTCTGAAGAATATTCAAAGCATTTCTTTAAGGAGAGTTTTCACTGGTCTGTTTAAGGTTGATTGCTATTGAAATAGAATCCACAGAAGCAATTAAGAGTCAGCAGTGCTGCACTGTAACCAGGGAAGAAGCCCTATATAGAAGAAGCCACTATACAGAGTGGTGAACATGAGGTTTAATAAATAGAAATTCCAAGGGATTTTCACAGGTTTAGTGGAGTGGTGACATATGTTATCATCTTGCTCACCATAGACTGGGATATGATTTTACACTGTCATGTCACATCGGCCCATGATAACCAGAAGTCATTTATTTCCTAACAAAATAGTAACTGGATATGACAACCTGTGCTGCCTCATGGTGAGGTTATGGTAGTATTTACTGATAATGTGAAGTATAACTTGTGTCATCCATTATATTTTTCAGTAGGAATTCAGAGCATTCTAACGAAAAAAAGAACATCCTAGCTTTTTTTGTGTATCTTTTCTTTCTGCTTGGCACTATAATAAGAACTTCCTTCACTTGCATATAGCTTACACTCAAATTTATATAGCACTTCTCAAATTGAGAATTAATATATCTTCAAAGTACAATAAGTAATTAGATTACTCTGTTATTAAAAAATTCCTCACTGCTTAACTCCATTTTTGGAGAAGTAGGGTATTTGTCTATCTGTCTGTGTTTCTGCCTATCTATTTGGTCTCTTCTGATTTTGTTTTTCTAGATAGGATATACTGGTTATATTTTAATGCTGCAGAATCTAAAATGAGCCCTCCATTAAACTAAGAATGCATAGTTACCATTCTGCTTTTATTTTCCTCAGAAAACATAAATAATTAAACTCGACTTCAAATAAAAGAATGAAGTTAGCCTTCCTACTGTACCACAAACATTTTTCCTTTACGGTTTGTCTAGCAGGATGGTAATCCTGTACTCTTGCTAGAAATTATCACATAGGAGTTCTCTTCATTTTAGTCCTTTTGCAAGGTGGATGCAGTGGATGTCTGCACCACAATTTAAAAGGCTTTTCATCAGGCTTCATTCTTGATTTCTACTGTAAATTCCACAAGCTACAGTAGTTTAATGCAGAAGCGTAGATGTCCATAAAAAGCTGGAGGGAATGGTGTAACTTATAATGCTGTTATAAAACTGTCCGTGATATTAACACACACTGTATATTAAATACACAAAACTGTTACAATAACTTGAAGGTTGAGACAAACTCATGAAAACAAATAAATTCTTTAGGACAGTAGGCAAAAGGTTGTTCTTTGCAAAAAGATTTAAATACAGTTGTACAGCAATCCAAATTAAACTCACCAAATAAAAAGCTTTTTCCACTACTCATGAAGCCTATGCACAAAAATCCAGCCACAAAATAGATTTTCTAGGGAGATTGCTCCCCTCCATGCAAATTTAGGCACCTGATGTGTACTGAGGGAAGGCAATCTTCCTATATATGAGCAGAGTGAAAGGATGCTTCACTGAGCAGTTCAGAGCAGAAGCCTAATTCAGTTGCTCTCTGACACTCTCCAGAGGAGCCTATCTTTCCACATGGATTTTACAGGAAGCTTTGGGAGACTGACCTCCTCACTGGGACAATGTTCTCAGCTATTATCAAATATCAGGAGGATGAATATTTCCCTGTTGCCTGCCACATTTATACCATTGGTCCCCCCAGTCTGGCAAATCATGTGAAAACAAACCTTTGAAAACTGCGTGTAAAACTGGAGTAAGACACAAATCCATGCTCATTCTCTGCTTATAGTTACATTATTGTAAATCCAGAATAACTCCTTAGTTTAAAAGAGAATTATCCTATGTCATGTGAGGTGAGGGTAGGATCGTCTGCGACCATAAGTAAGAACTTCTCTGGATGGAGCAGCTCAAGACAAATAAACTGGTTACCCCGTAAATTAGATGGCATTTGCAAGCCTTGCAAATGTTTTAGTTTCTTTAAACAGAAATAACTTTGTTGTTGAGTGTTCGTTAGGTGCCATGAAGAACCAAAGAAGGGAAGAAATCCAGTTAGTTCTGTCTTGGTTGGTTAGTTTTTATAGATTACAGCACTGCGAGCAATGTAAGCACTTCTCTCCTGTGCCCTGCGTTCTGGTCAGTGCCATCAGGAAAAAGGAGCTGATTTGCTGTGCTGAGCTGGTTGGTAATGTTAGAGCAGATACCAATGCAGCGCTAAGGGATGTGCAAAAGCTCACTGTTTTAACATTGATTTCTCAGGCACACACTACAGGTCTTTAATGTGCAGCACTGAGACAGACTTAGTTCAGGGTAGGACTGAGCACTCAAACTTAATTTACTGAATTATGAATTTTTTTCTCCTCAATTTATAGCATTACCAGCTGAGTGTAAGACTATTTTACATGGTAGGGTCTCTCATTTTTGGCCTAGCATCGTGCCTGGCTTTTAAAATGCCTCCTAAAACCACTCCACAGTCATCTTTTCATGGTTTTTTTTGTCTCTTGAAACATGAATAGAGGGAAAGTACAGATGTGATTAGGCACAATTGCATTGAATTAAAGTTGGCTGCCATTTGAGGTAGTCCCAAGGTCATGAACAGCAAAATATGAAAATTTCATCTCTTTGCTGTTGGTCGAAACCTTAATATGTTCCATGACCCTACACTAGATTCAACATATAAAACGAGAGCAGCTTAATAAATCTCTCTGTAACAAGTATTACACGTTATGGGAAGGAAAACTTAGATCAAGCTTCTCCTTTGAAGTTTTAATGGAGACTCCAATTTGATGACAGCAACTCACCTATGCTTGTAATAAGTTTGCAAAGCCTCGAGCAGCTCAAGTCATCTTGTAGCTCTGGATGACAATGAACTCAGGCAGCTGCAAGATTCAAAGGGTTTATTCAAATAGTCCAGCTCTGGCCTTACCAGGCATGGCAGGCAAACTTTTAAATATCTTTCTCCCTATGAAAGAATATTTCCAATTTGAGTTGTTCATAAGAATTTTGTCCTGTAATAAAAATGCAAAATCTTCCAGTCCAAAAAGGATTAATCCGTTTATGCTCTTTTGTTTCCCCCTTGTGCAAGCCAAAAGAAGGGGAAGGGGGAGGAAGAAAAAAAAAGAGAGAACACAGCAGGGCAAAGGGAAAGGAAAACAGGATCTTGGAGCTGTGTGTTTCTCACTGCTCTGTGTAACTACATCAGGTCCTGCCTGAGAAATCCATCGTACTGGATGCTTTCTTCAGTAGAGAAAATTCTATATTTAATGGGGGTTTTGGTTTTGTTTAAAACAAAACTTAACTATGAGGTTGCTATTATGACCCGAATCTTGCAAAGATTTTTGCAAATATTTGCCTCCCTGCATTGCAACTCTCTTGATTTTGGTGGAACTGCCAACCATGTTACAGACAATAATTTAAGTCTGTCTGATAATGAGCATCTAAAGGTTCAGAAGTGCATTCGTTTCCTCTCTGCATAGGAAGGATGAGGTCAAAATAATTCTGTTTGTCTGGCTCTGTATGTTGTAACCACAATGTTATGTACACTGTAGACATGAGTCTCTAGTGATTTCCCTGCTTTAAGAGGCAGGGAAAGTCATTCAACATCAGTAAGATTAAAAGTGGAGAAGGCAGCACTGTACATTTTAAAAAATCAATTATGTAATAAGGATGTAGTTTACCACCAGAAAACATGAGGCAATCATTTTAGCAAGGCTGTTTTTCCTGTTAAAACATGGAAATCTGCTCCTGTCCAGGCACACATCTCCTTCTCTTATTCCGTGAGTCAAAGACAACTTTGATTTCCTCAATGAGCCTTCTTCCTGGTGAATGTGACACCACATTATCTTGGCTTATATTTTTCATTCCCAGTTTAACAGTTATAAACACCTTTCAACATCAAATAAGAGCAGCAGGGTAATCCAGATAAAAGAAAATTCTTCAACCCTAACAGCCTGACTCAGATTTATATGCCTGTTTCAAATTTCTGTTCCTCATTCCAAGACTTGCAACATTTCACAAGTACCATATAATGTGCTACTTGATTGGCCTTTCCAAGGATACAATGTGCTGCAACACATTGTTCAGGAGTTTTATAGGTAGGCATCCCTACCACTTCTGGTATTCATTGAAAAAATATATCATGGGCTTCTCTTTCTGTGCTCTACAATCTTGACGTTTCTTAATATAAGGTTGTCTTCCAAGATGTCAAACTGGTTTTGAATTATTTTATGGTGTTCTCAGTTAAAACACTGTCATGTAAATCAATCACATCCTCAGTTCTCTGTCAGGGAACTGCAATCTTGAAGTACAGCCTTCAAATGGAATCAGTACTGCTACCACATTTTGTTGTAGGAGAGCAACCATCAGTCTGGGATTTACTTGTTACTGTCCCAGGTAAAACCTTTGCCAATAAATTACTGCCAAGGGTATGAACATTCCAAGTGAGGTTTCACTTGTTTAACCTTGATCCCAGCTTTGCCACTTATCACTGTTAACCAAGCAAGTATCACTATTACTGTCCTGAGCAGCTTTCAACCCCCTGTGAGGTGTCTTGTAGCTTTTTCTCCCAGCTGATCTGTTTTCCCAGCAGATTATAGAGCTGCACCATATCCAAGCTGACTCTGGACAAGGAGAAAAGTGGTTTAAAGCACCATTACTGATTATTTTCTTAATGCTACAAAGTTTCCTTTAGGATTTTATAGAGTCCCATGCTTTATAAATTATTTTCTATGTGCCAGAGCTTTAAAGTTTACAGCTGGTAGTTAGACTACCATTTCTCAAACATCTTTTGAAACATCACCCACATGTGTTCCCACACATTAAAACATAGCTACAATAACTTGGTTTTGACGTAATTTCTATTAATCTTGTAACATTAGTAAAATATTTATAAATGCACCTTTAAATGTCACCACTTTATTCTAAGAAGTCAGTAACTGGCAATAAATTACTGGTGAACAATAATGGTGCATTAGAGTCATCCACAATTTTGGAGACTTCAAAGCTTCAATGCAGTTGTTTCTCCTTCCACAGGCAATATATATGTAATTTTGCTACTTTTCCCCCTGTCAGATTCATAATGTATTTCCTGTTGTCTCTTTCCATGGCCTCAAATCCTGAGGGGGGCAATCTTGAAATTACATGCATTAACTCTATTATACTGTGAACTTGTATGATTCTGCACCTACAGAATGAGGAGCTGCTGTGTTCTTAAATGTCAGCTACTCTTTAACTGTAAAGGCACCTACTATTTTATTGGAACTATTCTTGCTTTATTACTGTAAACAACTTTGATCATAATGATGCCATTTGAAAGAGCTGATCAAGCTGAGAAAAATGACACCACAGTCATAAAGTCACACTAAATTTTGCTATTAACATTTTATAGTGCATATAAGGAAGGCGTTCCAAGTTGCAACTACAGACAAAAGAGAAAATTAATTTTACACAGAAATGTAGATTTAAGCGTTCGCAGTATACTGGTACAATCATTTGCACCATTCTTAAGCACAATAGATGACCCCTCTCTGTAGATAAGAAAGCCTGCTGGTTGTCACATCTTAGATGAATCTGTGCTTGCTCTGTGGCAAACATGAGAATATATAACAGCCCTTATCCTTGCAACAAAGATAGGATGATTGAGTTAGGAGGAAAATACAGAAATGTCATAAAGAACAATTTGAAAAGTTATCAGAAAGAAAACTCAGTTCACAGGAGAGCTCTTGATAGAAAACAAAGCCTTAGCTGAAGGCTGAAACACTTTTTCCAGCAAAACTGATCACCTGATTCCTAGGATAAGTTTGCTTTCTGAGATATATGCAAAGCATGGAGTTTGGAGGCAACTGCTGAAGTACTATTCTTTGGTGACAAGTGAAAAATTGAATAGACCAGCATCTGTAGTGGGAAATTTTGTTAAAAGCAGTTTAGTTTGGGCTATAAGGGTAAGACAAAGGGATTTTGGTACAGCATGCTGTGAATTCACCAAGGAACTGCAAGTGACAGATCCAAACAGTGAAGTAACTGCTAACTGTGCTGTAACACAGAGCAAACTGTAACAGTTTGTAGGAAAGATAGGCAACTGTTTAAATGTCAGTTAATGGAGTTTGATGTGCAGGGCTGGAAGCTGCTTTTCATTAGGGTAATTTTCTTTTCTCCAAACACATCCTCATGCAGCAATAAGTGGGAAGTCCTTGGATGAGAGTATCTTGGTGTTGCTTCACTACAATAAATGGCAGTGGAAAATCAATGTCATAGGAGCACTCCTTATTCTTTGTGGTTTCCAGCTGCAGGATCAGCCTTTTTAATATATTTTCAGTTGCCCAAAGCTATGACAGTGATTGCAGTTTCATGCAATGGGAGCTCTTGTTGGCCTTGTCTTACTGAAACAGTCTGAACTAGAGTAAGGGGGGAAAATATCCAGCAGTAGGAAAGTGAAGTAGAGGAGATGGAGTTCCAGCAACTCTTGGATCTCTCTTTGAAGGGCAAAAAGGGCTCTTTCCTCTTGAAAGGAAAGAGGATAAACTTCCAAAGATTAGCAGGCAATTTCAAAGGAGTCCAGGTCCGGAAAGCAGCTTGGATGGACATCATGGTCCAGAGACATAACAGAGGAAGTGGAATAAAATCACCTCACTTCAACCTCTGACATGGGCTACTAGTCTTGCTGATTTCTGAATACTATACATTTATTATATATACTTACTTATATAAAGGGCTACCTAGGTCTGTGTGCTTTTCTAGGTGCACTGCCTTCACTTGGACAAGCCCAAGATTCAGCTGAAAGTCAGTGCATTTAACATTTAAGAACAGCAGAATTTAGGAGTATCATTTTATGGACATTTTACTTTTTCCTAATAATGTAGAAAGTTCCACTGTAGAAGTGGAATGTAGAAGATCCACTGTTCTGAGAATACTTTTTTGCTTAATTGTTAAGGCCTGGTAAAGGGAAAAGAGACATTTTAAACAAATACCTGGTAAGCTATTAAGCTTCCTAAGTTATGAAATCTCTCAACACCAGCTGTTGAAATTCTCTGACCTAAACCTATTAAGTGAATAAGTCTGCTGAAGAGAGTGTCTGCTAGGGCTATGCATTAAAAATAGCTTATGTAAAAGAGTGCAAGATATCTTTGCTAGATGCAGGACTGCTGTCCACTGATATTCATCCAGCAGCATTGATCCTCTGCTATTTTGTAACTTGATTTTTTTTTTTAATGTAATTTTCTTGAATTATGCAATTATCAGTAATTTGGTGATTTGGTTGCTGTATTTTGGAGACCTGTATTTTTCTACTGTTAAATGCAAATGTTGGTATCTGTGACTTTGGGATCCTCCTCTCCCTGATAGCAGATTTTTTTATATACTTAAGCAAGTGAAATAGCTGACAAACAAAACTGTGAAGAATTTACTATTTATGTGGAGGAAGAATTCTGTGTTTGAAGACTGACTAATGGCACACCAAAGAGAACATAGATAAGAAGGAAAAGAAACAGCAATTTTTGAAATATCTGTTATCTTACATAAAGAATAAGAAAAATAAAGCATGGGGGTTGAAAAGAGAGGAAAAGATTTTTTTCTTAGTTGGGATCTAGGGGACCTGAAGTCCTAAAGCAGGGAGCTTTGGACCATTCCTCTGATATTCAAATTTGATAAATGGCAGCTCGGTTATTCCACATCTCAAACGTCCCCATTCTATATAAAGAGAAAGATACACATAAATGTGTAACAAACCTGAGCGTGTCTAAACTGAAGCAAAGCAAAGCAAACCCAACCCTAAGCAGGTCTCTCTAAAGCCACGGTAAGAACTGTGCTGATGCATGTGGAGAGACCACCTGATTTCTCTTTTTTTTTTTTTTTTTTTAATTTCTGTAACAGGTTTTTGTTTATTCTTCAGGGCAAAAAGGCTGCATTTTCTCTTGCCTTGAGCTAAATTCTCTAAAACTGCTAGGCAGGAAATATAATATCCAATATCCTACTATTTCTCACTTCATTATACTAATATAGTTTCACATACAATGAGGCAGAAATAATGAAGAAAATATGCTGTAGCAATGAGTCTTTATGTGACTACTTTCTTAATAGAGTCTTATACAGTGCATTTTCAGGTCCCTTATATGAGATTTTCTTTCTATATCTATTTGAATACATTTAATTGTACTTTTTAGGGAAGAATCTAAAATCCAGCACCACAATGGCCCTGATCCTCAGCTGTCGAACGAGAGCTCTCAGGCCTGCATGAGTGGTGATCAGGGGGTGGAACATCTTCCAAGAGACATTTTTCCTACTGCACAGAATCGGTAGCTTGGGCTGGTGCAACTGCAAATTAAAGAAGGGCCTGAACTTCTCTGAGGACTCATCTGAAGTATGAAGTTATAAAAACAACTGTTCTGAAACTACACCGTAGTGACCTTCACTTACTTTACATCCTTGCTGTAAAGGTGGTTGCAATATCAGAGTCATCTGTGCCCCATGACAAGCACAGACTTGAGGCTTTCCCAGCAGAAACCCCTTTGAGGGCTGTATTGACTTCAGCAATTGCAACAAAGGCTGTTCAACAGTGTCACAAAGCCTTTTCCAAGGAAACAGATAGGAAATATTTTCTTATTCTTATATTGCCTGTATTTCTCTGATACTTGGATCCTGTGAATACCCGAAGCCTTCCAACAGTCCATGGCTTTTAGGAGCCAGGAATCCCAGGTGTAAATGGGAAATCTAGGCTGAGAAAAGGCCCTGAGTGGCATCCCTGGAGGCTGATGACCTCCATTTATCTGTAAGTGATAGAGCATAGGCAGGAACTCTGCTCCGCACAACCCAGAGGAGCCCATGTGGGGTTGCCAGTAGTGTTCATTCCCTGTGCCCAGTCAGTCCATATCTGTGTGAGACTTCCAGCAAGGATGCTAACCGAGATCACTCCAATGGTAATTCCTGCAGTGTGAACACTGAGGAGACAGGAATTGGATCAAACCCAGAAAATTCACCTAATCTGGGCCACAGACAGAGTTGTTGGATAGCAACTCCTCTTGGTCACTGCTAACTACAGCTGAATTCAACCCAAACACTTAGAAAGTTTCTTGTAAAGTATTTGCTAACTCAGTCCAGCTGGCCTCCCTGGATATACTTTTCTAAAGCTATGCTTCCAACTTACTTGTCATTATTCATGAGGCTTTCTGGAAGTGCTGATCCTTGCACTTAGCTTCATCATTCATTTTCTCCATTATATTCCATCTGAAATTGCATCTGCTACTTGTAAATTGATAAACACTGGATATATCTCCTAAGGGCTCCTACAGTTTCAAAATCAGATTGGTTGCTATTATTATTTAAGGCAAATGTATCATTAAAACACATATACAAATAGTGCAGACTAATATATTACATATGAGGAAAACATTTTTTTGCTGTATGAAAACCTTGTTCCAAATTTTCCAAACTCTGAGCAAGCTTACAAATCTTTAAACCACTCTGTTGGGTTTAAAACATAAAAGCTATTTGACCATTACAAGTACTCTTTCTGTCTGTTTTCCATAAACTGGATTTAAATATATTTGCATCATTCTTGTGTGGAACATAGTTCTATAATTGTGTGGTTTAAGGATGATTTTTGTGCAGCATAATGAAACAATTACGTATTTTAAAGTTGTTTTTCTGTTGACTTTAAGAATTTACTCTCTCAGATTAATCCACCTTGCTTTACTTTCTCCACTGTTGACTCCTTGCTCCACAGTTTGTCTTTGAGGCATTTTTATCCTTTTGTTTTCAATACTGTCAGGTCACAGTACCATGAAAACTTACAATGAATCCTGACAATTAAACAAGGGAATTTAGATTGTATTTAGTGATCATTTGACCCCATTGGATTTTATCAGCACTACTCATAGGGAAATAGGTGTGCAGATGAGATTTCCAGAGGTTGGTGGGTAAGTCCCAAATGTGAGAAAGGGATATTCTAGAATGATGACACTGGTTCTGCATCATGTACACACATGGTTTAATGCAGAAATTCCATCTTCATCTGACACTCTCTTTGTTGCAGCATTTTATGTAGTAAAATGGTACAGTAAAACCTGATAGTAAATAACAGTAATAGTAAAACTCTATAGTAATAGTAAAATAGTAGATTGTAATAGTAGAAAAAAAAAGTGATAGTAAAAAAACCCTAGATGGTAATAGTAAAATAGTAAAATTAGATAGTAATAGTAAAACTTGATCATAAGATGCAGTGAATGAATTAAAAACAGGGTAAATGGCAGAGAACAAACCATAAAGTGATAATAGATGCAAAAGTATCTCAATGGCATCTCATTTTTAATATATTACACAGTAGGAAAAATTGGCAGGTTGACTTGTCTTTGCTAGGGGCAAAGCGCTCCCAGGAAGTAACTTTGAGTATCTGCCTCATTTTCCAGGATGGGTAAATTTAGGTTCCTTCCCTGGATAATCTAACCTGGATTGTTATAGGACTAGTACAATAGAAGACTGGAACACTGCTTCCTTAAGACATTGTTTCAGGGTGTATTTCCCACTTGTGGAGCTAGTGCGAAAAGGAGAAAAATCTGTCAAGGGAACTATCAAAAGGAACAAAATAAAAAACAAAATAGAGATAATAACACTTCAGTAGAATCACATGCTCTTTTGACTATCAGTGAATCTCACAAAAGGCTTTGCAGAACTTTGAAGGATAAAACGCTCTCACATGTTGGCGTCAGACAGCTCCGTGCAAGCCGGGCGTGATGCATTTCAAATGGAAAAGCTGTCCTCTCCCAGTGATGGAACTTGATCCTGGCCTGTCTGTGTCACAAATAAATACATAAGTAACTGCACAGTAATTGCCAGGCAACAGGGAGGTCACAGAACAGAGGCAACCATCCCTTTTGGTGCAGAGATGGCTTTCCCAGCCTCATGGCAAATACACATGGCAATTTGGGAAATGGAAATTCCACACTGGATCATATCAGCAGTCCAGTGCTCTGTCTCTGCAGTGAGTGGCCAGGACCAGATGCTTCAGTGGAATTTGCAAGAAAACCCACAATGGACAATTATTGAATAATTTGCTCATAGAGGAAGTTTCTCCCTAATCCCAGACAGCTAATGATTGGTTTATGCCCTGAAGCATGAGGGTTCATACATCTCCACCCCCAACCATTTTTATCCTATCTAAGGTACCCCTGGGCTCTCTCATTATCCAAATAAGTGTATAATCCTTTTTGAATCCTACTAAGCTCTTGGGCATAATGATAGCTTGTTGCAGTGAGTTCAACAGGCTAATTATGCATTGTATAAAAAAGTATTTCTTTTTATCAGTTTTAAATTTGTTTCTTTTCAATTTAATGGATGTCACTTTGTTCTTATATTATGGGGAAGAGTAAATAGGAGCATTCAATTGACCTTCTCCATACCATTAATTATTTTATATCTCTCTATCGTGTCCCCACTTATTAATTTCCTCTTCCAACTGAACACTTCTCATCTTTTAAATCTCTCTTAATATGGAGGTTTCTCCTTGTTTCTGTTCCCTTCTGTTGCCTACCTTTGGGCTTCTTCTATTTCCTCTAGATATTTTAGGATAGCATGACTATGAAATGAATATTGTATTTGGGAAGAGTGTGCCAACAATGTGCATAATTGCAGAATTACAATATTATCATTGTTTTCCATCCCATTCTTTCTACATTCTCACATTTTGTTTGCTTTTTTAACCTCCACTGCTCATTGATCAGATGTTTAATTGAGCTGCCCGCAGTGACCCTCAGGTCCTTTTCCCAAGTTGTTACAGTTAATTTAGAAGCCAGCAATGTGCATGAGCAATTCAATCTGTTCCTTCCAATATGCGTATTTTCATATTTGTCAATGCTGAATTTGGCTGCCATTGTGCAGCTTATTAGGTCTCATTGAACATCTCTGCAGTGCTCTGTAGTGCTGACTAACCTAAATAATTCTTTGCCATCCAGAAAGTTTTTCACCCTCCCAAATGCTTTTTTCCAAGTGACTGAATTTATTTGTCAGAATCAACCATAAGACTGTTTGTGGTGCACTACGTGTAGTCTGTGGCTGGAAATGAGACTACTTTTGATTAAGTGTCTGATAGGACACAGGGGTTAGAGTAACTAGATTTTCCAAACATAAAAGCCAAACCCTACCTGGAGTTATACACAGAATTAACTCTGATTGTCTAGTGAGTGCCCATTTGGGCATGCATCACAACCACAGTGAATTTTCATACGATGTGCAATTTTTTGTGCAGGCATAACTATCTAATAACATCTTGTGCAAAGAGACAGAAGTTTGCTGAGAGCTGTGTGTGAGACTTTAAATAATACTCTGCAATTCAGACTGCAAAAGCCAAAGTTGTAGATTGTCCCTTCCCAGTTTGTATTTTCCATTGGTAGTACATGGTCCTTCCCTGGTGGTAGATCAAGGCAGCCACAGCTCAGCAGGAGATTCTAGGTCTTTAGCTCTTGTATTTCTCTTCTGCAGCAGAGACTCAAAAAGTTTCTCTTTGTATGCACTTTTTTTTTTTTTTAGTATTAATTAATCTTCATAAATAAGATCACATTCGAGCTTTAAGAGTGACCTGAACTTAAGGATTGGACAAATTTAAAACAAAAAGAAGTTTCTGCAAGTAAACCAGAGACTTAAGTTCTCAATCCCAAACTCGTACTGACAATTCAAATGGAGCATTATCCAAAGGCAATATTTGTTTACAAAGTGTAAGAAGTTTCTTTGGAGAACTCATTTTTTTTTTCACATGTACTGCTTTTCCAAAAGAAATCAAGGTAATTGCAATGGTAAAGCTTACTTTTATTTGTGGCCTCTTGCAACCCACTCCCCAGCAGGTTTTTCTGTTTTCACACATCTCCAGCTAATTTACATTTTTAGAGAAGCCACACAAAGCACAATAAAACTTCCTCAAACACGATGTTGATTTGAGGGGTCACTATGCCATGTTTTTGTTCATCTCTCATTTTCATGAACACCACATTGATATAAAATCTTAGCAGGCCCATACACTTTTAGTTATACTGATATGAGAGCTGAGGGAGACTGTGGGACGTAGCACACAGCCGTACCCACTTTGGGACGTCTTGCTTCTTAGCATCTCTATCCCTCTGAAATGTAAAGCTCTTCTGTACCCTCTGGCAGACAAAACCAGCCAAAATAACAAAAAACAGAGGGAAAATCTGGGAAAAAAAATCTGGAACGATGGCTTGTCCATCCAGAACTTGTACCTCAGAAAATTTAGAGCAACAGACATGCAAAGCTGATTTAAAGAAGAAAATGATCAAGATTAATTTAAATAATTCTAATTAATTAAAAGGCTCTTGATAACTAATATTGTTGTGGACACAATTTTAAAAAGTCACAACAGCATATAAAAACATCTATGTGGAATAAGATACATGAACTTGACTCTGCTATAGTTTTCATTTAACATGCCTACAAAGAAATTTATTTACTCACCATAAAAACACAGAACTTCTGTATATACTCTCTGGTCTCATTTGCAATTGTCATGTGCACTAAAAATTAGTTGCCATACTTCTTCCTAGTAAGTGATATGGATTGTTGCTGACAATTGCCAAGAAAGCAGTGTTTTAAAAACCTATCAATTACTAATTTCTTCTAAATATTTTATTAAATGCATTATGAAAACTGAACACTGGACTTTTTTTCCTAAATGCAATACACCTGTTATTTTGCACACTTACAATTGAAAACTTAGAAAATTTCTTCAGCTCATATGAGATCTTTGATATCTGTATCTGCAGAAGTCTCTTGTGAGTAAACATGAAGAATAAAGAGAATATTTAGCATTTACAATTAACTGGCAGGTGACAACAGCTTTGTGAATGGCACTGAAGAGATAAATTCTACACTAAAATTTCCTCTCAGGTTTTTATATGAAGTGCATTCTCAAATCAGTGTTAGGAATCTTCCAGTAAGAGAGCTGATCCTAGAATGTACTGACCAACCCAGAAACAACATTCAAATAAATCAGTCCTTACAGGACTGAATCCTAAACCCAGTGAGCAGTCCTACTCAGCTACAGATTCTAACACAAATCAATGATTCTCTACTCAAAAATCCTTCAGTTTGAAAAGAACTTTTCTGCTAACAGTCATGTAAATAAACCCATTAAAGAAAAAGCCAGATAACCTGATTTCAGATGTGATGGGAATAATCATAGTATCTGATGAATTGTCTCTTCAGAAAATGTACCTGTAAAACCTGCTGCCCAAGAGCAGCTGAGTGCTTTATTACAAAGCACAGTTTAAGAGATTACAAATATACAAGGTTAATGTGATTAAAATTAGTAATAAAACCATAAATAAAACTAATGGGTCTGCCAAGGCCTTGCTTAAAAATAAATATAACAGTCATACAGAGACACAGGAATGACATACTACAAAAGAAATTAGCTACTTAGCCACAGAACAGTTATCGTGCCAAAGGCCATCTGAAATGAAAGGCATTTTAAACACAAGGGGAGAAATAATTTTTGAGAATATTAACTTACTGTGTATCTCCCTTATCCAACTTTTCCTCTCTGTTACCCTGGACCAACAGCTGCCTAGACAACTAAAACTTTACATGACCAGATTTTACTGTTCAGCAGACATTCTCCTAACTGGAGAATTTTCCTAACACTGTCTTTTAGAAAAGAAAATTCTTCCTTTTTCAGGAAAGGGCGTTTACAATACCAGCTCCTAAATCTCCTTGTCTGCTTCAATTTAAATGTTGTCAGGTTGTTTAAGTTTTAACAAATTTCCATATCTAAGAAGTATGAAATCACCTAAACTTTAGAACAAAGACAAATATTGCTGAGAAGTAATGGGAAAAACCTAATAAAAAACAAATCTTAATTTCCTGCATTATGACCCATTCTTGAGTGAACAGAAATGCTGTTTAAAAAAAGACGTCTGTAGAAACTGTGCTGAGATGATATAGACTGGGTGCCCCAGAATAAGATCCTGTTATTTATCCAGCTTTTATTTTTTGAGTAAGTGTGTTCCATAATTTGATGAGCTACAAAATATTTGTGAGTCTAAAACTTATGAAAACTCAGTAACGTAGTGTCCATTCATTATTGAATATTATAATTCCAGTATCACATCATAAAACTGTCCTGGCAACTTTGTGAGGACACTAGATATTCCCGGAGACCTTGCATGTCTCAAGATACTCAGACCATCACTGGGACACTGCCCAGGGACTGGAATTTCCAATGAAAATTTTGCCTGTCTTTACCTCAATATATTCCAGAGATTTCTGTCCTCCAAAGAAACTCCACAATCTTGGAGAAGTTAGAGTGAATATTTCTAACCTCTACTACCAAACTGATCACAGGTAATACTGTCAGTATTACCCCCCTCTGCTGTCTTCTGTCTCCTAGGTCTGTATCTCTCTTCCTGGAACAAAGCAAGGCCCAGATACATCTTCTGCCCTCAGGGCAGGGTGGATCAGCTGGCCAATATCACACTGACCTTGGATCTCCTCTGAGCTCTGTGTCTCGTCCCCATGTCCACACAACAGAATTATTCTTGTGTGAGTGTGAATGTGCTCTCAGGAACTAAAACACTGTGAGAGTTTGTTGCTGTACCATGGAGAGTGGCACTGGGGCATTGAGAACATTAAAGGTGGGATGGTGCTGGAGGACTAGAAAATGGTGGGAGGCAAGCTTAATGCAGTCCTGTCCACACAAATCGTGTCCAAATGTGGTCTCAGAACCGAGCCAGGGAGCAAGTTAGATAATGTGCAAGAAGATAATATAATTAATATAATATAATTAATATAATACCCACACAAAGAGCAGCCAGGCTTGCTTTCAGGCTCAGCATACAGTCTGTGGCACCAGCCACATGGAAGATGAACCTTTAACTGGCCCTGCAGATGACCTGTCTGAGTAACTGTGGCTGCTGAATTGTATTGTTAGGGAATGAGGGCAAGGAAGTCTGTATGGGCGGGTGCCACAACGCAGACGTGACGAGGTGCAATTTCTGGGATAGATTTATCATGCTGCAGCTCCCACTTGCATTCATATGCATGCATCCTGTTAGAAATGTGATACCAGATGCTGTTTCCTGGCAACAGGCCCAACACCCCCTTTCTCTTAGGTGTGAATTTTGACAACTCCAATTCACTGGAGCCCTAGTTATGTTATCTTTTCTAAATGCTTAGAGACTAAAAAGACCTCTTGCTCTTTCTGCCATGGACTTACTGCCACTCGGGCCAATTTCCAATGCTGTATTACTCCAAAAATATCTTCTCTTATGTGTAGCACAATTACTACCACTAAACAGGGAAGGATTGGAAATATTCTGACTTGAGCATGGATAACACAAGTCCTTTTTTGCTGTGTTGTCAGTCAGAGCTGTTGTTATGCTTGGCATATGTCACATCAATGTATAAAAAATGCCCATGTCAGTCAAATGCATGTTACGTGTAGATTGGATGTCACTCTAATGTTTTGTATTAAAATCAGTGCCACAAAACATGCACAACTTTATAAACATCACTGGGAAATGTTCATTTGGAAGTGTACAGCTGCTTGCAGCCATCATCTGCACGTCACCTTAAGACCTTAGAAATACTTGGGAAATTAAATTTCAGAAGAGGGACACTAAAATACCAACTTTACTTCTCTGTTGTAACTCACAGACCAAGAAGAGGTCACCTATGCCACTTTCTTCTCCCCATGGTTTATCTGCTGCTAGGAAAAACACAGAGAAAAGCTGAGTTTCCAGTGAAGGGAACTGCAGAGCAGGGAGTGCTGGGCTGGCCCAGGCTGACACTGTGGCCCCTGTGTGAGCTGTGCTGTGCCTACCTGAGTTCTACACACAGGAGTGGGAAAGGTGGGAGAGGTGGGGACAGGAGCCAGTCCCAGCTGAGAGCTGGGAGCTCAGCAGCATCTCCAACCCTACACAGACTTGCTGCCATGGGAGAAGCTGGGAGGCTTTCAGGGCAGATAGTCACTGGGTATGGACTTGGGGTCACTGTAAAGCTGGTCCCAGTGTCACTGGAGATGTTTCCTCAGGAACTTTTTTCTGCCAAGCACAGCCCAGGTGTAACAGCTGCACGTACTTTTGCTCACGCAGATGCTGTGGCCTGGCTAATCCAACAGCAGTTTAGAGAATAAAAGCTGTTTATAAGCATTAATTAATCTTGCAATGAGGGCATTGTTATTAACCCTGTTGTATGTGTGGGTCACATTCTGTGGTTGGTGCAGGCCTGTTCAGTGGTCTGACTCCCCTAGGATGGTTCCAGCTTGTGGCAATATGGATTTTGTCTAGAGACACTTTAGCAAAAAACAGACCAAGGATTGTTGGACAGATATTGGGATTCTTGTTTTGATTGTGCTTCTAAATCTCCAAAATACTTTCACTGATGAATCAGTGGTCAAAGAAAGTAATATTGCAGAGAGACAAAAATATAAAGCCAGCTTTGTGGTCATTCTGAAAATTCAAGAAATGTATCATTTCATCTGCATTTGACTGACTGGGCTGAAGTGATTATTGAATAAAAGGTGGCCTGTTGTGGCCTATTGCTTGTCCATAAATACTTATTTTCCCAGTGTGACATTCTGTTGTTAATCAAATGAAATATATTAATGCCTTCCATTAAATTAGCTGACTTAAGCCAAAGAAACCGCTTAGTATAAAACAGCTAACCCAAAGTAGATGCATAAATGGGGAAAATGTTTGTTGTGTTTTGCTGGCTTCTAAATACCCAAGAGGTTGAAGATTTTCCTCTCGGTTTCACAAAGCAGTAGGCAAAACCAGTGACTCCAGTTCCACACAGGATTCTCAGGATTCAGTCAATGTTTTCTCTTTACTTGATTCTGAGGCACCAGATGTTCATGGGGGAAGGAGCAGGAAATCCACTCTCTAACCCCATTCCCCAGTTCAAGTTGTTACTCTTAGAGAGAAACCTATACATCATCTTTGTATATTAGCAAGAGATCCCATGGCAGAGATAAAGATGCTAGAAATGCACAAGGTCTGGATGAATAAGTGGGAAGGAGGATGCTCAGAGGGGCCTGAAGCTACTTCCTTTCTAAACACACAGAATAGCCCTCAAAAATGACCCTAAAGGGACTGGTTGGAGGCACATGGGCAAGTTCACAGTAAGTGGCCCTGAAAGCAATGTTCCTTAATCCTTTAGAAAGGCAGCTGGATTGTGATCCAGAAGTTCACCAGACAGTACAGACTCCCAATCCCCAACAAAAAAGGAGTTAATGGCCTCAAACCTCATGCCAGGGGTTGTGAATGACAGCACTCAGGCTTTTAAAAGGCAAAACATAACAGTATTAGACTCATAAAAGAATATACACATTTGGCATTAAAAGGATGGCATAAATATTTTGAAATGGCTCCTGGGGCTTGGACAGAGAACACTGTAAAACAGTCTCTTTATCTTTGCAAGAAAATCTATGCTCATTGAAAAACTGCTGGATTGGGAAAAAAGTGATTTCCTTACAGTGTTAGAGCCCCAAACCTTGGTAGCAATTTTTCATCATTTTGTTAATTTTCACTAATATGACAAGTATGCTACTAATATGATTGTTCTGTTTAAAAACTAATACCACTATTAATATGTTACAGTGATGAATTACTAACAATAATCTATCACGAAGGAAAAATGGTGACATAATTAATGCAGTGTTACTATTGTGCAATAGCAATTTGTTAACTCCATGCAAAGCACTCAAAGAGAACTTTATTTTTCATATTTTCTTTGGTAATTGCTTTTACCCGTATTTACAACAGAAAGATCTGCTTGCAAAAGAGAAACTCAGCATCTGAGTCTTTTCTTTTTGGTCCAGTAGATGCTAGCTCTTACACTGACAGATTTAATCTTTAGAATCTGGATATTATCTTTTTAGGCAAGACTTTTACTGCTGTTTTTAAGATCTTTTCTCTACTCCCTTGTACAACAGTGCAGCTTATTACAGAGCTCTCACATTGTAACCATTTTATGACCAGGGGATACATTGTCATATTGCATTGATTAAAACACTCCCAGTCTACACATCATTGCTTTTTTATACACACATTTCGAATGCAATCTCAGGGAAGGTAAACTAATCCAGAAAACAGCTTTGCAAAGAATCTAGTTACTTTACCATACTTACCCCCAAACGAGAAGAATGGAAGAAAATGTGCATATTCCCTTTCAGCTTTTTTCCATGGTTTTAAAAATCTGTGACATTATTTCAAACACTATCTGCAAAAGAGCCTTTTACAGTGCCCATTTCCAGCACGAGATACCCCATCATAGACATCATAAACATCCTTGAGTACGGATCACGTTATTGCAGTTCTTTGCACCCATTCTCCTACGATCCTTCTACTCCCATCCCCACTGAGACCAGTAACCAGTGCCCCTCTGCCAGCCTTTTCCAAAGCAGCCTGCTCCCTGCACAGGTGAGCAGGGCAGTCAGGATGGACTCGGCCATGGATCTGCTGGATCTGGGCCTGCTTGCTCTCGAGACAGGGGCTGACACTTATCCCATTTGTCACCAGCACTGCAGGGTCCTCTCTGCTCCTGCTCATCACCTCGGGGTGTGATACAATAGCTAATTATAAAATCAATCATTAGCAGCTCTGTAAAGTCAAAGGAAATACTATCATGCAGGTCTGGTGTGATTTTCCATAACTTCCCACAGCTGGAAGCAAAAGGTTGGAAAATTCTGTCCAGTTTGACTGGTGAAACTGTCTCCAACCAGCAGTTAGTGAAAGACTGCAGGATCTATCACAGGATCTCTCTATCACCTGTGCATGTGCTGTGATAAAAACCACTGTCTTAATTACATTTATTTAATACTACCAAAATGGCAGTAGCTCTGCCATTTTCTGGTTACTGTGATTAAAAAGTTTAATAATAGTAATAATACTAAACCCTGGAGCAAACAAGAGTTTGACTTGGTAGAAATATTTCTCAAGCAACTACTCAGCTGGACTTACACAATGGAATGTATCTTGGATTAAGTACTGCATTTGTTTTTTAAATGGATAAATAGAGAAAGGAAATTTAAGCTATCCAATGTAATCTTGTTTCATAAAAATCTGCACGTCATTACCTCTTCTTCATATCTGCAGAGCCAACACAGCACTGCCTGAATATTCCCAAAAATTAATAACACAAACACAATTGTGCAAAACTGTTTTTCAAATAGTAACAAAAACTTTTGCCCTCTTTTAGCCCACATGAAAACTGGCTTTGCTGTTCAGCAAGCCATACCTAGGAGTGCAATAAAAATACCCTTGTGCATCCACAATGTTTAATTTTCACGAAGTTTTATGCTGATATAACCCATTTTTAAAGGATTGTAAAGCAATATGTTTCTAAAGTCACGTCTCAAATGCTCTGGCATGTCCTTTTGAAAAGCTAGTGGAATGAAGACAAGATCTGAAAGCAGTACAGAATGATAGCACCATTTGGAACCACAACAAAATTATTTCTATCTTCACTCATTTAAAAAAAAAAAAAAAAAAGCCTAAGAGCTGAGTATGGATTAAATATAGTAATTCAAATCTGGCTGAGAAGCTGCGAACTTTTATGCCAAGTTCTAGCCTGAAATGAATTTAAATGGCCACAAGTAAAAAAATCCACAAAGGGGAGATTGCAATGAAATCCTGGCAGGGAAATAAAAATAGCATCGTAAGCAAATAGTGTAACCTTAAAAAGGGAAGCAGAGAAAGCAGAAACTGGGAAATATTCTTGAACTTCTGTAAAAAAGAACTAGAAAAAAGTAGGACAGCAGAGCTGGGGTCACTGTGGAAAACCAAGTGATACTGTTTGTTTTGGTATTTGTTTTGGTATTTGAAATACAGAAGTGAGATCAGACTGTGGGGGGTGACCTGACGGTTGCCAATCTATTGAGAGCAACTCCAAGGCCTGCATGACAATTGCTCCACTCTGGCCATGACCCAATCAACTTCTCAGTATTTTACTGTAAAATAGTTTACAAATACCTGTGCAGTTCTAAAATGTAATGCAACTCTGTATTCCTATAGACTGGCAATCTAATACATATGTATACTCTTTTATCTTTTTTCTGTGCTCTCTGTTCATACAGAGCTCCTTACCCCAACAACTAACAATGGCTTTATGAGGGATTAGTGAGACTTAGAGGAGGTTTGGGGATACTCACACTGGTGATGCCTTTGCAGAGAGAGGACCTCTGCCCATAGCAGACCCAATATTTAAGGAAAAGGGACCTTTGCCTGTGGCAGACACAATATTTAAGGTACAAGGATCTCTGCCCATGGCAGAACAATATTTAAAGTACAATAAGGCACAAATGGTCAGCGTTATTTCCAAAGATGGGGCTGTGGGAATGGCCAACAGGCTCAGGGCAAAAGGGATTGGGAACCTATCTGATGATTGCTAGCTGTCAAAGTACATTTTCTCTTTAATGTGTAACAGAGTAAGTAAATAACCTTGTTTTCCTATACAGCAAAACTTCAGATTTTCCTTGCTGTATTGCTCTTTCTACACATGAACAGCAAAGGTAACGCTGTACATTCTGTGACATTTGAGGACCTCCTAGAAATTATTGAGTAGGGAGACATCAGGAGGTGGTGCTCTTTCTTAATACAAAAAGGAACGAAATACAAGCCATGGACAATTTCTGGAGTTTTTGGCACAATTCCTGAGAGATGTGGTGCCTAAAATTCCTTAAATACCCCACGGGAATTGTGGGGCACCAGGTCTTTCCTGGGTAGCTGACAGGCTTGGTGCATTGCAAGGCAGCCTCCTGCATCCCTAGGCACTTCCACCAGAGCCTTGGGAAACTGGGATCTGATAGGATCAGGTCTATGGAAAGGGATTTATGGACATTGACGAAGTGCATTGAGGTTTTTTTCAAGTAGTACTGACAGGAAATACACTGGTATTTCCAAATAGAGAAACTTGCTGCCAAAGTTGGGCTGCAGGTGGAACATGCCATGCTAACACTTCCTGTACAGCTCCTATAATAAAACCCTATTTCCCGGCAGGGAATTCCCGCATAATAATAATAAGAATAGATAATAACAATATGCATGTTTTCCTGTCGAGCTTGAATTTTGAGTAAATGCAGTGAGGAAACTTAAGGCTGGAAGTTTTCACCCGTGTCCCCCCTGCACACAGCATCCTTCCCGCTGGAGCGGGCGATGCCTTTGGAACCGCCGCCTTTTCCCTGGGAGCGCCGGGCTCTGCGGGAGGTGATGCGGCCGCTGCCCCCGGCTCTGCCGGCCCCTGCAGCCAAGAGAGGAGGAAAAACCTCAACCCTCAAACCTGCGGGAACAACTTCCTGTCCTTCATGCCTCCCACCGCCCCCCCCATTGGGATATATTTAAAGATAATTATATATATATTGATGTATATAAATATTTGTAAAACCAGTAGTTGATAAATGCAGCTAGTAAATAACCACCCTTAAAAAAAAAAAAAAAAAAGAAAAAGAAAAGAAAATCACCCCACACAAGCCATAATGATGATGATGATGATGACGGGAGGGGGGGAAATAAATAAATAAAAGCGAGCGAGAGTCGGCGAGGGAGAGGGAGGCAGGTTCAATTATCTAAACAAAGAAATCATGGCGGAGTGTTTACATTTGGCAGCCCAAAGCCTCTTGGATTACGGAACCCCCCCCAAACCCAAGCGGCCCCCCCCGGCCCCCCGCAGTCGCGGCTCGCCGGAGCCCGCCCGCCGACACCTCGCCGCGGCCCGGGTAAGTGCGGAGCTTGCGGCGGCCGGACCCGGGCGGGCGCTGGGGCGGGGGCGAGCGGCTCCCCCCGCCCGATGCGTGTGTGTGTGTGTGTGTCTGTGCGTGTCTGTGTCGCGGGGGGGACACGGGCTGCGCTCGCCGCCGCGCCGGCCAGAGGCCGCCTGTCCCCGTGCCCGTCTCTGTCCCCGTGCCCGTCCCCGCCCCGGGGTCACGGCGCCCGGCGCTGACTGGCGGCTCCGCCCCCGCGGCCGCCCCCCGCGCCCCCCGCCCGCCGCCGCCGCCGTGCCCCGCCGGGCGCAGAGAACTGCCCGCCCGGGCACGGGGTGCGGGGGGGCTCCGCGCCGCGCCCGCACCATCGCGGGGCTCCGCTCCTGGGGAGCGAGAGGCCCCGAAATGGGCAGCGGGGGGAGACGCGCGGACGGTGGCGGGGGCGGCTCGATGAGGCTCCTTCTCCCGGTGTCCGAGAGCCGCAGCGCAGAGCGAGCGTGGGCACCGGCGGAGGCGGCTGGGAGCTGGCAGCAGCGCAGAACCCCTTTCCCCAAAACACCCTCACGCCCGAACGCGCCAGCTGCCAAATACCCTTGACCCAAATGCCCTCTCCCCGAAATGCTTTTACTCTGCAAATGCTCTTATCTCCCAAGTGCCATCAGCCTCCAACACCCTCACCTTCAATGGTCCTTGCCCTTGCTTCCAAACATCCTTTTCCCCAACGCTTTTGTTTCAGTCTCCCTCGCTCCCAAACGTCCTTGTCTGCAAACAGCTTCACCCCCAAACAGCACCAACCCCGATCTTGCCCTAAAACATCTGCACTCCTAACATTTTATCCCCCAAAATCCTCTTGCTCCCAGCCTCCCTCAATGAAGGAACGGGTTTAGCTTTTGGTGCTGCTCAGAACTGTGTTGCACGTCCTGCCCCCCACCCCCCGAAACAGCCAGAAAGGCGCCTGGGTCCCTCCCCTTGCCAACACCAGCCCCCAGACTGCTGATCTGACACTGCCCCCCCGCCAAAGGCCACTGCTGTGAAATGTGGAAATGACCCTTTCAAGCAGGCTGCAAGTGTTGCTCCCATGCGTCTATCAAAAAGTCTCCCGGCCCCAGACACATCTCAGTGCTGGAAAGCTGTAAAACTAATTTGGCACCTCTGCCCTCCTGGATATGGCTAAGGGGCAGTGGCCCCCCCCGGTTTTGTGACCCGAATACACTGGCTATGAGTCCTGCTGCTCCGCACTTATCCCCGTATCGGAATGTTTGGGAAATGCATGAATTGCTTCCAGTGCTTGGCAGCAGAAGGACCGGCAAAATGACTACTGAGGTAGCAGGACGTAGGGGCTGGGGAAGACACATGGCTGGTTCCAGGCTTTTTCTGTCGCAGTGCAGAACCTACAAATATTTCTGAGGCTGTGCTCCTACATATCCCAAATTCAGAGTGCTTTGAGCTACGTGAGATTGAGAAAAGTAGCAAAGATACGTCTTTATTAACTCTGAACTGTTTGACTTAAAAAGTTTGTGGGTGTCAAATTCATGAATGAAAGAAAAATGCTTTATATTGTAGAGTTATGAAGCAGCGTTAGAGGGCTTGGGGCAGGGAGTTTGAGACATTCACTTTTCCCACTCATCTGTGGGAGTGGGTTTTACTGTCGTGTGTTGTGCGAAGGTGAGAAGCCTGTGCTCATATCAGCACAGTGGTGGTGGTGCACTGAAACAGTGAGTGAAACAGAAATGGGTGGAGGTGCTTGTAGGTGCCACGGCTGGGTGTTTTTATCTAGGGGCTATGGCTTTGGTTCTCAGTGTGTGTATCCATCCCTTTGCTGAGTCTGGGGGCACCAAGGGAGGGGCAATGGCCTGGCCAAGGGCTGTGCCTGGCTACAAACCCTTCATGTCTGTCTTCCATTACCAGATGTTGTGGTGACACGTTGCATGACAAAGGTACAAAACACAGGTTAGCACCAAATGTCAAACCATGCCAAATTTTGACTCTAGAGACATCAGCAAAGAAACTCATGTTTCCATTGCTTAGAAGGTCATTACTCAAAATTTCTTGTTTCCTTTCCTCTCGTTATTCCCTCCTCTGTGCAGCTACATTCCCCTACATCGAGATTTCGGCCAGACTTCTCTGGGTTTGTACATTCTGCAGATAAAAGGCCTATTGAGGAAATTCCCCATGCACTTCGATCTTTTGCCATTTTACTTCCTAGAATCTCTGAAGGTCTGAGGCTGTTTTCTCAAGGAAAGCTCTTAATTTAAGTGGCCTGTTAGCTGTTAATTGCAGTTCTGTTCTGGCTATTTGCTTGAGTATCATGTCAAACCTGCTGTTCTGGTCTGGGGACTACACTGGTGATCTGCTCTGATCTCTAAACTGCTGTTGCTTTCTACTGTGCTATTGAAGACCAAGGTAATATTTCTCTTCTTAATGCAAACTGACATTGCCTTAGATTTAAGAATTTTGTTGAGCAAGGTATTCCACTTAAAACTGCTTATACAAAAATCTCAATTTTATGTCTGCTAAAATAAAGAAACAAAAAAAAGGCTACCCTGAGACATAGCATTGAAATAAATTTGTTTGTGTTTCTGTAGTAGGGATATGTTTAGAGGAGAAAAACATCTAAAGCTGAGCAAAACAATGATGAGTCGATGGGTAGGTGGTTAACAGAGTTCTGCAGGATCTCCTGTTTATCAAACTGCAACTGTCAGTGTACTCAGTGTAAGCAGAGCTTGCACTTCAGTGTGTGCTCCCAGACTGACTGGAAGTTTGGAGAAGGGTGCATTATCTGTCTTGAAGTCTGTGCAGTGTGTGCAACAGTGGCAGTGCCAGAGAAATTCCATCCCTAGAAACAATTTCATTCATTTATTGTGAAGTTAGGTTGTGTTTTCTAGTAACTGTAAAATCAATGCTCTGTTTTGGCTGTTTGACCACAACAGTCACACCGAAATGATAAAACAATGCTGGTGTTATGGATATCATCATGTCTCAGGCTGAGGAGAGCATTACTGGGGCTGGCTCTCTCATGGAGAGTGTTTGTAGGTTTTTGATTAATGAGAGTTCATTCGGGTATTGAGAGAAGAAGAGACCTCTCAAATGATGCTGAATCTGTTTCCCCAGTATGTAATAGAATGAAACTCTGGGGCTGTGGCTGGACAGTAAGATATTCTGACATGAATATATATTTCAGAGCTCTGCACAAAATGAGGATTTCATGCATAGGCAACACAGTGTGACAAGTCATATCCTGTGTGACCTTGTGCTTACAGTATAAAGTTGTGTAATAATATATTCTGCTAAATTAATACACAAAATAAATAGAACATACTTCATTTTTATGCTAATAATGATATTTTTCAATTCGAAGCACCTTTTATTCTAAGACCTCAAAGTAAATTACAGGTAGGAATAAACAAAGCTTCACAGCACCATTGCGAATTTTTGTATTATCAAACAGAGAAAGGTATCATTATTAATTACTGTTATTTAATTTTCTGTTAATTATTATCTGATTTGCCTGCTCTCTGTTCTCCCTCCTAATATGTGGATGATAAAATATGATCTTATGAAACGGAAAAAAATTAATTTCAGCCACGGGAATGGACAGATATGTCAGAGCTAAGAGGGAAAATAATGCTGACTGATTCCTGAAGGAATTAGCAGAGAATTTTGACAGTAGAATGTATTTTTTGTGGCTGGAATAGAAGGTAAATTTGGGCTCACTCTGATGTGTGGTTCATCCTGTGATGTAACTGTAGGTGAAAGGCTGATGAGACTGTACAAAGACGTTAGCTGAGGGAACAAAAGAAACCCAAACTGTTTTGTTTAATTCGAATCACAAAGGATAGGATTTGTTTAATGCACGTCTCCCAGGATAGGGTTTCCAAAAGGAGGGATTACTGGCTTAGTTCTACTGCCAGTGGTGAAAATGCCATTTACTCCAAGGAGAGCAGATTTAGGCCACTGACAAGTGCTTTTGCAATCCTGTCCTTTATGTTTGTAAAGTGGGAGTGCAATCTTGCATACTTGATACTCAATCGTGTATTTCCTGCAAACTTCAGCACAGGATTTGATTCTCTGTCGGTATGTGGAGGTAGAATAACATTTCTGGGATGAGAACCCAGCTTGCAGTGTTCTTCAGCAGCTTTTTCTCCATTTATGGCAATGAGGTTGTGTGGGCAGGCAATTAGTACAGAATTTGCTCTAACTTATTAATGCATATTTACAACCTTAATTCCAGTTTAACAGAATGTTTTGTGGTGGAGCATTTACAGAAAGAGCATGTGAAAAAATTATCACTGCATGTATTAAGCACAAAGAAAGCATCCCAATACTGCTGTGTAGGAGCAACTGACAAGACAGAACATATTACAAGAAACTATCTTTTTCATTAAGTCTGCACAAAATGAGGATTTAACGCATGGGCAGCACAGCCAGTCCCAGCGGTTTAGTGCCCATAATCCCACCTTGAAAATGGCTTCACAATAATAATTACTGCTACAAAATGGACACTGCTTCCCATTTTGGCGGGTCTACTTCACACATAACTAATTGCAAATACACAAGGCAAGGTCTATATTTTCCCCTCCACCTAGTTCCAGAAACCTTCCCATAAGATTTCCAGTCTCCAGCTGATAACTTCCCACTTGGCCTTGTTTTACCACACTAAAGCAGAACATGGGGGGCAGCCCCCCTTGCTTTGGAGTGCTCCAGCCATCCCTGGACGTTCAGTGCTATGACATGAATATATATTTGTGAGCTTTGCAAAAAATGAGGATTTCACGCATAGGTAACACAGTGTGACGAGGAGTATCCGGCATGACCTTGCAAATGCAGGCTGAGCTCCAGAATAAACAGCTCTGAAGAGCCAGGACTATGGCAGATTCCCAGGTTTTGGAAGGAAATCCCAGTGTTTGGTTCCAAGCCTGCAGAGACTCTTCCTACAAAACTTACCTGCTTTACACAGGTGGTGAAGTGCAACAATTTCCAACTGCTGTTGGAAAGCCAGGCTCATTATTACAGAAAATCCATGGTCAGTGGAACTCACCACAGAGAGCTGGAAATCCTTGTCATGGCTGGAGATTTCACAGCTTCTGTGTTCCAGATGTGGATTGTTGGTTCTCATTGTGACAACACCCACATTTATCACTTGTTCAGGCTGTGGTTGCTTTCTCCTCTACATTTTCTTGCCAGCTTTTTCTACCTTTCTGAAATAAATGGTGACCGTTTTAAGGTTGAAAATTATGTTATTTGTTCATGGTACTTATATGGAGATAGGAAAGTTGTCCCACACTTTTTTCACAGTTCAAAACAACTTGGTGCAATCTGGCCCTTTCTCAGAGCTGTCTTTGAATATGGGCTGCCAGACTCCGGGTAGGGGGGTAGGGAGCAGGACATTCTTGTTCAGGAGAACTAATATGAAATAGGATATGAAATAGGATCTTGAAATATGCATTATTTCAACTGCATTGAAGATCTATATTATTCAGCCTCTTTTTTTTTTTTTTTTTACTTCTTTCTTGTTAAAATTTCAGTGGGTTTCATTGGTGTTTAGGCATAAGCCTGAATCTACTTGTGGTCAGTTGTGGAGCAAAAAGCCCTGTAGAAACCAGCCAGGAAAGGATGTGGAGAGTCTGCCTTTCTCAAAGGCAGGAAAACTGTGCCATTATTGGTGGAAGTTTGTTCACTCCATTTTTAGAAACCACAAAGAGTTTGCAGTCTTCCTGGGTAGCCCATTGACCTAAATCTCCCTTGGCATATTGAATTTCATTACCACTTATTCTATCTAAATTGAACATAAAAAGGAGTCTGTTCATTCCTCTCTGTCTTCTCAAGTATCCAGAGAACTTCACTGTCTCCCTGCCAGTCATCCCCTCTCAGGACTTTGCAATCCCAGGTTCTTACCCAGCTCCTCAGAAGTCATCTTCCAGCCTTGCACTGGTTAATCCAGATCCACCCTGAAGGGCTGAGCTGACTTTGCTGGACTCAGTCTAACTCCAGCCAATGCCCTGCCATTTTTCATCAGGATGGGAATTATTTTGGCTTTTCCAGTACTTTTACTGTTTTCTATTTAGTTTCAGTTCTTAGAGCTTTATTATTCCACAAAGCTTTGAGACCATGGAGAAAGTGACATCAGTAAAAATGAATAATAAATATATTTTAATCTGGCAATATTCCTTATCTTTAAAATATTTTTTTCTTTTCTGAGTTTTATCTTTCTTCTCTCTCCTTTTCTAGGTGAAGAGATAATTTTAGGAAAGTGACAATTCCATTCCTATTTCCAATGTAAGGATAGAATTGTTTGTAGTGTAACACAGTCCCATGCTACATAACTGCCCTATATATTTACAAGAATAAGCTTTTCTGGTTCTGCTTTTTGCTGTGGTCTATTAGGGAAATTACGCCTAAATGTTAGAATTATTGGCAAATAGATGCAGACACAGCAGATCATAAACTCAGTGCATACATTTTGGCCTAAGACCACATTCATTTTGCTTCTAAAAAGCATTCTATAGAGTATAATATATTCGAAAATATTTCTTAAATGGTGAAGTCTTTGAGGTTGGGATATTCATAAATGTTTGCAGAGCACCTAGAATTCGTCTCTGATTGGGGCCTATGGGTAATTTAGAAACATAAATATTTAATGGTAATGGTAATTACCCCTTTTTCTGAATAATAATGTCTTTGAAGTTCCATCTTGGATGAGTGAAACCCCCTTAATAAGTTTCTCCCACCACTTTGAAGAATATTTTCTTGTCATTGGAAGCATTTCTGGAATTCATAGTTCTGTATATTATGAAAATGCCACACTTCATAAATTGCAGAAGTGTTTGCTCCAACCTGTCTCCTGCTTAAGATGCACAGAAATCAGGATGCAAGTGGCACCATGGATTGTATTCTGTGGGTATTCCTATCTGGAGGCTTTAGTTAAGATGAAGAATAATGTTTGCAGGGATCAGGCCCACTTCCAGCACTGGGATTCTCATTGTGTAGTGGTCTCCCAGAACCAAAACTGGATTCCTCTGGAATTAAACTACACCAGAAGCACATACTTGGAAGTGTTTCTTCCCTTGGACCAGACCAATACATGCAGAGAGTTACTTCAAGTGACTAATGAAAACTTGACAGAATATTGACTATATGATACCCACTTCCAAATGGCTGCCATGATGTATTGACAGCAGCACTGGCAAATAAATAATACATATTTTTAAAATTTCTGTAATTACATGTTTACCCAATAGGCCAGAACAGCTCTGTCCCAAGGAGCTGTTGCAGTCTGAGTAAATAATACATGTTTTAAAGTCCATAATTACATATTTAAACGATAGACTATCGAGGAAATAATGCACATTTTAAAAAGTCCATAATTACATATTTACATGATAGTCTGTAAATTCTGTAATTACTTATTTACACAATAGACCATAGCAGCTGTTACAGTCTATTATGGTAACTCCCATAGAATTATATTATGGATTTTTTTATAACTTAAAAAATAAGTATATTTAACCAGAAAACTGTATTGTTATTCTTTAAAAAATCCTCCACAAACCTCTAAAATAGTAAAATATATGTAAAGGTAAAAATTAAGGGTGGTACAGAGATAGGGAAGTTCTTACCCCTTCGTGGTAAATGTCTTTTGTTAGCATAAGGAACTTAGGATTTTTCATTAATTTACTTAGGTAGCAGAAAGATAAATATGCAACATTCCATGATTATACTTCTCTTATTGTCATGTAGACATTCAATTTGGATAAGCATTCAGGATTCTTAAATTCTTCAGTTCCTGTTCTGCTCTTATTAAAATCAGTGATAAAACTCCCATCAACCCTGGTTTCAGAAATAATTTATATTGAGGACAGCACTTACACATGTACTTGAAATCAATGGCACTTAAGCATCTTTTAAAAATAAGCACATACTTAAGGACTCTCATGAATTCTGATGGACCGAAACATATGATTAAATGCTTTCCCGAATTGGGATTTGGAAACTGCCTTCCAAGGAGGCAGGATTGGAACCTTCCTCTCCCATGGCTTTATTGATGGGCCACAGGTTTTTTGTGGCTCATGCTGTGGCTTCTCCCCGAGGAGAAGCTTTTTTTAGCGTGTTTAACTCCAGACATACGTGTGTGAGAATTGGTGCTACAGCAAATGTGTTGCTGCTCCTTTGTTCTTTGTGGAGAGCCATGAATTGAGAATTCATCCAGTGTTTTCCATAGCTCAGCTGCTGAATTTATTCCTCATGTTAAAGACTGGATCAATACACCTAAATGAGACTTCTGTCCATAATTACTACTAAATAGCAGGGCTAAATCAAGCAAGTCAGAATGTGACATTTAGCTCAGCCGGACCTTATGCATTTAGTAAGGAAACAGAGTATGAGAGAAACCTTTGATCCCCACTGTTGGTTTCATTAAAACATTGGAGTTAAGAGAATCTGAGCTGTCGGGAGCCCCATTTAAGCCTTGCCATAAGCATGATGAAATATGCAGGTACTTTTTAACGAGGGTTTGAAGGGTGTTCAATTGCTGGTCACACATTTTGACTGAAAGCACCAGGTAAAGGGCTGAAGGTTTTGTCTTTCCTTCACAATGAGCATTACAGCATCAAAATGGGTAAAGAAATACCTGGTCAGAAATAAAGAAGACTTTTTGTCAAGTGAAATATGCAGAAATTGTCTCACAGGGAAAGAAAATGCTCAACAACATACACTTCTGCCATTTTTTGCTGTAGATCCTCCCAGATGTTGTTACTGACACTAGTGCTCACATTTGGCTATTTGGTTAAAGGCCAAAGGGAAAGTCAATATCAATATCAATATCAATATCAATATCAATATCAATATCAATATCAATATCAATCCTTTGTTAAAATTACAAAGGTGGTAGAAGAAATTATTAAATAGCAGGAGCTGAATCCTTGTCTCTTCCATGGTGCTTTTTACCTGTGTAAAACAGATAAATTGCATTACCTGACTGGTCAGTCTTTGAAACCTGGCAAATTAAAATGAAGGATGTGTGGGATTAGAGAACTAAAAATCCGAGCAATAGCTTCAGGTTATGTAGGAACCTTATCTAAGTGGTTTACATTTAAAAGCAACTTCAGTCTTGCATTCTCCACAACAAATTCTTGCATTTGAGAAATAAAAAATTAGAGGACCTTTGTCTCCTGTTGGACAGCCCTGTGGCACTCAGTGGGAATAACCAATGCTCTTCATGGGAGCACTATCCCTTGCAAAGCTGTCAAGGTCAGTTTCTCTGTCATTTTTCTACTCTGTTTTCCATTAAAAACATACACACATCAACATTTGCTGGGTTTGTAGCACTTCCAAGCTTTCCACTCGAGCTAACATACATGAGCTGTCATCTTTTCCATGTGCACCCTGTGCCTGTGAGTTACTCACATGCTTTGAAGGTTTTGTGGATCTGCAGCTTTTCACCAGGTGAATGTTGAGAGTTTTCCCTTTTCCCAGCCCTTTGGATTTGCACGGCATCCATCCTTACAGGCACAGCACCTGCCAGGAGTCCTGGGATGTTTTATTGCTAAGGAAAACTTTGTGTTCATGGAACTGTGGCAGTTCTCTAAGAATTCTGACCTCAGGTTGGAGCCATCCACAAGTGCACAATATAAGTTTACACAAATAAACAAGATGTGTTGCACAATATAAGCTTTATAAGGGAAAGCTTTATTATCACATGCATTTTGGGCACAAACCAGCTTGTTTTATTGTGAAAAATCCCACTGGAGAGCCAGCACAGGGAATATTACATGAAGAAGGCAGACAGATTCCAGCACATTTTATTTGCCAATAAGCAGGACTTTGCACTTGTAATTTTGTTAATTGTCAGAAGTAATTTAAATTCATCAATTATCAATGAGTAATTCTATCTGAAGTGTTTCTAGGAAAAGTTAAAATCCCAGTTGGATTAACACAACACTTTCTCCTTTAGAGATACATAAATTTAGTAGAGTAAGTTGTCTCACATGGTATTTGGGAATGTTCTTGAAAAATTACATTTGAGGCTGAAGTGGGACTTTATTTCTGTCTTCCTGTATGTGATAGGAGAGGATGTGTCATTTTAAGGAGATAGATGCAGACCTTTCCCAGAGGTGCTCAGTGAAAGGGGAAGATGCAATGGTCATGGGCTGCAATAGGGAAAACTCTGATTAGGTTTTAGGAAGAATTTATCTTGGGGGGGTGTGGTCAACTGCTGGAACAGATTACTCAAACAGACTGAAATCTCAGATTTGGGTGGTTTTTGCCCTGGATTCCTGACTCTCTTCTGTAGGTTGCCATAGGATAGGTTTTGTCTGTGTCCCTCAGCACCTTGTCCTTGTTCTGCGCAGAGCTTTCAGATTAAAATGTGATGTGCTATATAAAAATAAACTGTTACTATTACTGGTGTGTGGTGGTCCTCAATTGTGATGGAAGAGCAAGTGATTACATCACTTGGCAGCTATGATGACAAATATATATTTGTCAGAAATAGTTATTTACTTTATATGCACTTGTTAGTTTTCTTTTATTGCTTTTTTTATTATAATGGAACTTGAGGACAGAGACAGATTTCTTCCCTGCAGTGTTAACTACAGTAAGAGGTAGCATTATGGAATGTCATCTATTGCCTCTTAGAATGATAAATATTTCTGAGACAAAACATTGTGAAAACCTATATGTATAAATTCCTCTATCCCAGCTATTAGGATGAAGAGTAAAACTACAGCTTACTATTACTGGGGATTTGTTGGGGCTAAATGACTCCTTTCAGGTAGAGAACACGTCCTTCCACATGCTTCCCACAGTTTCTTTGCTCTTCTTTAAGGTCTGAATGGCAGCAGTGTCTTTTCTATACAGGCCAATATTTTGCATTTGATGCTGCAGAAGAACACTTTGAGGAACAGATGAGCAGCATTTAAATGTTTTTTTTCCTTAGTCCTTTAAAAATTGTTAAATTGAAGAATCTGTGAATATAATATTGAAGTGGCTGTACCTCTTCTACAGGTAGGCTTAAAAGTTGTTTTTAAAACAATTAACTATAGGAAAATTAAAACTAGTGTTGATATTTGAGTAAGTGCACAGTCAGGCAAGAGGGCCTGTATTGCAAGTGGATGGAATGGGACTTGAAGAAACTAAAGGACCTTCCCAAACTGCCCTAGGAAGGAGGTAATACAGGTGTAACACAGAACTGAGGAATTTTGCCTCTTTTCCCCCATGCATTAGTCAAGAAAAGATGGTGCAGACTGGTCAAGATCCTTATTTTCCTTCTGTCTTAAATGTGTTCTGAGAGCTGAACTTGATGAATTTCAGTGGCCATCAAAGCAAGGGAGGTTTGGCTGCAGCTCTAACAAGTGAGAGCAGTGTGGAGAGGCGTCGTGCAGGTGCTCCCAGCTGTGCTAATGGCCTGCAAACCTGACCCTCCCAGTGAACTGCCGGGCCTCTCTAGTTCAAAGAGAAGAAAGGGGAATTGGGCTGTAGTTAGTGCAGTTCATCTGGTTTCTCTTGCATGGAGTCTGGATCCTTTGTTTTAAAGGATGTTGGGAAAATACCGAGCAGAGGGATGAGGTAAGAGCTGACTGAGGAGAAAGAGGTGTCCTATGAGGCAAAATGACAATGGCTAAGAACTTCCCATAGCAACAAAGAGAGTTTCAAAGAGTCAAAGAGTCAGACTTTTAAATATTAGGCCTTCACACAACCAAAAAAAGGATTTTCCCCAAATCTTTCTCTCCTATCTTTTGAATACGTGCCACACTCAAAGAAAAGTGCTTCACTGTTGTTCTGTGGATGCATTGTTGAATGAAAAAAACAAAGTAGGAAGTCTTGTTCTCCGAGATGGAGAGCACATGGAATTGGCCACTGGCATCACTGGGGGCTGTCACCTGATACACTTTTAACTGGGCAATTCTGAGCAAAAGATAAGGAAATGAGGAACTCAGTATAAGGCCTATTAATATTCCCAAGCCTGTGTTTTCAAAAGCTCCAGCCCAGGGTCTTTACACAATCACTATGCACTTTTAATGACCTCTGGTGCATTTTTTATACACCTAAACCATTTTTGTACAAATGTAGCCATACATCAAAAATGTGACTGGTTTGAGGCTGAAAATTTGGCATTTCCACATCCTTAGCTATCACATAATTTCACAAATACATTTATATTAAATCAATGGTATTAACACTGTAGCTTTTGTGATAGTTCCTGTAATATTTCTGAGTGCTATTATAATAGCTTCTCTATCGCCTGCCCCTTTTAATGATTCATAAATTCCTTGATTTCTATGAACAGCAAACTATAATGGCACTATAATCAGGACAGCATGCTAAGGTATAGCAGAAACTTCTGCTGCCTGACTACCTCCAGCTTTCCCTCATTGCCTGACTAAATTGTTCAAAATGAGGTTTCCACTACAATTTGAAACAAGGAACTCCCGAGTTCAACACGAGCACCACTGAAGGAGACCATGCTGAAAATTAAAAAGCAAAATAGACAATAACGTGTACCAGATTTCAAATGGAGTAAATGCAAGAGCATTCACTGTATAACAGGCATATTATTAGCTCTACCATAATTTCTTTCTTTTCCTTTTTCCTTCATTTGGTCCTTTTAACTAACAATTTCCCCTATCCCCCACCTACACCTCCTATACACTGCAAACACATCTTCTGTCACAGTGATACTTTCCAGGACCTTTTCCTGGGATGCTTTAACAGCTTCATTTGAAAAGACAAAGGGTGGGTGATAACTACTGGATTTGGGGCTCTCCTTTTTTTTTTCCACCTATCAGGACTAAATCAGTCCATAAAAACTGCAGTAAGTGAAACATAGGCATGACAGAAATCACAGATGTCATAATCAGAGGTCTCTATGGGTTTTCTTACTGTGGTTTGTTTTTCCTCCCTGAAGATTTTCAATCACTGTCTCACTCTGAGAATTTGGTACTGGATACAAAAAGTTTTCCAGAAACTAGTGATAAAATTTCATTTCATTTCATCTCAGTCCTGGCTAAAAGCTGTGACTGTCAGCTGGCCATACCATGTCTTATGTAATCAGTCTGCTTGAAAGGTGTTCATCACAAAACTCCCCATTTTTCATATCCATCTTGGTAGCTTTCTCCTCTGGCTGGACAGGCATGCAGAAAAGTCTCACTTCTAAAGGATAGGTGTGAGATGCTTTAATTTCAACAAGAAGCTGGTGCTGCGCTGATTCATGATGAGATGTGCTGTGTAGAGAAACAGAGAGCTGTCAATGTGCTTCTTTTGCAAACTGTTAAGTCATAAAAAATAAACCTGCATTGATCAGAGCTCATTCTGTATGGAGTGGCTTTTCCTGTGTTCAGTGCTGGCCTAACTCTGCATCTGTTGAAGTCAAATTTTTAACAGAATTAGGCCAACCGAGTACTTTTGAATGTCACACATTTTATATATTTTTTTAGTATTTTTACAAAATTTTGCGTATCTAGTTTTTGCTTTTCTAAAGGAATTTATGGCAAACCTCTTTAAGCATTAACAACCAAACAGGTATGAATTCCATCTTCATCCTTCTGCTTCAAAGCAATACTTGTAATAGCCCTGAATGACATCCTGCCTTGGGGCCAATGGCAGCTGTGGCTGATTAGGGAGGAATGTATAAAGTAGACAGTAGAAAAACCAAAATGCAGATAAAAGAGAAAACACATCATCTCACAGGTATAAGAGAATTTATATATCAAGGCTTGGAGTTAGGTAAACTAATATTTAGTTGAAGAGATTATTTTCTAGATTGGCAGTTAACTATATCTGGATTAAATATATAAATTTTTTTTCACTCACCCCGTTTTGTTCTGAAGATGTTACCTGCCCTCCTGCTCTGTAGAAGGGGCTCTGTTCTAGGGCTGGTGAAAGTTAAAAATCATCTTCCTTTTTCTTTTGCTCATGCTACGTTTCCATTTTAACTGTCAGTTTCTCACTTCTGTAGCAGTTACTGCCCCATTCCACTGCATGCAGCTAATATGTTGGTAATCATTTAATATAATTTCCCTTTAAAACCAGCCGCTGTGCTGGAAAATTGGAAGTTAAAAATGTGCCTAATTTGAAAGAGCATTCTGTTGCAAGTAGTTTGTGATTTGTATAATTCAATATGTACTATTTAAAAGAAAAATAGAATCTAAGTTCTAATCTACTGGAATGTTCAATGCTGTCCATGAATTTTGGCTAAAGTTGAGGCTTATACCAATGATGGCACTGGTTGAACTGGATTAGGGTTCGTGTTATTCAATATTGTGGTTTAAGATCGGGTGAACTTTGAACAGAATTTGTAGATGAAATGCTGCTATCTTGGGTAGTCAGGATTTTAAAAGTCTGAAGAGGGATTTTCGAAGTATCTGCTGAAATTGAGTAAATTAACAGGCTGATGAGAGATACAGTTCTTGGAAATGTGAATTAGAAAGCTTATAAAAAAATTTTAACCTATTTTTAGATTCTGTATTAGCTTTAACTTCTTGTGGAAATCTCTGTGTCATCATGGACAGATAATGAAAAATTTGAAATTAAAGAAGTACATCAATGTGAGAGATCTGAACTTAGCACCTTCCAAGGGTAGAGCCCCTTTGATTGTTATTTGCTGTTAGTTTTATTATCATACATTTGTCTACACTGAATGAATCTGTCTACACTTCTGCTCTGCCAGGTTTTCAGTCTCTCTGAGTGTATTCAATCAGTCTGAATTTCATCTCGTTCATTTTCAATGATGAGCTGACCAGTTTTTCTCTTTGTAACACACCCTGTCATCTTACTGATAGTTCCCACACTTCCTGACCTTGTAGATGAGTTTTCCATGTAGTAATGTAGCAGAAGCTTTTCTAGGGAGTGCAAAATCTGTGCCCATATATTCCATTGTGATCAGTAACTTGTAATTCTTCTTTTAAAAGTGCTGAGGGCATCTTTAGGCTTGATATCCCTTTGGTGAGCTGTGCCAACAGTTTCTCTTGCAGCTGTACAAACTCCTAATGGTATTGTTTCCTGAAATAATAATATTTCAAGAGTCTGACATGGCTGTGAAGTCAGGGGTTTGTATTTTTCTAGATAGTGGTTATCACTAATCTCTCCTGAGTCCAGTTCATATTCTGACCAGGTGTTAAATATATCTGCTAATGATTTCTCTATCTCTTCTGGCATATCTTTCTGAGCTCTGAATTAATCCTGCCTATTCCTGGAGTTATGTCAACCTTCAGACTTTCTAATTTCTTGATGAGCTGCTTCTGGTGTGTTACTGATTTTCTTTGGTGTTTATTCTTCCTCCCCCAGGAAATTTATATCTGATCCTGTCATCAGTCCCAGTCTTGTTTTATGTACAATAAAATGGAGAGTTCATTTTTAAGCAGTCTCTCCTTCCTGTTAGTAAACTGCCATTTGCCAATTCATAGGTGTGCTTCTGTTTCTCTCAGTGACCTTGAAAAGAAAAAGATCTTTATTTACAATTTCCTCACCTTATGTGAACTTTTCCTTTCATTTTCCCCCTTTGCTTTCCTTATCAGCATGTCGGTCTCTTAATTCCATACTATAATCTTTCCAGTTGTCTTCCCTATCTCTATTTTTGTACCTTAAAGATGCCTTTTTCATAAATTAATTTTCTTTCATTTTTCTCTTCATTCTCAATATATGTTTTGCCACACAAGGTTCTGATGCCAGACAGCACATCTCACCTTTGGGCATGTAATAATTGACTTTCAGTACTTTCTATTTCCTTCTCTCTCTTTTCCTCCAGTGCTGTTTCCATCCACTCTCACCCACTGTTTCGGTAATTCTCTTTGCTGAATTCAGAGGTTTGCTTTTTGTGTGCCTGTATTTTTGCCACATTGTCATCTTAATTAAAACTGTAACTGGATTGTAACCACTGCTGAATAGATTCCAGGTCCGTCCTCTTCTGCTCAAATCCTAGGTGAAGCAGAATTCCTGCTCTTCTTCTTTTCTGTATTCCCAGGGTGTGGATTTTCCTCGCTGGTGCATCCCAGAGATGCAGTGCTGCAGGATGGGCCCTCCCAGAGGCTTTGGGACGGGCTCTGGTGCTGCACTTCTGCTTTTCAGGGGAGGAGTGGCAGAGTGAGGTGACTGTCACTGTGTCCCTTTGTCACCGTGTCCCTTTGGCAGCACAGGGTGTCCCCACAGCACCAAGGGCTGCTCTGAGCTGTCGGAGCCACGAAGCGGGGCTTTGTAGAGCAGTTCATAGAAATCTGAAGTTGTGTTTTAACAATAGGGCTCCAGCCTTGCTGACAGGAAAAGTAATTTATTTTGCAGTCTCTTCACATAGAATAACAGAATCACATATAGTAGATGCTGTCCTTCTGCACTTTGCTATACAGTGTTAATGACTGGCACTTAAATACTTTACAAATTGAATTGCACTTGTATGAGAAACTGGATTGATAAAATAAATTACTATATCTTATAGGTTAAGGTTTTGGTTCTGCAATTGTAGCTGTTACAAATTACCTAAACCCCTTTTTATATTGCATTTCACATGGCTGTATTTTACAACCACTCTAATAAAAAATTCTATACAAAAATTGTTTGATATTAATAGTAATCATTAACAACTTGATAGATTCTTGTTAAGTATATTTGCAATACATTTAATCTTATTAAACTCAGCTCTGAGTTGTTTCTTCTGAATATTATAGGTCTTTATGAAGCTGGCCGTATAAAGAAGAGATTTCAACCATTTTCGGCCAAGAATTAGGTTTAGCTTAATGGATCAATTTTTTTCTTATTAAACTGAGTCTGACCAATGCCAAGTAATACATTCAGCATTGATCTTTGTCTCACCCTGCTGTAGCTTGTGTTCTCTTTATGTACATGAAAAATAAGGTGCCAAGAATGAAAACAATGCCTGTATAATACAAATATAGAATTTTTCAGACTTCCATTCTGCTTATCCTTTCAGTTTGTTATTAATGTCTTGTTCAATGCTTTTCTAAATGTCTTTTTAAAAGAACTTTTCTTTCCATAGAGAATATTTCTCCTTTTCTGTAATTAACAAAAAGGAAGATGAATAATAATTTTAAAAGTTCTATTTGCAACTGACAGAAGTAAAACCCTTGATAAGAATATCTCATCCTGTTTTAGAAGGCCTACCAATATTGGTTCAATTTTTTTATGCATGAGGTTTACACAATGAAATTTAATTTCTAAATGAAGTGAACCTTGTTAACAACTAATCTGAAGCAGTGGCCTTTTGGTCTGTCTTTATAAAAATCCCTTGATTTAATCTGAAATCTGAAAATTACATGAAACTGGAGACGTGATAGCTCCAATAATGACGGATACTGAGATCATCTCAATGCTGCTGCTGGAACTCATTTTTGTGCATTATAAAGTTCAGAGATAAACACTTTGTGAAGACTGAAATTTCAGACGGGAATTCCATGAGAATTTTGCCCTTTTTTAAATTAGTCCCCAAATTTCTCACTTGCTCTGCTGAGATCTCATTCGGTGTCCGTTTGCAATTATAAACACACCTTGGGGTTTGTTTACACGGTGATCTTTTCCAGTATTTTAAGAGTGCCCAGAGGCCAGATTTTCAGTGAAAATATAGGCTTATTATGTAAGTAGTATCATGTAAAAGTTTACCATCTTCTTTTTCTGTAACCAGAATTGCTGCTGTGGCTTTGCAAATGTAAATAAAGCTGAAATAAAATGATAGAACTGTGCTTTCAGAATGCCTGATCAGAATTTGCAGGATTCTTCTTGTCTATTTTAAATGCTTTTCACATTACACATTTTTAAAATGTGATATATTTGTAAATAATCTAGATATTCAAAAGTGTTTATTGCACATGTGCTATATAAAATACTGATTATAGAAAGAAAGCCATTATTGAGAGGTAAAGGTGCTTTCTACATTTGTATTTACAATCACATTTGTGCTTTGAAGGGATGATTCTGAATATGATTTTGTGCATATTGGAACAGCTGATCAGTACACCGTGTATGCACTACTCTGTATTCATGGTTGGTACTTTATATCACAGAATATTTTATCCGGTCTGTAATCTAGAACCTTCTGTGATAAAATTACAGTCTTCCACCTCTGGAATTAAATATGTGCTGCTTTGTGAGCTCCTAGAAAGCAAAATAACTGCAACACTTACATAAATCCCGAATTCCATCCTGTAGAGGGCAATGGTACACATAAATGTAATGTAGTGAGGTACAGAAACACGAGCAGCTGAGACCTGTAAATCCTTCCAAAGTCGATAATATGATCAGTCCTAAACAGGAACTTATGTGCTTGCTCTTACACACTGGCCGGTGTGGTCACCTAAAACCGGCTGGATGGGTATTTACTTTATCCTTTTTTCTTTTTCCTGCTATATCTGAGTATTTCTGAAGTTAATAAATGACAGAAAATGTTTAAAGTTAAGGAGGTGACGCATTGAATTAGATTAAAGAAATGAGTGCCCAAATTCCAGTGAAATTCAATAGATTTGTTTAAAAATCCCAGTGTTTAAATATTTGAAAGAATATCAGGCATGTCAGTAATAGGGACTTAGAGTAGTGTGTTTGAAATTAATTATAGTTTTGTGGCATAGAACAACCATAGAACCCTCTGAATATTTATTTATGGCAGGTTACAGTGGGAGTTTCAGTTTTATTTTATTCCTTCGTATCCAAGCTTTACAGTGGCTCTGTGTGAATGAACTCCTGTGTCTTTTTCTCACTGCACATCTCTGGGTGTAGGTCTGGCTCTGGTACAGACACAGCATTATTATATCTAAGGCAGCTGATCTCTAGATCAATACTGGTAAAGTATCCATAAAGGTTTTCTTGATTTGCTTGAGAAATCTTGCAGGGATGGACCTGAAGGTCCCTGAATGGGGTCAGCTTCTGTCTCTCTGAGTAGTATCTCTTTCTCTTCCTAGGAGGGTAAAGTGAGACAGTGTGGAATTCTAACTGATATCTAGGTGCCACTCACATTTGTATATTCCCATTCCACTGGAGTAGCTTGGGCTCAGCTGACACAGGGACGTGAGTGAGAGTGAGTTAGCTGAGGCTTTATCCCAGCTCTAACACAATCTCTTCCTCTCAGCCACTCTCTTTCACAGATGAAAACGACAGCTTTGCCTTTCATTGCAGGTAAACAGCTGCTTCATTTCTGCAGTGGAGCTCACTTCTTCAGCTCTTTGGAATGAGCTGCTGGTGGCATAGTTGGGTTACCAAAGGACAGCTTCTCCAGGTTCTGGGGGACATTTGTTTTGCTAAGACTTTTCAGATGTCTGCAAATGTAGCTTAATTTCAGAAAGGCTGCACACCCTGGGATCTCCCACTGACTTTGCATTTTTCATTTATTTCAGCTCTTCTTCTTTGCAACTTTCTTCATTCCAGTTTAAAATTAGTCCCTAGCCAGTGCTTCCCAGCAATATTTATTTTGTCTCTCTCTGATACAGACCTTGTCACAAGGACCCATGTCAGTGTACTCCAAAGGCAGACTGGCTGTGCCACCCCTCATTTTGGTGTCTTGTAGCATATTTGCAAAAGATTTTAAAAGATAGAGCAGGAGAACGAGGAAAATTGCATTACATTCACTGAAATGAAATTTCAAAGCTTAAATTTGAGAATCCTCAGATTAATAAAAGCCAGGAGGGGAAGGGCCAAGAATAAGTCAGTAGTGAGGAGACCTCAGCTCTGAACCTGGCACCTCTCTGTGATTGTGTTTGTGCTGTCTCCAGGATGGAAACTTCAGAGGTCTCCTGGAAGCCAAGAGCGAACTGCAGCAACTGTGTTTTGCTGTCCCCTCTGCTCGCTCTGGAGTGTGCACATATGTGGCTCAGAAGTAGGAACAGATGATAAACTATTGTTTTGAATAAATAAATCTTGAGGGTGTCTCTATTGCTGTTCTCTTTAACCTCATTTGTTTACCTTAGAACATTTTCTTAAAGCTTTCTGTACACGTCTGTCTGTAGAGCAGCATTGTTTTGTTCTGTACCAGGGAAACTTGTAGGCATTGCAGTAGGAATTGGATGCAAAAATCTGGGACTGGATGGGATTTAAATGGCTTTGCTTCTAAAACAGAGTTGCTGTTTGCCTTCAAACAAATGTCTGAAGTGATATTATGGTACAAAATCTACAAAGCTGTTGAAAGGAGATGCATTTCAAGTGTGCAGCTCTGGTGCCTCGAGAACAGGTAAAATCTAACAGATGCGTTTTCCTATGCATTGTTAAAAATCTTCTGTTTTCTGCAGTGCAGAACTTCAATATTTTCCATTTTGCCGTATGTAAGGAATACACTTTTAAATACTATTTAGTCTGTCAAGCTCTTAGTACATATGGCTTAAAACTGAAGATCCTGTTTAGATACAGATTTTTTATGCAAATGAATGAACTGCTAGAAATCAATAATGTATTTGTGTGTAAACAGAATGCATGCCTTGCCTAGACTTTTAACCTGATAGATGGCAGACCCATAATAACCTTTTTTTTAACTAAATACTCAATTTCTTAACCAAGCTTTTCACTTGCTGTGATAACAACATATTTCTAATATTTTTTTTTCTAATATTTTTCCTGTTTGTATACAAGCCTCCAGGACAACATACAGTATTCAATCAACAAATGTCTAAGCCACATGCCAGTATTGTTGGGCTGTTGGCTACAGAGGAATTTTAGTCATCACAATAAAAGAAGCAGTTTTGCCTTATTAGTGTGCTGTTAATGCTACCAGAAGTGGGAATGTCCTACTCCAAGAGAGCTCCATCCCAGAGAAGAATTTAGGCTGGCCATAATTTTAAATCCCAACAGATTTTAAGGTGGGATTTTTTTTAATAGAAATTCCTCAATTAAATTGCCACATTACACATTTCAAAAGGAAATTTACCATAACTTTTTCTAAAACTTTATTCTTAATTTTGAGAATTCTTCTCCTATTTTAATGTTTTACTATTGCTGTTTTCTGGATTTTGTTTTCCTAGTGGCTCTTATCACTGTGTAGCTTCAGAAAAATACCCATTTTCCCAAAATAGGCACAGAGCAAAAAAAAAAAAAAATATGGCTGTACACACTGTTCTGCTTCCAGGCAGAAAACCTTTGGTTTGGGTCAGGGTTATTCCCAGGTGTTCAGCCAGCAGCTGGCTCCATATCTGCTGTGTGCTGAGAAGCAGGGAAGGGCACGTGTTTGGTCAGCTCTTCCAAGGAGATGCCTGCCTGCTCTCCAGCCTGGAAGGGAAAGGGGCTCCAGGGGATTTTATGGGCAGGGGCCTTTGCACACGTTCCTGGGAGGACCTTCTGTTCCAAACTGCTTCTTTACAAAATTATGTGAGCTTCAAAATTGAGCTGAGAATAAAGTTATGCTTCAGATGATCATATCCAGTGTCATCTGATCTTGTAAGATTTAGATAAATGCACACTTGCTAAATGTTAAAAGACAATTATCCATAGATTTTAATCAAAATTAGTCAATAGTTGAAGTAGTGAGAGTAATGAACACTGCAGTTCATTATGTAGTTCTTCTCTTTGGCTGTGTTTTACTGGCTTGGGGGCCATACCTTGACCTGTCCAAAACAGAATGAATTTTTATTATAGCATGGGTCTGTTGGAAGCAGCTTCTCTTCCAACTCCACTACTGAAGTACGTGAGGAAAAAGGAACCAAGGAAGAGGGATAATTGGGTACCTCAAATTGCTGGTATAACTGATGGTGATCAGTTTGGAGGTGCTTATGTGAGTGCCCTTTGGGGTGCCTTCTTTATCTCCATGTATACCCTGGAGTTCTGCAGAAGATCATGTCTGAAATCAGTGTGGGGATCAAGGATATGCATGTGAGAAGCTCAGTGTGTTAGGAAATAGATGGAAATAGTTTCTGGACAAGAAGAAAGGCACAAGGCAAAATGAATAATTGCAGAGCTATAGACAGGTGGCAAGGCAACTGTGGAAATGAGCCTGGAGTGGGGGGTTGTGTTGTGTAAATGTACAGACTGACCCCCAGTGCAGCCTTACCCACTTTGTCCTTATATGTTAAGATAAGTGTAAATAATTTTTCTTACAAATCTGGCAGACCAGAGGCTCGTTTCCCCCACTGCCTGGCTGAGAGGCCTCCAGCCCTTGCTGGAGAAACCAGTACTCAGATTGAAAGGGTTCCCTCCTTTGGTCCATTCAGCCTTCACTTCTCTCCTGAGAAAGCCATTAAAAGTGTTGTCAGGTGTGCTGCTGCTGATAAATAATAATGGCAAACATCCATTAGGAGCCAGACCTGGAGCTACCAAATTCAGTTTGTATAGACTAACAAATGGCCATTAGGCAGAAATGACCTATGTTTGATCCCACAAACCACTGCCATTTCCAAATGCTGAGGATAATAAATAAGGCTGTGGAAGGCCTCTGCAAGTCAATGAGCTTGGACTTCTTCACAGCAGTAAGAAAGAAAATGTGTGGCCTTTCCAAAATCCCACTCTATGCACATCAGGCTGCTCCTTCAAGTGTCTCTTCTAATACCCACTGCACGAAAAAGTACAGATCAGGGGCCTGGACCTACTGGAGCAGCCAGGCTGTCTCTTTTCCTGGACCACTTGCTGCTTGGACACATTTAAGCAATTCCATAATGGAATAATGCACTGTTTTTATTGCATTTTTATTGCATTGTAAGTTTGTGAGTTGCTTTTGAATTTTGCTTTAGATCAAAGATTGTTTTGGCAATAGAAGTGCTGCTGTTGCAGGATAGTTATGTGGACCTGAGAAATGGGAGGTTTTGTTAGATTGTCCTGTTTGTGTTTAGGATTTCCCTTACTACCAGTTTCACTTTTACTGAAACCTGTCAGGAGCAGGAACATGCTGAGTTGGGGTGGCTGAGCCTGACACTGGGCTTTTCTAGGCTGAGCTGTTCTGAGCTCTCTGGGTGACACTGAAATCCTTCCTTTGCTTAGACCTGCACTTAGGGCAGGGTGTGCAGCACAAACCCTTGGAAAAGAGACACTGTTCAGTACCAAATTATGCTTAAAATTTAAAATCATACCTGTAGGAGAACAAATGTGCCTTTGTATATCGAGAGGAGCTTTGGAGCACTCAGAAAACTGAACTACTAAAAATCCTAGGTCTTGAGCTGTATTGCCTTTCCACACACAAGGAGTGTTGGACTTCCACATGGATAATTTTGAATATTTTTCTAGATATCTTTTCAGCTTTTTATATTACTAGCTGTTACAGAGGAGATTTTTAATAAGCCACATAATAAAATGTGCTCTAATAAAGCACATTTTAATCTTTTTCCTATTCACCCTTTTTAAAAAACCAAAAGATGAATGAACAATTTGTTAATACAAAAAAACTGCTGATAACATGAACATTTAAATAACTATATAACTGCAAATACATATTAAAATAAGTTCAACTATTTAAAAACAATTACAAATCACTTACAGTAGTCATCTAATGTATACTTAAAGGCAAATACAGATTGTATATTTTTCAAATGGATGGAAAAACTATTCCAGCCACTTGGTGTCTGAAGAAGCAAATGACTGATTGCTTTTCTGGTATTAAAGTGGGGGACTGCAAACATTAAAAAAATCACTAGACCTTGAATTATATCAAAATATAATTGGAATAAAATAATTCAGAAGATAATTCAGTCTTGCTACTAATGTCGTTTACACAGATAGCAATGCTAATATATTTTCCTTTGTTGTAGACTTAGTCAGTTTAACTCTGTGGGTGCCAACCTGACCCTCTGCACCAGGGACAGTTTCAGTTTAAAGGTCAGCTTTTGGGCTTAGTTTTTTTTCCTGGAAAGCATCCTGTATTTTTGTAGGTCTCTGCTACATTCAGGAGAAAAATCCAGGTCCTGCAACACTTGAAAGAGATTTCCTAAGATTCTTAGGAATTTCAAGGTCTAAATAAACACACAATTTTCAAAGCACCTGAGAAATTGGAGTTGGTCAAATACATTTGAAAACCTGGTCTTTATTAATCAGACTAATTCTGTATAATTCCTTTAAGGCCATGGAGGTGTTTTATTGAGGAATTCTGAAGGAAATAAGAGTAACAGTTGTCCTGCCAGATAATGTACTGCTTTATGGTTCACCTTTTGGGCACTATTTGTTTCTATATTCTGCTTTCTATATCTAGAACAGCTTTGCCATGACCAAACCTGTTTATTGTCTGGCCTGATAACAGAAAAAACCCATCCTGAGCTTCAGAGTGTGCAGAGCTGCCTTTTGAAATTCTCATCCCTTCGAGGAGCTCCAAGTTCAGCACCCAAAATTCAGCTTCCCCAAATGACCGGTTGCTTTTGAGAATTGTGGCTAACACTTAAAGAATTCTCTGTCAGCAGATTTCCACGCCTGAAGTATAAGCAGATGAATGGAAGTTGTTGTAAGAGTGAAATATTTACTCACTCTGGTCCTCATCTGGGTGACCCAGAGATCAATGAAAGCGATATTGATGTCGTAGGAGGCCAAGGTTCAAACCCAACTCAGTGCCAGCGTGCAGATGGATCCATACCCCGCAAATGCTGTGCTCTTCCTCACAGATAAAATCACTGCATTGCTTGGGAAGGGGAGCACTGAACACAGCAAGGTTTATTCTTTTGTCACTGCCTGTACATGGTGAGAGGCACAGTATTATCACAGCGAAACTCAAAGTATGATGAACCAGAAGAAACACTGTGCTTTCAGGTTTTTTCACTCCGTGGAAAATTCCAAGGAGAGTCCAAAGGTGGAAAGATCATATACAACACTTTCCCCGTTAAGTGCCTGCTGAAAAATGGAAAAAGTTGTTTTCCTGAGCCTGTCCTGTTCAGCACACTTCGTGTGAGGAAGAAGGGCTGCTCTAGCTCCAAGAAAACTCATTTTTCTGCATGGGGACATGTGCTGTGATAACCTGATCAGATACATGTGTGCTGCAGTATTTAGGAGCTCCTGTGAAGTTTGGAGTTGAAATGCCTCTCTTTTGCCCCTTTTCACTTCAAAAATGAAAAATGGTAGGGTTACACTGACTATGCTCTATCCATAAGAGGTGTCACAGGCACAGGCTGGAAAGGGACTAAAAGGAAAGGCAGCTCCAAAATGCAAGGCCCTGCACTACCTGAAAACTTGTCCCTAAGTTTAAACGGAACACAGCTCATTTAAAATTAGGATTAAACAGCAGCATGCCACCAACTTCAAATAGAACACGTCTTATTTAAAATTAGGATGAAGTAGTAGTTTTTAAAACTGTGACAACCCAGCTGACATTTGGAGGGAGCATTTCTTGCCTTGTTTAGACATCATGTTTTACCCTTGGTAGATCAGTGGATACAGAGCATGCTTAAGTTGGCTAATTAATTTCAAAAGCAATGTAAAATTGACTAGCAGGTAATTTAATCTAAAAATAATTAAAACTATTGAAATTATTACATTGTTGTTTAATTAATATTAGTTAATATTGTAATTTTCAGCCTAAATTATGCTGATTAAAGATTTCTCTCATAAATACCAATAAAATTAATTACAAATTAATTAAATTTGCTAAAAGAGTCTCATAATGGACTTCCAGCTATTCTTGATTTTTGCAATAAATAAACAGAAGCATTATTAAGTGGTATATCTTCCTGAGGGAGATATTTAAACATGATATGCAGATATTGCAAATGGAAGGATTTCCCATGAAAATAGACACGCTTAATAGCAAAGGCTGTTTTTTCCCTTCCAGTGAAAGGAAAAAAATAAAAGAGCTCAAAAGCAACATTTTTATTTTAGTGTTTGGCAAGACAAAATGCTTTCCATTCTGTTCCATCTGAGATTCCAGGAAGATTTGTTGACACGTGGCAGTTGTGCCTTCTCTCAGCTCCAGTGTCTTGCATGGTAAAGATTGTTTGTAGTAAAGGAAGGTCTCTTCTACAGTGTAGCAAAAGAAAAGCTGCATTTTTATCTGGATTGGGAGATTGGTAGTGGTCATGGGGGTAATTCCTTGTGTTTAGGGGAGTGTGTGCATAAACTCCTGGCAAAGCAAGGAAAAACCCCACTCTCTCCATCAGTGGGAATCTTGATTTTGATCCCTGCTCCCATTTCGTGAAAGCTACCAACTATCACAATATTTGGTAGGGTGAACACCTGCAAGTAAATTCAATGACATCAAAATCTCCTCTTCCAAAAGAACCCAGCAGTTTGCTTTATGAAATAGAAACGTTTTCTTTGTTGTTCTCCAGTCACTTCCACCTTGGGTTTCCTCCTTTTTGTGGTGCTACCCCACAAACCAGCTGATAACAGAGGTGATAAGAACTGTAACTGAGCTATGCTTTGCAGCAGCTTTTCCCCCTTCTGAATTTGGCTCTGGAATTGTAAACTATACTTCCCATGATCCATCTACCCTCCTACAGCCCTTAAACTCCTTTAAGGGGAGGATTAGGCAAGGAAATAAAGGGAAGGTGATTTAGTTATTGAGTCATGGGGATGATTTGAAAGGAAGGACTTGAGCTGCAGCTCCCAGGAGCTCCTCTGGACATGGTTGTACCTAATATTAAGGTTATATTCCTAGCAAAAATATTTTGGCAAAGTTCAGCAAATCAGAATCTTTTTGCTCTTGTGAAGATGACCTAAAATGATAATTTGAATATTGAAAATCCCCTGAATAAAATAAATTTTGTAGTAAAGGATGTTTGATGCCTTTTTTTTTTTTTTTTTTTTTTTTTTTAGTTTATTTTTTGATAGGTCCAGTACAGTGGAAATTCCTCCTGTTGGATTCCAGAGTTGCTTGGCATGCAGAATTTCCACTGAAATTAGTAATGGGGTGGACACAGCTTATGTTTCATTAAAAGATTTTCCTTAACCAGACCCCATCTTATGGTTTCAGTGTTCTCTGGAACACACTTAACTAATGAAACTTAAATGAAAGTGGTGTTCATTTAATTTAGATTATATTCTCTATTTTGTCTAAAATACATTTTTAATTGCACTATTTCTGGGGAGCTAATGAGGGGAAAAACTTGTTTCTGAGAAATTGAATCGCAGCTGTAGTCGCAGATAAGGCTGACATTCCCTTCTTAGAAAGAAGCAATCAATGCTGAATGTATCAGGTGAGTTCATTTCTCTTGCTCTGCTTTAATAGCTTATAAAGAAGATTGATTAAGTTCTTGTCTGATAGATCAATAAAGGAATGAGAGTTATCTTTCCCTCCTTCGAGCATGGGTTTGGCATCTGCTGGGGAATGTAGCAACTGAAGAGGAGTGATGCTGACTTGGGAAAAAAATCCCAAAAACTGGGATTCCACCAATCTCACTCCTATCCTATTGCTTACACAGCATAGGAAACAGTAGCCATGGCATTCACAGGGAGTGACCATTCAGCTGGATTCCTTTTGCCACACCACTCAACTGTGTTTTCACATCCTTATGCTTTGGTGAAAAGTGAGATTTCTTAGATTTCATAGAGCAACCAGTAGTTTTGGGTTTATAACCTTGATAATGCAAGCTTAAAGGACCCAGCCTCTTAATTTTCCTAATTTCCATCCACGCAGGGTAACCAATGCTTTTCTGGTCTTTGGAAACGTAAAAGATCATCTTAGCCTTCAAAACGGGAATTTAAGAGAGTGTCAGTGCAGAGGTTTTAATACTTCAAGGTGTTTAGGATGGGAATGGCAAGAAAATATCCCTAAATCTGAATTTCCAGGCAAACCAATGTGTTTGCACTTGACTTTTTTTTTACTCCCTCTTGCAGTGCTTTTCAGTCTTCGAAAAGCAACAAAGTTTGTGGAATGTAAAACAATGTGAGGATGAAGGGAAACAGGAACTATAAAGTGTAGCATTTGTGACAGTAGCAATGTCACGGCTATGAGAAATTACAGAAGTAACATAACATCAGTATTTTATTTGCACATATAAACACTTCAGTATCTTCTATGGTGGCCCATGTTTTTTATTTACTTCTGTTGTTGACTTTTATGGTCGTGTCCCACACCTGAGCAGAGTCTGCAGGTCTGGAGCTGCCTTTGCAGAGGAGACATCCCTCTTTAGCAGAATGTAAAAGTGAGAGACAAGTTCAGCATTTACCTCATTTGAATAAGCAGAAGCCCAGATATTGCTTGTATCTGAGAAAAGATAGTCAACACATGTACTGTGGAGACATCCAGGATGCTAATTAGCTGCAGACAGAGCTGCACAGTTCTCATCTCTTTATATATATACACACAGACATGTTTTTTTCTTTCAAGCACAGTTATTTAAAGAACTCCATACGTGGTACAAAACCCAGAGATGAAACCTGGCAAAAGCAGTGTCTTGCTTGTAAATTACTGATGCTTTGTTACTGTTACTACAGTACATATTAAAGTTTAATCTTATTGATTTGTTATTGATTTTTGTTAATAGTGAAGTTTCTTGATACAGTGTGACAGGCTGCTTGTATCAGCAATTTCAATTAGATCTCTAAATAACTGATTGTATAGATTGTCAACTTCTGTCTTTTCAAATTAACTTTCACATCTGAAGTCCTGAGTGCTCATCTGCACCAAGTAGCTTTGTCCAGGCTTTTCCCAGCCCAACAATGACATGCAAACACGGAAAGGAGATGTGACAAAGGAGGATTGTTTTCCCTATTATTCTCTGGATTTTCAGGGTTTTTTTCCTAATTTTAAAGAGAGGATTCTGTTTTGTGATAATCTGCCATTCTCTTTATGCTTATTTAAAAATTAAAATGGCATAATCCTAGGCAGACAATTTTTTGTAATGTTTCAAAAGAAAGGGTGTCTGATAGAGAAGTTGGTCTTTGCAGATATCCTGCATTACTAGGGAGAGATGCAACTCTCTTAAAGATCATTAAGAGAGCAAGAATGAAAGTGGTCATATCCCATCTGCAGGTCTTCAGTCATGGGTTTGGATTTGTATGTGACTGGAGTCTTAATATACTAATAAAATCAATTGGTGACATTCATTCTTTGGTAATCATGAGACAAAACCACTGTGCATTGCACAGTTCCAAAATGGAATCCAGTGACGCATGCTACGGAACTTTCATTATCACAGTTTGCTGTTGTTAGAAGCTGTTATGTTTCCTTTTTTTTTCCTGAGAAAATTAGGCTTTATATTTCAACCAAGTATTTGAACACAGTAAGAGTAACATCTGTTGCACAGAAATGCAATTTTCAAAGTTATTTGCATTTTCACCAATCAAGCTTGGTTTCAGGGAAAAAATCACACTTAATTGTATGACTAAGTGCATTGGATGCCTACGGGGTTGCATAAAAGCGTGAAGGAAAATTCTCTGTAGGGTGGCATATGGAGTGAGCTTCCTGAGGTTTGGAGTTGTGGTTTGAAGTGAGTGAGGTGTGACAGAGATGCACTGGGCCTGGCTGAATCTCCTCTGGATCAGGAGCCCTCCGTGGAAAAACGTGGCTTATCAGGCCACTAAGGACAGACACTCTGAGGTTCCTCATTATGGTGAACCAAGCTGAAAAGCTTCAGTTTGTGTTTTGAACTGGATGAAACTGTGTTGGGAATGCGAGGTGGAGTCCCACCTGCTCCTGCCAGCAGTTGTATTTTCAGTGAGGAGTGAGGAGTGAAGACCTGCCTTCCTTCTCCTTTTTTTGGCATGAAGTCATCCAAGTGTGGGAGGAATTGTCTAGTTAAGGTTGGGCAAAGGTAAATCTCTGGGTTGTGCTCATAAACTCCCACTGTGGGTGCTCAAAAGTGTGCAGTGCTTTGGAGGTGCAGGCACTGAGTCAATGTATCCAGGTAATCTCAGGAAATCACATTTCCAGTGCTGGGTGTTTCTGGGGAGTGTTGGTCAGTTGTTTTTTCCATACTGCCTTTGCTCACAAAGTAATCTGTCTGCATTTATTTCCATGATGGCTTATCTGAGCCTTTAGTTTTTCTGAGGAACCAGGATCTCCTTGGGCTCCTCACTAGGGAGGGTGCCCAGGGCATCCAAGAATTCTTGTCCTGTCTGCTATCCACACGGGAAATGTGAGATGTCACATCTTGGTGTTCTTCATGATGAAGTGACAACTTCAAGAAGCATTTCCTAGTTCCCCTTGGAAAGGCCAGCTGGTTTTGTGAACACACTGGTTTGTTTTTTGTTTTATCCATTTTCCACCAAGACTGTGGCTGTGTCCTGGTGCAGAACTAACCTGGGGTCTGGAGCTATTTCCTACAAATTAGAAGAGTCACATGTGCTTGATACCTTTTTACATTAGAAAATGAATGCAGCTGCTAAAAATAATTTGAACACTCCTAAACAGAACCTGGTTGTTGAAAATCAGTCTAAATATTTTCAGTCAGTACAGTGGCTGTGGTGTGACTGAGGATGTTCTTTTCCGATTGGCAGGTGATAAGGAATTTTCCAATATAATATCTTGAAGACATTGAGGGATCAATACTACATAATGTGATTTAACTTCAGAATACTTCCAAATTATGTGGAGAATATCAAAGCTTTTCTAATTTATCACTCTTTATTTTTCTGTAATTCAAAATTGAAAAATCTCAGGGTTTGGTTTTTTTTTAATTTTCAACTCTTTGTTTTATTGAAAAATTATTTTCTCTCTAAAGATCTTACTTTGAATTAAATTAACTCTAAACATTTCCGGTTTGGGGTTTTTTAAAAAAATTATTAGATATCTTGATTGAGAATAGTTTTTTTCTGACAAAATCTAAATGGAGCTGACAGCCAGCAAAGTATTTGCAATTCCCTGAGAGTGCTGCATGTTCAAAACTACAGAATGGTTTGAGTTGGAAGGATCCTTTCCTTCCTACCCCTGTCATGGGCAGGGACACCTTCCACTGGACCAGGCTGCTCCAAGCCCTGTCCAGCCTGGCCTTGAGCACTTCCAGGGATGGAGCCCGTTGGAGTTTGTTGTTGGCCTGGCAAATACTTGCATGGACATCTCGCAGTTCAGTCTAAGAGGAGCCTCTGACATGCTGAGAGCTCACTTGACTCTGTAGCCTGTGGTTTTCTTGCACAACTAATTGAATTGAGTAATCAGCCAGATCTTGTATTAGATGGAAAGGGTCACTTGGGTGCTGACATCTGGGGAATGTGGTACGATTTCAGCCTGAAGTAGTTTTCCCAAAGCTGTTTGTGCCCTGGCACACCCTCAGGGACCTGTTCCCTGATATCTGAACCCTCGGGGAGTTCCAGGCATGGTTGTGTCTGCAGAACTGTTCCCACTGTGCATCTTCAGGATGCACAGTTTCAGGAGCCCCCCTTCTCTGGAGGGGCCTGCAGACTTGATGCTATGTGAGTTTAACACTGCCCTGTCTAAAAACATGGTAATTATTCACTGGAGTTAAACTTCGGGGTCCATTATTTGTGGTGAACCCAGATTGCTTTGAGGGAGGTCACCCCGTGATGAGCAGCTCTCCTCTGGTGCCAGGCAAAGAGCACTAAAATGATAATAGCAATGTTCAGGTAAAGCTTTGCAAGTCAGATCCTCTGTAGCAAACACTGCTTTGTCTTATTACTGAGAGGAGAGGCCTGTAAGAATTACTAATTGTGCATTAACAAAGCCCTCTTAAACCTGAACCAGATGGGACAGACTGGCTGGGAAAGACAAGCACTCCCAACTCCCAGCTAATTGCTTGCATCAGCTCTTTTGGGTCTCTTTTAAAAGCATCCATGGGTTAGGCTAAGCTGTACAAAATCTGACTTTGGCCCCACTCTTGAGTTTTAGTGAAAGGCCAGCTTGGAAATGCTACAAGGAAGTTCAGCAATGCACAGCATTAAGGGTGTTTGTACTCTGCATGAGGCTCCCCGAAATGGATGCACATGTTTAACTTCCTGCACTGTGAGTAATCCCATTGACTTCCACGAGTGCTCATTCCTGTAAGATTCAGTTTATATGCAAGTCTTGCCACTCCTGGTGCATCAGGCGTCTGCTTTTAACAGCTCCTTTGAAAGCTAATAGAGCTGGACTTTGAACTTCACAGTTATAATTCCCTGCATTTAGCTTGGGCAACCCCACGGATGCTGAAAGTGATGGCCAGAGACTTACTGGAGTGAAGACAAAATGCTGAGGACAAGGCAAGAAACCTGCCTTTTTTCCTGGAAAAAAACAGGCTTTCTTCTTTCCAGTAACTGCTACAAGAGAAAATTGGTCTCAAATAATCTCAGACTTGGGCCCAATTCTGCCTCCTTTTATTAAACTCCTTTTGGCTTTAATCAGAACAAGACTGGGCTAACTGCATAATTTCCATGCTGCTTTACTGATAAATTACTTCCTTATTTTAAGAATTGAAACTTTACTTTAAGGTGCAGTATGTATTCCTTTTTCTGTCCTAAATAAGTCTGATTCTGCACTCTTTCCATAAGCAAAATGCCTTAGGAGAGTCTTTGAGATTTGCTTGTGTGAGCACAGCAGCAGGGCCTGAGCTGTGATACACAGGATGCTCCAGATAAAGTGATAAAACAGGTGCAGAGTCCAGCAATCTCTTTGTAAATATTGAAATGAAGTACTTGCTAGTCCAGAGCTGTACCCACCATGTGGGATATCTCACAACTCTTCCTGAACCTGTGTCTGAGGCTACTTTATGCATTAAACACAGCAAGGCAGTCAAAGGTGTGCATTACATTAAGATAACATTCTTTCAGGGTCACTGGAGGCATCTGGCTGTGCCTTGTATCTCTGCCTGCTTCCAAGACATTTATCTCGCAGGAACACGTGTGTGTGTTTGTTCTGTTACCTAATCATAAAGTGGCATTTAAAAATGGGCCTCTCCTATTAGCTGATGAGGTCGGCTGGCTGGATGTGCAGCTGCCTGGGGCTCCAAATACACGGCACCTTTGCAGCTGGGGAGCTCTGGGCTGCAGTGTGGGAGCAGGAGGCTGTTTGCTGGGTCTGGGATGCAGGATGTGCCACCTGGATCTGCAGGTGTGGGCAGTGCTTCAAAACCAACACCTTGGCCACAGGGTTGTCAGATGGGCCTGTGACCTGCTGGGCATCGCTCTTGTTGGCCCAGGATATGTTCAGCACCAGCAGCAGCAAGATAGCAGCAGAAATGCTCTACTTCCTCTTCCCCTACTTACTGAAGAGCTATTCCCCTGATCAAAGCCTGGCTATTTGGGCTTACTCAGAATGCTAATTTTAGAAGAACCTCATGTCCTGTTAAAGAGTTGTTTTTCAGCTACAACCAAAGTCAGTTAATGAATCTAAGATTACAAGTGCCTGGAAGAAAAATGCTGCCTCAGGTCCCTCAAATCCACTTCCCAACTCATTTTTAGAGTCACTGGGGTGGGACTAGTAAGCACCACAATTCTGTCTTTTTAATCCACTGAAGGTGTTTAAAATACAGAAAGGCAAAGTATCAGGTCGCTTCCCAATCAGTGAAGTCATTACAGAGAAGGGGCAAGAAGTCTCAAGTGCCCTTTTTCCTCTTCCCAGCTGACCCTGGGTCGGGGACACTGGCACAACAGTGTCACTGCTAGTGCCTGGCAGGTAATGGTTCTGAATTCCTGGATAGCAGGGGAAGGAAACAGAGGCAGATGAGAATGTGTATCTGGCAAGAGAGAAGGAAGATTTATTTGAGAGAGCTGTCTGAACAGGACACTGAGATGTGCTGTGTGTGCACTGCTGCATGCAGAGAGCTGGGGAGGGGAACCTGACTGAGACATGGGGCAAAGATGATGGAAGTCTGAGGTTTTTCCTTTTAAAAAGACAAGACTCAAAGTAGCTTTGTAAATTCATAGTAATCTGTCACAGAAAGGGGTAATTTCACTTGAGAATTCTCTGTTTAGCAAAATGGGTTAGTTTTTTGGAAGGCTTTAAAATAGGCTACATTAGAGTTTAGAGCCTTTTAAGATCCTCTCATCCCTGGTTTTGAGATGCATACAGTTTTTATTCCTGAAGCTTGCACATTTTAGCAACACTAGCTTTTAATTCATTATACAGCAGTATGGAGCTGTTGAGAGAGACATAGCAGCTTGATTCATTTGAAATCCTAGGACAAATAGGCTTTAAAAAGCAAATGCATTCATTCTGACACTAATTATGTGTCTTTCCCACATGTCGTAGTATCTTGTGTCACAAATTGCTCTCATTTGCTACTCAGTGCAGAATGTCTGAGAGACGATGAGTGCAAAACAATGTGCTTAAAGCAGGTGTAGGACAGGTCTAAAACCTATGAAGAGTCTGGGGGCAAGACAAAAAGAAACTTCACACCAAAGGGATAAAAAATAAAATAAAATAAATCTTTCAATGAGTATTAATTTTTGCTAGATTTTAGTTGTAATTTGGCAGCATGTAAAATATGCTGCTACATGCCCAGCAAACAAAAAAGAAAGATGCTGGTGACCTGGTGAGCACCTTTCAGGCATGTGTAGTTTTTTCCAGAGCAAGGGTAGAAGCTATGCTGAGTGCAGACACACTTTTCCATGTATATGAATGCAAAGGATTTGATGTATTTAAGTGAATTAGAAAAACCGCGTGTTACTGAGCCAGCGCTTGTTGCTGGATAATGGACAAGACTGGTATTGCTCTTGTGTAACTAATCCTGTAATAGTGTCACAGGTTATTTGGTACCAACTGGTGTTTCTGTTCTCCTCGGCAAAGAGCACCCTTCCCAGCTCAGAAATTAAAAGTTGACAAAACCAACACGAGCAAAAATAAATCATTAAAACCAAAGATGGCTTGTTTTTAATTTTAGATAAACTGCTTCTGTTTCTTGCGAGAGGCAGAGGCATCCTCATCGTATCCAAGAGTTTGAAGCAGCAAATGTCTTTTCACCTGTGCTGCAGGATTCAAAGCTGGCATGCCTTCCACGTAATGCAGTTTGACAGTTCATTTGAAATAAATGTGCCGATAACCCTTAAAAGTGGTAATAAAATACTCTTTGCTCTACTGTACAGATGATTAATACCACTAAAGTAATTAAATTCCATTAGGCTGGGGTTCGCATACCCAAGGAATTGGTGCCAGGATTTAGCAGATCTCCAGCGAGGACAAAAGACTAATGCCTTTTAAAGCAATGTTTCACAAGTAAAATCCCAGGAAAGTCTATATTAACTTAGGACATCTGCTTGTTGTGATTGTTTGAGCTATTGATGCATTGGATCATTAGCAGGGGACTGTGAACTACTGTTTTCCTGTTGACAGGGATCTCTCACCAGGAGCTGCGAGGTTTCTGCAAAGGGAGGAAAAGCAGAGGAGGGCAGCCAAGCTGGGGCTGGTGCCTGGGCTTTGACTTACAGAATTATTGCTAACTGTACACTCTCTGATGGTAGGAAACAGCATTTTGCCCCCAGCCATTTTTCCCAAGATCAGAGCCAAAGTAACTCTGTCTCCTGCTGTTTTGTAGCTGTAGATTCTTAAAGAGTGGCATTATTGTAGTCGATGAACAGTTTGCCCCCGTTCAGATGGCTGCAGTAATGACCCACAGGGGAGGCAGTGCTTAGGCGCTGCTGACAATGTGACCAGGTGCTGCAACATAAGCATTTCATTAAATATTGAAGCAATGGTTTTCAGTTACAGTGGCAAAAAGGAAATTTGGGCTATGTCCAAATATGTGGCTATTTTTTTTTTCTTTCAACCTCTTCTAATCACAGTATTTTTTTGTGTGACCTTTCTTCTGCTAATTAGCTGCTGCCTTGAGAAGCATTGTGGGTAATATATCCAAGGTAATTCAACATTCCACTTTACACCGTGGTAATCATTCTTAACGTATCAATGATTTATTTACAGCATAGTTTTTTGTGAACTTAAAATATGCAAACCACAAAAACCACCCCTATCTTTATTTTTACTGTCCTTCAAACAAATCTGCCCCCGAAAATGTAAATAACTTGAATTTCTGTTTGAAAGTGACAACAAAAAAAGATTTGCACTGCAACCTGTTTCACTTCAAGATGATGTAAATATGTAGGAAGGGAGTGTTGTCAGCAGGTGCAGGAGAGGTCTGAAGGCTCAATCCTAGCTGAGATACTCCTGGCTGTAGTGCCTGGGTGTTGTAAAATTGGTTACCCCCCACGACTGTGGTGGATAATATTAGATGTACCGTGCCTGCTGCTACTTCTGCCCATAGATCTGAGTGTGGGATCAAATGCCACTTTTAGCTAAAATCCAAGGACATATTACATTCTAATTAAACATAGCCATCCTTTGAATGTGGTAACATGTTTTGAAAACAAAATTATCACAAATAAATTATCAAAATCGTCAAGAAATGTGTATACATTTCTAGGAGCTGTATATTAAGCTGTGCTGTACTATATATATGCTATAGCATATTTGCTAAACAAGCTGGCAGTTTTCATTATGCTACCTCTTATTATTAATTATTGTTTATGAAATTATACATAACATTAAATCATTTAGAAGTGCAATAGTTTAATTTTTAAAATATTTCTATTCTTTGCCATGCACAAATACATTCAGTACAAATTGTTCCTATAAATATGATCCTGCCCGTCAGAGCCTTTTTTCATAGCTTAAAAATTGTTTACCAAGATGCAGGTGCAAAAACAGACAGAAAAATATTTTAGGGAAAAAAATGACATTGCTCTACTAAGGCCTGTGTTTTGCACAGGTACTGATAGAGATTTGAATAACAAGTGCTGTTCAAAGTTACAACTGGTTGTGTTCTTATTCTAGTACTTGATATGGTGAGATTTTCTTTTCCTGTCTGAAAAAATGTTTAAATTATTTTTCAGGGTCATAGTCCATTTTTTTTTCTCCTTTCCTTTTAAAGGAGTTTTTTCTTCTGTTTTGTCTTTTAAAGATTTTTGCTTTTTTAAGAAAGGGAGACTACTACTTATTAAAAAAAAAAAAAAAGAGAAAAGAGAAAGACTGCAATGTAAATATAGCAAGAAGGGAGATATCTTGAAATTTTTAAAAATCATTCGCTCTTTCTTCATTACACTTGTAAGCTGCTGCTGTGGTGTTCAGTCTGGCTGGAATCACAGGGAGGAAAGGTAGCAACTAAATAAAGCTGCAGGGTTATGAAATGCACAAAGCAGCATCTTCTCTGTGTTGTAAGGAGCAGATAAACCCAGCAGTGTATGAAAATATTTCCAGAATAACAATATTCCACTGCAGAAATTGCTGTGATTACAAATCTTCCCCTGTGCCCTTTGCAGAACTGTCCTAGTTCTGCACTTCCAGGAGAAGCTCCAACTGAACTGGCACCAGCCAAAGCTCCAGGTATTTCTGTAAGGGTCCCTTTGATCTGCAGGGGTTTGGGCATTTCCCAGAACGTGGCATTTGCTGAGGCTCAGGTAAAAGATCCAATGAGTCCACAGATGAAGTAACCTCCCAGTGAAATATTTATTATGGGATGAAAAGTGTAGGGTTCAGTTCTTGCAGCAAACCTTCTATGAAGGCTTTATATGCCTAAGGTTGAACCTAATTTACCTCCTGTTGAAAGAACAGCATTCAGGTAATTTTAAAATATTTATTTTTTATGTGCTTATGTTTTCCTATCATGTGATTTAATATCATATTGCTGCAAATTTTTGTTATTTTTTTATTTTAATGACAGAGTTTAGTTTGGAAACATCGTTTATGCCCCTGTCCCATATGTCAAAATCCATTCTGGATTCAGCAGGTTTAGGGTTTTCCTTGACAATCATAACTTGACAACCACTAAACTCTGATTATTGTGTCACAGCCATGTAATTCTCTAACAAACAGTTCCATGACTGAATGGTTTGGGACTCTTACCCAAACTTCTAGAGTGCCTGTGATTTATTCCAGCTCTTATCCTTGAAGCAATTTTGCCAGTGCAAAGATTCAATATTCTCGATTACTGCTCAGTAGCCAGAAGACTTCCACCACTCCACTGGGAAGGAAATGTTCTAATACATACATGTGTATGTAGAAATGTTTGTATTCATATTTTTAACTGCCCAGGAAACTGGCAGGAAATGGGGAAAAAAATTGGCTTATATGCAAACTAGGTGTTCTTATTAGGGCTATTTTTTTTGTCAAGATATTAGCAGATCAACAAAGGGATTTATGGTGGTGTGTGAATATTACAGAAGTGCTTTTGGCTGTTTTACTGAACCTGTGGCAAGTTCCTCACGGAAATAAATCATCTTATCTATCCTGCAGGTACAGGGCAGGGCTTCTGCTTTCCTTCTTACCAATGGCTTTTACTCCTGAGCCTTGCTAACCTGAGCATTATTCTTAGATCAAGGGGAGGATTTGAGTTGGTCTTTTCTATTAATCTGTAAAAAATTTACTAGCCATAAATGTGTCTGTCTTAATGGTGGGGCTTTGTTATCTCTTTGTTTTGTGGATCTTAAGTTTTTACAAGCCATTACCAAGGTATTTGCACAGTAATGGATCAATCACCACCCTGTCCACCTGCTCAGAATTATCTAGCCTTTTAATATATTATTAATGTCTTTGATTTGCAGAGGGGAAGATTGCAGAGGCTATTTGTAGCTGTCTGTGTTGTACATTGAGGAAAAAAAAATGAAAAATAGATGGCTTTATGGAAAGACAGTCTCCATGAACAAATATTTTTCATATTGCTGGATTTAGGATACATGAAAAAAATTAGATGGAGGACTTAAAGGACCAGAACAATTTGTTAAAAAAAATATAAAGAAAAGAGGAGGGGCAGTGGAGACTAACAGAACTCTTGGTTGCTGAAGCCTCCTCTTAGTTTTCATGTCTCACCTTGCATTTGTGTGCCTTTTTAGGCTGTTCTGTGCCTCTCCTGTAATAAACTTTCCCCACTGATGAGTTATGGATGCAGAGAAACCAAGGGGCTGTTTTTTGTCTCAGGGTGCACGTTTGCTGCTTTGCCATTCTTTTACATTTTCATTCTTCATGCTGATGAGTCAGTCCAGATTTATATTACCATGTTATTATGGATAGCATAGACTGAGTCTCCTTGAAAGTAATGGCATGTGATTGCTTACCCCATTACTTTCAATGGGACTAAGTCTATGTCATCCTTAGGGACTCCATCCCATTGAAAGTAATAGTCTGAGACTGCCCACATCGTTACTGGGCTTTAAATTGGATTGAATTTATACTGATCTGCAGAGGCCTGCCACAAAAAGCCTCATTTTTAACACATAAAGTTGATAAAAGTTTTTTTGCCAGTAGTTGGAAAGTTTAATGAAGGATTTGAAAGTGGGTTTGTAATGCCAAAAAGATTGGTTTATTTTGTTCCTGGTCCTTAGCATTTGACCTGAACACAGTCAAGGGAACCCCAACAGTAACATATTTAATGCAAGGTTTTTCTTCTACCATCCTTTTAATTACTACTCGTGGATTTTCATTTTTTAACCCTCCAAAAGCTCCTGTTGTGTTTTAGTGACTTCTCTATTATATTCAGTTGGACCTTGTCAGTGCCCTATTACTTTCTTACATGTGTAAAATACTGCCCTGAAAATGTGTATAAATTATGGCATGTTGTTTTGAGGAAAATTGCTCACTGCTACTTCTAATAATAAAAATAAATAGTATTTTTTTTAGGTAGAAAGTGTCCTTTCCTGAATCAGCAGCTCTTTATCCTATTGGCATAGAACATTTTTAAAGGAAAAAATCAACAGTTAATGTGAAAATATTATGGCCCTCCCTCTGATGGCAGCATGTCTGTTAAATTTATTTAGAACAAGAGCTTTACTTCTACCCTTACTAATGTTAGGTGCTAATGTTCCCTTGGAAAATAAAAATGCATTTTTTTATACTTTTACATAGCCATGAAATGCAAGCCGATAAAATGAAATCCATTCCAGAAAGATTAATGTTACAATGATAATGCACTGGATGAAATGGAGAGACTAAACCTCTGTTTTTTCTTAAAGCCTTGATCAGTCCTAGAAAGAGGAAATGGTGACTGATGAAATGAGAAAATTTAGCAGAGGAATCCAGAAAGTGTCTGTGTGTCCTTCCCCCAGCTGTGCCTGTGGTGTCACAGGAATGCCACCCGTGTGTCTCCATGATGGTGTGTCCACCTGCACTAAATGCAGGCTGTAGAATAAATACACACCATGCCCCCGTTTAATCTATAATGCATCATACAATATCATATGAGAAATGCACTTTTCTTAGGTAATCACCATGACATAATTTATTTCAGAAGAGATCACAGCGCTACAGCTGTTACAAGTGATTTAGCAATTGAGTCATCAGCAGCATTTTATACATGCTCATATTTATTAAAACCCTTCAGAAGCATTACAACACATTTCAGCCCTATGGAATGAATGGAAAACATGTCTTTAAAGGGGCAGTGTAGACTTTGTTTTATGTTTATTGGAGGCTGCAGTATGGCCAAATGTCACAGGCAGTCACAACTCGCTGTAACTCAAGCAAATAAAACATGCATATAGCCCTCTCCCCACAGCATAATATACCTCCTTTCATCATCAGCATTATTGTAATATTCCCACATGTCACTGCAGGTAATGAGCTGAGCACCTATGCATGGACATGGCTAATATGCAGGTGTATATTTTTAATATGTGCTCATATGTTTGTATCCTCTCTTTATCGAATGCTTACCCACTATCCAGACTCCTGTCATATTTTTTCCCCTGAATTACTTCAGGCTCATCCAGATTTTTAAACCAAAGTGGAAGTTGGATGTCTTGTGTGTAAAGAACTATTTCCTGCTGTGGATTCTTTCTGTGGCAGGAGCATAACTGACAGCTCGTTGGTTTTAGGAGGAGGGTGCAGTAAAATATACATTTTTCCAGGAGGATGGTTGCTGTAGTTTCCCTCTGGATGTGAGAAATGGAAGGATTAGGATTATTTACCAAATGAGATGATATAGCCAAGAAGTAAACGTGTCCATTTCTTCAGACCCTATCAGCTAGTTAAATAAAACATCTTCTTTCTCCTTATAGATCTTCCTTCCGTTATATTTTTATGCACATTGCATTTTAAAGAAATATTTTATATATGTCTGTGTAGCAAAGGCCAGATTCCAGCCATCTGGTAAAGAGTTCTGTGATTATTTATAAACATTGCAGCAGGGAGAAATCTAAAGGAGAGGTTTGAGAGAGGAGATTGTGGCCTTGCGGTCTGGGAGTTGCCAAAGCTCTCAAAGCTCCATCCCTGGTACTGATGCATAGAAATGGGAGTAGATGGATGGGGCAGAAGCAGAGTTCCATCAAAAAAGGGCAAAATGCCTTAATTTCTGGTGATCCTGCCAGGGAAGCTGCTGGAGATATTTAGAGAGAGTATAACCAAGTTCACAATGATGGATAAGAAGCAAGAAGTTGAATGCTTGAGATTTGTGTTGGGAGTTTAGGTACACTGGGATAGGGTAAGTCTGGCCCAGAGTAACCTGAGCCCTGTGGAACTGAAAAATGGCAAATGGGTTCAATGCCTTCAGGTTTGTGAGGCTTTCAAAAAGTGCCATTTCCTTGAAAGTCCTGACCCCTCCTCAAAAATCCAGTGCATTAATAGCATTTCCCATTGTGCCTCTAAAGTCTGAGGGATGCAAAATCAGTCGCTGCTTTAAAAATGTTTAGCTCAATACTTCTTGTGCTAAGACTGAGGACGATGGAAATTTGGGTTTCCATCCAGAGGGAAATGCTGCTGTTTATTTTACAGACTCACACTTCAGTGTATGCATGTGTCTATACTTATGCACAGATGTATCATTTTAGAGTCATCAAAAATTTATTTCCCACCCTAAATGCACTATAACTTTTCCTACTCTCATAAACTCTTCTCTCAGGGACAAATGCTGCTTCCCACCAGCAGCCACTCTCTCTGTAACAGCACTGGTTTCCCAAAATCCATGGGGCCTTGTGGGGCTGGATCTTGGCAAGACACATTGCTTCACATGTAGCCTGTTTTGTAATGGTTGTCCCAAGGTGAAGAAAACTTTAAGTAAGAAGCTGTGTCTGCAGTCAGAATATTTCATGTGTAAGTCCATTGCTCTGTCAGGGCCCCAAGGAGAGCTCCACACTGGGTGATGCTCATTTGTCTATGGTCCCTCTTGGTGACTATGGGTCCCAAGAAGGGGACTGGAAGATTGAGAAGGAGAATGGTATCAGAGAGGGAAGAATGCTGAATGCTGTCTCTTAGGGCATTAGGAATGGTCCTTTAGGACAAAGGTGTGCTGTGCCCTTCACAGGTATCACTGTGCCAGGGCTGCTAGCTGTGGGGCTGGGGGGTGTTCCTGGGCCTCTACAGCCAGGTGTGCAGGCAGGATTGATGGGAGCTCCCTCCATGTGCTGGGCACCTCCTTCTGTCTCTAACCTGTGTCCTGGCTGGGGGACTGCGGTGTCCAGGAGCCCTCCAGAATTCCTGCCCTGCCTGTCTTGTAGACACTGTACTTGTAGCATTTGTCTCCTTTGGAGAAGCAGCTGAGAGGATTAATTAACATTAAAGACTTGCATTGCATGCAGTAATAGCATCACATCCTAAAATGATTTTAAAGTCACAAGATACAGAAACTGTATAGAAAACCAATAACCATGCACAGACTTTACTTCAGGATTTTGAACTTTTAACACTATAGGGACCATCAGACACAACTCAGAAAGGCACAGCCATGTTTAAATGATTTCTTGTGGTGATGCATGTGACAAACATGAAATTTGGAGTTGTTTCAACCGTGATTTTTCTTTGTTGCTTTTGTAGATGTATATGTTTATATATATTTCAAACCTCTGACAATTTCAAATTAAGACAGGTGTTAGCTTTATCTTCTTGCTAGGTGAAAAAGCAGACTTATTTTTATACTTGGAGAATGTTTTCAGCTGAACTCTGGAATTGTGAGCAATATCTGAGCTCATTATATTAGAGTTTAGTGCAGTGAGCACCAGCTGGTATGGAGTTAATGGCAGAGCTGGTGGGAAATGACATATAACACATAATACATTTAACATGGATTTAATAACAATAATACAAAAAAAATTTCCTGAATCCTTGTCCATATAAAATTGAGAAATATCATATAGTTATTTTATCAGAATGATATCTAAAGGAGGACCTGCCTGTTTTGACAAGGAACACTGTTTGACGTGAAAGGCTCTGCCTTAAATAACTGCTTTTGTTACATGTTACAATAATTTTATAACACATTTTGAACCAGTTTGAAAGATGCAGTTCTAGAATTTTTCAAGGCTTTGTGACTAATGTGGGGGGGAAAAATCCTTCCTAGTCGAGGTTTTGCTTGCCTCTTTATTTCCCCTTGGCCTGCTAAAATATGATTGGTTAATGCCAGTTTTAATGGACTTGGGAAGTATATTTCAACCTTCATTTACCCTGTGTTGGGGTTATAAGATAACAGATCTGAGAGAAAGATTAGCAGAAAACTCTTCTTCTGAAAGCTGCTGGAAGTAAATGTCCAGTAGGAGCGAGTTATTTGGGAGGAATAATCATGTTTTAGCAATGCTTTAGGTAAATTCTTAACATTTACATTGTAGCTTCAGTGTCAGTGTATGCAGAAATGAAATGGAGATGCTTGAAATGCTCTCTAAGGTGGGAAGATATTTGTAAGGAAACATAATTTAAAAAAACAGAAAACAAATGAACAAATGTTTCATGTTTTTATCATACCTCCTCTCTGTGAAAGAAGTTGCAAGAATTTATTTATATTTTTTCTAGAATGACTACACAGTCACACAGTTGAGCTATTTTATTTTGTTTCTTTCCCCTCCTCTTATTTATTTAATTTTAAAAAATTTCTCCTTCTCTGTTGTTACCCATATCCTGAAGGTATTTGAACCTACTGTGAACTGATGGGTCTTATATTGCCCTGAAAGTGGCAAGATTTGTGACTTTTCTAATAAGTTGTGACAGTACGTTCCACGCCCCTGCCTTTCTGACAAAAAATCTGGGCTTCCTATTCTTCACAGGCATCACTGTTGTTGCTTTAAAATTTTATTATTCATGGTAGCATTTGCATTGTTGGAAACCCAAGCATTAAAAAATCATGAGGTAGGGCTGCAAATCACCTGATTTTTATTTTTTTTTTTATAATGAAACACATTTGGTGGTTTTGGGCTCTTTGCCTTTTTTATTTTAACCTTCTGAAATATATACTTCAGACATACTTTCAGTTTCTCTGTGTAACCAGGGTAGCTAAAAATTTTCTTTTTAAAATTAAATTTCTAAAGGAAAAATAGAATTTCTTGATAATAAACAGATTCCAATAAGAAAATGTGATATTTTGCAGAGGGACAGCAGCTGGGTGCTGCCCATGTGAAGCTGTGTCTGTAAACCTGTGCTGGGTAAGGAGCTGAGCCCCAGCTCAGCCACATCCCAGGGAAAACTGCAAATTTTGGGATGCACACAACTGATTCCCAGGAGTTTCCACCAATATGTTTGTTAGGAGAGGTCTTGATGGGAGAGGAAAAATATTATTTGCTGCAGTCTTAGCCTGGCCTATCCTGGTAGGTTTTAAAAATCAAGGCTGAGACATGGAATTGGAATTTCCTTCAGAGGAGATCTGGGATGCTGCAGTGCCACCAGCTTGTCCCCTGAGCAGGCAGGCTGCCACAGTCAGTACAAGCTGGAGCTTTTTCCATATGAAGAAGTTTGCAGTGACATGAAGTCATAGCAGAATTAAAAACTGGTCTTTGCCAGAGATAGAGGGGTTCAGTTTGGCTTCTGCTAAGACAGATTTTTAACTATGCTTTAATGAGCTTGGTACACGTTTTCATTTATCATGTTGTGCTGAGTACATCCAGTATTAGAGAACTGGAGAACATGGTGTGAGATTGCACTTGGGTTAAAACAATGAAAAGCTAATTAGATGAAATAACTATAATGTATTAATATTTGTGTTATATTAGGTAGGTTATGGAAGTTGGGTTAATCTAAAATGGCTCTTAATAGAATTGCAAGAGCAGTCTGACTCCTGCATTTGCTGTATGGGGAGCTGACAAGGGATTTTGCTGGAAATCCAGGAAATCTACATTAAAGTGTAATGTTTCCTGCTGAGAGGGATCTGCTGAAGCAGGGGGGGGAAATAACCAATACTTGAGTACCACTCCCTGTTACACAGGAATGCTGTTCCCTGCCTGGTCCAGTTCACATGGAAAAGCCTTTGTCAGTAGTGGAGAGTAAACAGGCTTTTTTTTTTTTTTTCCCTGTCCATATTGCTGAGAATATTGCAGAGGTTTTAAGAGATTTTTGAGAAGTCCAAATTCTGCATCAGTGAATACAGGGGGAGTTTGAGTTTTAGCAGCAGTGGGAGCGGGATCAGTGGGACAGTGACAAGGGATCATCTCTTTATTTTTACTGATCCAAATGACTCCGAATGGAGTTCACTTGGTGCCTGTGAAGTTACACCAGGAATGACTTTGCCCCACTCCAGCCAGTTGTGCAAATGTGTTCTCATTCCACCTGTTTGTTGCTGTTCCTGGCATTGTTTTGGGAATGGCAATTGCAGGAGTGGTTCTTCCAACCCAGACAAACTGGTGAAACAGAGGTTTCAAATTCCCTGTACTAACACCATCTTCTGTCATAACCCACAGAGAAAACTTTAGGGGTGTGGACGAGTTGGCATTGATGGCTGCTGGGAACTAATTAATAATTTAACAATATATTCCCAGTCACAAGTTACTTTATGGCCTTGAGTTCTTAGACTTGTGGTTTGCTGGGTTTTTTTGGTGATTTTTAAAATTTTTTTTCTTTTTCTTCTTTTTTCTTCTTTTTTTCTTTCACATTACTAAACCCAAAAGGCTAAAATTTTTCAAACGTTTGTAATCCTGCAGTTGTTCTGTTCATCTTCAGAAAAAATCCTGGGGGTCACCTCCAGATTTTCTTTATACCCTGTGACCATCTTGTTCATGGGAATTTACATTAAAAAAGAATAAAAATAAATATTTGCTTTTGCTTGTTTTGACACTGCAATTCTGACCCTTGGAATGGGGCCATTTCTGTAACTGAGTGATAGGAGCCTGCCTTGAGAATTTTTCACTTGCTTGTAAGAATGAAGCTTTTGATAGCTCCAGTTAGGCGGACACTGAGGATGTTTATATAGAAATGGATTCATTGCTATTCATGTTTTCAGATTCTTGAACATTTTAAAAAGATGTTCTGCAATATTCCTTTGAAGAAATAGCACTCTCAATAAAAATGTTGAAGCTATAAATGGAGATAATCTTGCACCATTCTTGTTTGAAAAGCCCAGAGAAAAGAGCACTGTGTAAATGCAAGTGTGCCTCAGACCTTTGCGCTGCCTCCCAGCTCAGGAGCCTTCACCCCTCTGGAACACAGCAGCACTGATTTGGAAGGGAATTTTAATTTTTGGCAGGCACATCATCACACCCAGTGAAGATAAAGAAGATTTAGATCTGAACTATTATATTCTAAGCAGGCTACCAGGATGTCTTTGTGAATCGGGGGCATTTGGAATTGTCTCCCTGCCAACACATATTCCAAGCACGCATTATACTTCTCTGAGATTGGTAAAAAGAAAATATTTATATTCTACTCCAGAAAATATTTCTCCTCAAAATTATTTTTTGCATATTATTTGTATTAAAAAAGGATGAAAGAATTTTTTTTTGCAGAGCCATGCTTCTGATTTGGCTGGTAATATCATAAATAATAGCATTTGAAAATGTTTCTTTGAATAGGCTATTAAAATATTTTTTCCACCCAGTTCAGAAGATAATTAAAATACTACAAATCAAAGTAATAGAAGCCCTGAATAAAAGAAGTTTCTTAAATGTAGTACACAGCTTGCATTTAAAAATGAAAATCACTGATTTAGTTAAAAATACATGCATGGGAATGCACATTACTTTAAACTTTGGAGCACTAAAATATTGTAGACCTGCACACATAGAGTGTACAGATTTTTGGGACAGAGCAGATTCTTGCATATCTGTATTTCTAAAGTTATTCTCTCAAAAAATTTAAAAACAATTAGAAAACTAATCAGAATTGTGTACGTATGTTTGAATGAGCAGGCGTGGGTGTAAACAGCACATTTGTAAGCAAAAATATCTGTAAGGTGCATCTATCTGCAGGCTGAAATGCTATCATAAATATTCAGATTATAATCTGCAATGTACAGAGTAGCCATGCATTATGCAAATCCATGTGTGTATTCTGTAGCAGATAGCTATAGAATAGTTTCACTAAGAAACAGAAAGCATATGGCATCTCTGTGCTTAATATTGTCAGGCTCGGGAGTTAATTTAGGACATTTGATGGGAAGGCTTTTTTTTTTTCTGCCTATAGCCTGTCACATTTCAGATGATGCACAACAACCTCGTCAGAAAAATATATTGAAATGTTTGGGATGTCTTTGTCGGTGGGAGTTTTGTCAACTAATAAAGATGGTGCGTTTTGGCCCAAGCTCTGTTCGAAATAAATTATATTTTTTGTCTAATGTAAAATTAAAATGAATAAACATCATAAAGCTTAAACCTATCCTAGTGGCTGTTTGAAAATTCCAGAGATGTGGCACTAGGGAGCGACCATCATTCCAGTGCAAAATGTGCCGAGCTATTTTCAATGGAAAATGAAGAGCAGAAATAGAAGACTGAAATAACAATAGGCTGATTGCTTTCATTTTTTGGTGTGTAGTTTAACATTGCATTAAAGAGAACAACTGAGTTCCTACATTTTTCCTATTTTCTTGTCATGGATATATTAGCATTACATGATGCATACTAATTATAAAGTTGGCTGTAACAAGAGTTCCTCTTGTGAATCCATTTAAGAACTGATTGTTTACTATCTTTTTCTGTAAGTATAAAATTTTAATTATGCCACTGACAGGAACTGTGCGTGATACAGTGCTCTACATTTATCACTGGGAGAGGGCCAGTTGCAGAGCTGTTTGACTTTGGAGAAATCCTGATGCGCTTGCAATGTTGAGCAGCAGGTGCCACATTATTATGTACAGAAAAGCAATTAGGAAGCATATTGGATGAATGGGGAGTGCATTAATATTAGCAAGTACATTTGTCAGTGGTTTTGATGCGAGTCTTTTTCTTTTCTTTATGCAACATTAAGATTGTGGCTCTCATAAATTCTCCCCTTAAATTGCCATCTGTTCCCTTGTCATGCAGTAGTGAGGTAGAGAAAAGTTTTCTTGACAAAATGAAAAGAATTTCTTTTATTTAAAGTAGAAGCAAAGGAGCCTACACAAAGTGGGAGAATTGTAGGTTATGCAATTGAGCTTTGTATGTGTTAAGTAATTACTGTTGAATGTAACATTAACTATTGAACACTTACGATCTTTTTTTTCCCCCTCCCCCTGCTAGATTTCAGTTTTTCAATGATTTTGTGTATTTTTAAAATATGGTGTGAGACAGTTTTAAATAAATTGTACAAAAAGGCTGGCAGCCCAAGCTGGGTATCTCCACTGCAGGGTTTTGGTGGGGATCAGGAGCAGGCTTTTGAGCACTGGCCCTACATCCCATGCTTTGGCCACATCCTGTTGGCCCCACATCCCAGGCTTTGGCTCCCAGTGCAGAGCAGTTGGAACTGGCCACAAAGCACATGGAACTGAGCACAGAGCTGCACCTCTGTGTGAGTGTGTGTGTGTGTGTGTGTGTGTGTGTGTGTGTGTGTGTGTGCCACTCACAGGTGTTGGATCCTGAGACCAGACAGGGATCAAATTAAGTGCCCCAAAATGTGTTTGGGGGTTCTGGGCATTGGCTGTTGCACCCCAGGGATCTGGGGAGAGCTGTGACACCTGATAGTGCACATGTAGCTGCAGTGTCCCAGCCTTGACAACCTCATATAGAGCTGTTCCCCTAACTCCATGTGTATTTTATCTCAGAATATAAGAATGATCCAGCACTGCCATCTTCAAACCCAGGGACACAAAGCTTGCTGGAGCTGTGTTCCACCGGGGAGCCAGTGATGTCCAGGCAAACTGCTCCAGGTCTTCAGTTGCTGGACTTGGTATCAAACAGTGTTTATTTAAGATTAGGCTTTATTTTATGGCAATTTCAGAACATCTGCCTATTGTTCTGGCAAGGAGATTTGTCTTCAGGGAGGATTTGTATGTAGCTCTGTGAAAAAGAGGCTATCTTAACAGAAAGGTTGGAGAACATCAAAAAAGAAAGGCAGAAAGCAATTGTTAAAAATGCTGGCACAAAATGTGGTTTTATGGAGGCATGGGGGAAAGATACAATATTTGTGTCCCCTTTTTTCCTGCAAATGTGGAAAGAGGGAATACCACTCTTGTGTGTATATTGTTTCACCCTTTGCTGTAAATATTTTCATTCTGATCTTTGCAGATTGGTGTAGAATCAGAATCACTCGTGGCCCAGATGGGACCCAAGAGTACAAAGCCTTCTCTGCTGACAAGTGCATTCTCATGTTTTGTAGCTCAGTCTTTTGTGTTTGCATTGATGGGGAAGGAGTTGGTTCAGCCTGTTTGGGCTCCTTCTTCTGTTTCCATGTCAGTCAGCATTCATGGAGAATAAATGATATGTTCATTAAAAAGTGCAGTACTGGTTCTGGCAGGCAGCTTAAGTAAACCAGTCCTACTTCTGAGCCACAGCAGTAGTGGAACTTTTAACATCTTTTCCTTCTTCTTTGCTCATCTCCCTGTTGAGTAAACTCTTCAAAGCCCAAGACAATCTGTCTTAGAAATGCTGTGAAGTGAAGAACGAGCAGCGGGAGCTACAAGTGGTGGCAGCAGCAGTTCTGAGGATACTTTATAGAGTTGGATCATGGCTGGCTGCAGGATTAGCTCCATTGGCAGGCTCTCTGAATCTAAAGTAAAGGTTTTCTGTGGGACTAAGCCCTCACTTCTGTTTGGCTGTTTATGAAAAAATACGGTCAGTTCTTCTGCTGTGGCAGACCTATTTGATTTCTGTTCCCCTTGTCTTTTTGTGGGCCACTTTCCAAGAAATCCTTGTCCTGGGATGCTAGACTGGCCCTGTGCTGTTCTTTCTGAAACGGGAGGTTGTATCTGTTTCTGCCCTTTTTTTTTTCAGGGTTTTTTTGTTATTTTCTCTTTGGTCACGATTAGTCTCCCTCACAGGTTGTTTTTCTAACATGTCCTCAATCACTACCTAATCTTTACACACCATAAGGCTCTTCAATTCCCTTCTGTTCCAATTTTTTTTTCCCAACAGCATCTTTCTCTCACGCTCTGGTGCATTGTTTCTCTTCTGTCAATACACAATAGCAGTTCTTACTCTTTCTGTGTGCATTCCTGTTGCTCTTTAATATCACAGCTAGGATCTGATTTTTGCCATGTTGTGCAGTTGCTTTTCCCCTCCCATTCCTCAGAACATGCACTGGCTTCCTGATCTCCATGTGCTGCCAGATTAAACCTCTCACACTCGTTTGTGCATCTTCCTTGTACCCAGCTCCCTGCAACCCCTTCGATTCAGATAGAGCTCATCATACATGAACAGATTGCATCTGCTCAGAAAAGAGCCCCAATCCACACAGTATTCATTTAACCAGCAGTGATAGGAGTGAATTCATTTGAGATTCATATGGATGTCATAGACTGTGAGTTACAGTGTAAGCATCAGTTAATGGACACTCGCAGGGAAGTGTTTCCTATCAAATAATACATCACTGAGCTACATGAAGTGGTTTATGTATTTTTTTTTTCCTTCTATGATTTCATCATGGCTAAGGAAGGTATGATTGCTTGGCCTTGTATTTCTTTAGCAAGCAGCGTTGCTTAATGTTTTATTGATGTATTTTTAAATAATTTATCTTTAAACCTTTGTTTAATGGATGTATTTTTATTCAGAATTTGATACCAGAGAAGGTAGGTCTGACAGTTCATGTTTGCACTCTGACAATATTTCTCTTGTGAACTTTTTTTAGCTCTCTTAGATAAACAGTAATTTTACATTTTTCATCTCTATTTTTAACTACCCAGTTGATAATTTTAAGTGACTTGTATTGATATTTAACAAATGTATTAGCCAGTGTGAACAACATTTTGTTTTGCTTCAACTCTATTTCAATTTCTGCTAAAAGTGATAAATATAAAAATAAGGGCACCATCATTGAGAACCAAGACATCTCCTAGAGCAGGTATTAATGCTACTACTGAAGTATTTCCTCAGGCAGCCCTTGTTCCCAAAACCCAATCCTCACTGAATTGGGCCAAAGGTTAATACTTGAAATGTGTAGACTAAAACATATTCCAAAGGTTGTTTTTGGGTGCTACTAACTTTGCCTGGATCATGTGTGGAAATATCTATTTATTCTCCCACTGGATGAGGTCCCACTTGCTTTCCAAAGCACCTTTCTTGTCTCTGTGTAGCTTTTCCCATGGCTGGTGCAGCACTGGGGCAGGGCACGGGGGAACTGTGGGATCCCAGTGAGAACTGCATCCCAGTGGGGCTCCCCCATTCCTCACAAGCTGGGCACAGGCTCAGGTGGGGCAGGAAAGGAGGAATGTTTGTGGTCTGTGCACACTGGAATTAATATAAGCACAGCAAAAGCTGCATTGAGAAAATTAGGAAACACAAATCAACAAGATGAGAGAGAAATACACTGAGAATCTTCTGGAGGGAAACTCTTCCTTAGTGGTATCAATCTGAGTTCTCAGAATGTGCTTTCTACCTTGAAAAACATATTGAGAATAAAAAAATATGTTTGTTATTTTTTTTTAAACTTGTGATGTTTGTGTGCTTTAGCAGTGTTTCTGCTGGGTTTCACTGTATTTAGCCCTCTGAACATTCAGGGCAGTATTTAAAACACAAGAAAGATGTGTAATGTTGAGCTGATGTTTTGGGTCTAGCTTGCTGTAAATATATGAACATACACATTATGGTCTCTGAAGTAAAAAAAAAAAAAAAAAAAATCAAACAAAAAACCAAACCAAAACAAAAACCCGGAAACAAATGGGAAATGTGCTGTCCAGCCTGTCTTTTTGCCATGTTTTATTCACTATAAAAATAGTGTAGACATTCACCACATCAGCTATTGTACAACTTGGCTATGTTTGAACTAAAGCCCCACCATCTTAAGACAACACTTTGATGTGGGTGTTTCTTTAAGTCTTAAAGGCACACACTGCACCATCAAAGCTACACCTGAACTTTAGGGTATTTACCTTGCTTAATGAGGAATGTTTTCCACGTTTTTTTCCCCGTGACATTTTTGTACCGCACAATGTTTCTGTGTCTTCTTTTTCTATTTAAAATTTAAAGAGCTACATTTGGGAGAGGAACAATGTAGGTAAAAGAGACCCCTGGAGTGTGTCTGATGTGATAGTTCTCTTCTGTGGCACCATTTTTCCTCCTGCTGTGGGAGAGCTAAATGATAGTGCCTTATACCTTACTGAATAAAGGCGAACACAGTTTCCAGCTGTGAACATGTGATCAGGTTTTGTGTTTGATTTTTGCACACAAGTGTACTCCTGCAAGCATACCCACACACTCCTATGCAAACACTCTGGATGGGAATGATTGTTGACTCAGTCATTAATCTCCCCTCAATTAATCACATTAAGTATTAAGGTGCCTTTCTGTGCAGAGAGGGACGACAGCCTTTTCTGTTTTACCTTCGTGCAGAATCGCTATACAACCAATTTACTTTCTGGCTAAAGATGTTGAAAGATGTGTTGAGATATGTTGTTATATGAAAACACAGCAGAACACTATTGTCTGATCCTGAAACCCTCTGAGGATTACTCTGTAATCCTATTGATATTGTTGGGAATAAAGGTTGCAAGACCTAGCTCCTAATTGTTACATATGTACCAAGAGTAACACGACGTTTATTCTGATCTTTCATGAGTGTTTTATTTTTTATGCTGTTTGTCTTTTCAACGCTGCTCATAAACCATAACAGTATTCATCCTCTGGACAGAGTATGGCTTGTATTTCAGTTCTGTTATGGTGACTATGACCACATTTCTTACTTAACCAAAAGATTAAACAAATTAAAATCGTGGCTTTTATTTTTCCTACCAAAATGAGATCCATTGTTGTGAAAGCTGAAGACCTGCACTTGTATTCTTCAAGAGTGTGGCATGTCATGTTGTTTGTTAAACACCCAGGACTCGTAATATCCGTCTCTCTGGCTCACTGAGCAGCAGAAAAAAATGGGTCCTGAAGGAATATATTCGGAGACAAAGAAGAAAAGTTATTTTATTTTTAGTGATCAGATGGCATAATTGTTGGTTGGCGTTAAGTGGCTCTGAATATGAGGGGAGGGAGGATTAATTTCTGAGTAAATGAGCAACATCTGAAATCACCAGAGGGGCCTGATCCTTTTAGCACCAGCAATGATGCAGTTGTGCCATTGATTTTTTTTTATTCTATAATTTTTACTTTAAGAAAAGAAAAACCAGTGGCTGTCATGAAAGACTTGTGCTCCTCAGAGTGAGCAGCTTGCTCCCTGCAGGCTCACTGGATCTCTGAGTGCCACTATTTGTACCTTCAAGGCGCTTTGCAGGGCTTTGTATTATGCACTCGCAGACAGACACCCCTGAGTTCAAGTGGTGCTGGGAACGTGACGGATCCCTGGCAGCACAGACAAGATCACTGCAGGAAAGGACAAACGAGGCCTGTGGTTCACAAGTTCACCTTGGTTTTGTGCTGCTGCACATCAGCATTGCTTAAGTGTGATTTTTGATGGTTTTGTGCCATTTTCCTTTGTTATGTGATGAGGATGGATGGGTTTGAACTTTGCAGCAATTAGAGATAGCCAGAGGGGTTGTGTTTTCAAATGTTTGCTTTTGTGACAAAATCCAGATTTGGGATGCTCACGATGGAATGATCAGCAGATCCACAAAGGTAGCAGCAGCAAGGATGTAAAGTAGCAGCAATGTGTAGACACCCGTCACAGATGAGGTTGCAGTGCTGCAGCAATGTCCAGGTGGACTCTTCCCTCCCTCCATGTGCCTCAGGTGTCTGCAGCACCAGAATCTGGAGCCAGGCAGGAAACCAGATTGTGGCCTGAGCCTTGTAAGTCACTGACCAGCAATGTCCATCCTCCACAAATTAAAAGGATTAAATGTTCCTTCTGATGCTGCAGCAGGAATGCATCACACACTTCAGGCACAAGAGGAAATAAGAGAATAAAAGCAACAAGCAGCTCTGGCAAGATCGGAGCGAGGGCTCTGGGCAGCAGGTGCACTTGGCAAAGGGGTGGGAAGAAAATGCTGTGGCTTTGGCAGCTGCACTTCAGTGTCTGCAAAATGTGTAGCCAGGGTAGAGCTGGTGACAGTTCCTGGAGCAGGGAGTGCTCAATGGTGCTCCCAGTCACCAGTGCCTTTCCCTTTGGATCCTCATTCACACCTGTGCAAATAAGAACACAGCAGGGGCAGCACCAAAATAGAACAGGTGCTTTACCTCACTGATCACAGATTTCTGTGCACAGTGCTATGCCATGGCCTGCCAGCCAGGTAAGAGCAGGAGACACACTGATTGAGGATACACAGGGAAAAAGGCTTTCTGTTTTCCCTTTCCTCCCCTATTTTCCTCCCCCTTCCATAGCCGTTTGCATGTGTACTTGTATCTTTTGGTTATTTAGACTATCTTCATTCTTCTACCCTGAGCTCAGACATTTGGGAGGTTTTGGAAGGCTTCCAGCAGGAAAAATTAGAACTTCTGGATCTGGATCTAGTCCCTGTTAACATCAACATCAGGACTCTTCTTTGCTTTATAGGAGCTGAATCACACTCTTGACCTGTGTGTAGCTGTCAGCACTGTCTGTGTCTGGCAGATGCAGCCTTTTTAGCAGCAACAGAAGGATGATTTTTACCAAGCCTGCTCTGAAGGAAGCAGAAGCCATGGAGCTGAGCAGACAGGGACAATGTTTATATTCTTAGAAATAAACTGGAGGGTAGTGGAGGAAACCAGACAGATGTTGCAGGAGGCAGCACCAATGGCTGCAGAGTCAGAATTAAGTGTTCCTTAGGATATAGCTGTTGGCTGTAATTTTGTTATTTTCTCCTGTGTATTTATGAGAGATTTTATTTCAGATTCCTAGGAAGCGTGAAAGCAGCACTGCTTTCTTTGAACATTCATAGAATCATTTAGGTTGGAAAAGGCCTTTTAAGACTGAGTCTAACTGTTAACCCAGCACTGCCAGGGCCACCCCTAACTCATGTCCCCAAGGACACATAAAATTGTCCTTGGCTCATTGATCCAGCTTGTCCAGATCCTTCTGCAGGGCCTTCTCACTCTCCTGCAGATCAACATTCCCACCCAGCCTGTTGTCTGCCTTGTCCAGATAATTTGGCAGTGGCTCAGCTAAAGCAGATCAACATGTGCAGTCATGGCTTACTATGCAAATCCATTTTATTGCAGAAATAGTGGTATTTAACAATTACTTCAGAGGCCCTCTTAGATCCTTTTCTGAAGTCTTCATTTAACCAAGCACAGTGCAAAATAGTTTTCTCCAGACTACCAGCACCTTAAAAAAAAAATTCCTGTCTGTCAAAAAGCCAGAGCATTAATTTCCAGCACAGAAAAATGACTAGCTGGCCTGCACATGTGGAAAAAAGTTCAATTTGTGTGTGGTCACTAATGGTGCTGCCTGACAACTCAACTGAACTCCCGCCTTTGGAGGGAGGGCTTAAAAACTGGCTCAGTTTGGAGGCAAAATTGCAAGTACTGCTTGAAACTTTCCAGCTCTCCTATCTTCATAAATGACATACAGTTAGCAACAGGTTTTTTTCTAGAATTTTCAGACAAACCTGTAGCAGGGTGCTTGTAATTGGTGAAATTTATTCTTTAGATTTCTGTGCTAGATTTTGCTCTAATTTCAATCACCAGTGTGAAAGCATTGCTTAAAATATTAAGGAAGGCTGGGATAGGTGAAACAAATAAAGGCCAGGGAAGTGAGGTGCAAGACTTGTGTCATCTTGGTATTGAATAACATTTCCCAGGCCAGGGCCCTAATGGACCCTGATCCTTTGTATCCTTTTTTGGGTTGCCAAAGCAGGGTTTGGACGTGCCAAAACACCTCTTAATGATTTAATGTCTGAGTTTATTCTTTATCGAAAAATCTGTGTCTCTGACAGCCGACTGGCAGCAACAAGTGGGACGGGAAGGGAAAGCAGCCTGGTGTCCCAAACAAGCTGGCAAACTTTATTTGTCTGGAATTCATTCTGTGCCATTCCCATGAGCTGAAACATGCAGGGTTTTTGTTCTGTACTCAGCCAGGAATTTATATCATCAAGTAACTATAGGACTGTACTATTTAAAGTAGTTTTGGTATTTTGGTGACTGGAGTGAGAATTGTGGAATCCATTACTGTTAGATTAATTTCAGCATTTTCAATAGTCAGTCCTTAACACAACAGGAATTGGAGATAAAAATCCCTGGACGTGAGGTGATTGAAATCAATTGATACTGAAGTCAGTGGAATGATGGCAGCAGCTGAGAATTTGCATTGAGATCTTCAAACTGCTGGGCTGTGGGATCAGCTCTGGCAAAGAGCTGGAGTTAATGAAAATTGTTACCACCTGTTTTCTCTGAAATAATTTCCCAGTCATTCTGTCTTTCAGCAGGTATGTCTACCTCATATTGTACATAATTTCCACCTGAAGAAAGGTCAAGATTCTGTGTGGAGGGGAACTGAACTCTTCTTTTACTGGATAGTCTGTGAATAAGAGAAATTTGCTCCTTAGCAGTATGTATTTTACATAAAGGTCCATTTTCTCACAAAGGAGGAGATATGCCCTCAGAGGGTTTTAGAATGGGGTGTTCCAGGGCTAGAGAGCACTGTTTTAGCTCTGCAGTACAGATGGTGATTCTCCTGACCTGTGCTTATATAAAAATGGAGCAAAAGTTCGTGTAACAGATCTGAATAGTTGGAGGGGAAGAATCAGATGCCTTGAAATATTCTGTTATCTTTGTGTTAAAATAAAGAGGATTGTGAAGGTTATGCAGAATGTAACTTGACCTGATTTTTCCCCTGAGAGGCCTCCGATGTTATCTTCACTTAGCAGGAATTCTTTGGGAGTTTTTCCCAATGGTAGTTATGCACTATTTGTCTAATTATAAAATCGAGTGGAGTTATGGCCTCTCATGTGTGGCTGGATAAAACTGAGGAGAAATTATGAATACAAGAAGTAAGAAGAAAGGGTGACAACAAGCAGTGATTAGCTCCATAAGCAATTGCTCGTACCTTCTGAAACTTTGGGCAATTTGCAGCCCTTCTGAAGGGGCTGGATTTGCTAAACAATTGAGCAGGGATTGTGTCAAGGTTTCATATCTTTTTAAGAGGAGTGTGACAAGGTGGGTCTGGAAGGTGTGGCAGCTGGCCAGGAGAAATGGAATGCACGTGGGACTAAACTGGGAGGCTGAGTGGTTTCTAGAAAGAGATGAAACCACCAGCTGGTGACTGGAAAAGGTAAATAGGAAAAGTGTAGAAAGGAGCTTCAGTGTAGGGGAATTCTAAAAAGAGTATGAAAGAGCCTAAAGTAACAGGAAGAGGACTGTGCTGTGCCTTTGAGATGCAAAGGGAAATGCAATTTAAAATCAGGTGGACTGAGTGAGTGTTAACTCAGAGAAAATGGAAACAAAGCTGGGGAGCCCAAGTGCAGTGAAATGACTCTGCTGAAACTGTTCTGTCAGCCATCTCTGCTGTGCCTCAGGTGCCAAAACAAGGTGATCTGTTATCCTTTGGGGGATGTATTTGATTTGGGGAATTCAGCCACTCCTCGCCTGAAGTGAGAGTTTTGTTCTGAAGAAGAGAAAGCAGCTCTGCTCTCAGCTTGCTGAGTTCCTCCCGAGCGTGAATTGAGTGATGCTTCTTCTGAATTTGCAAATGGGTTGAAACAATAGCTCAACCACGCACAGGCATTGTCCCCTCTAATCATAACAGCCTGTTAACTAGAAGACCTAATTAAGCAGTTCAACAGTTAATAACAACCTATCAGTTAGCAGGAACATCAAGATAACATGTTTGTCCTGTTGTCCCAGACTACCTTCCCAAGCTCTGGTAAGAAAGTGCAAATGCTTTTTGCTGCCGGGATCTACAATTTCTGTTATAGGATAAGAACTTCCTGGTGTGCTGAATATTGAAACTGTGTGGTAGTGGAAATAAAAATCACATACATGTTGTCAAGTTTAGGATGTTAATATTTGAACCTACCAAGTTCAGTAAAACTTCTTAATTTTTATAGGGTCATTCTGGAATTGAAAATGTTTTATATGAATACAAAAGAGCTTTTGCTGCTTGAGCAGTAGTCAGTTTATTGGAGTAAAATGTGCCTTTTGTATTTTGGGTTGTTATTTAGCTTTCTCTTTGGTGTAATGAAAACCATACATACATTGATGCTGTATTATGTGTCTTTATGAAGGATGAAAGAGGCCAACCATGGGCTGCATTTTGTTATGGAATTAATTTATAAGTACTGAAGAAAGAGGCTACTTAGACTTGCCAAAACATTCTGTCTGCTCTTGAGCTGGATGGAGAAGACAGGAATGCCAGTAGGGCAGTCACCTGAGGTCTTTATTCCTCAGCCAGGGACTTTGTTCTACACCTTTAAGTACAGTTTGCTTGTGCACATTTCAGAGAGCTTTGGCAGAGTTGGAATAGGAATCTATTGTATGCGTTTTCTTAGTCAACAAGAGGTAGATGGAATATGAGGAGACTTCACTGAAGCATGGCTGTGAAAATGGCCCTCTCATCCTAATGATCTAGGAAGTGAAATTCCTGGCTCCAGGCAAGGGGAAATGCAGTGGGTGTTGGGCTATTCTGCTGCCTTCAGAACAGACAGCTCCAAAGGGCTTCCATCTATCAGCCAGGGTGCTGTCCAGCTCTTTGCCTATGGAGGCTGAAGAGGCAACATACAAAAGCATAAATCTAAAAGTCACAGGAAGAATTCAGTGTGGTAAATAGTGCTCTTCTGGGTAGTAACATATTAAAGGGGGATATATTTTAATGGTAATTTTGTTTTGTTTTGTTTGGGGTTTTTTTGGTGGTTTTTCTTTTTGTTGTTAATTTAGCAAAACTGAAAGGTGTTTCTCTGTTTCTTTACAAATAAATCCAAAAATTTACAGAATCCCTTGATTTTACCTTGGTAACTGATCCCAGTAACTTTGAGGGTGCAGTTCTCAGGTTTGATGTCAAACAGGTGCTCCTGTGTTTTGTGGTGTCAGCCTGAACGTGGTGAGAGCTCCTGCTGTAGTCAACTGACCCTGTTTATTCTTTCTTTGCTGGAGGAGACCTGGTGAGATCACAACCAGAGGTGGCATGGCTTCAAAATTTCCAGGGAAATGATTTATAATTGCATGCAAGGAACTGCAGCCGATAATTGCATAGGACAACTCTGGCAGTTCACAGAGAGCCCAGACGTCTCGGGGCAAGAACTTGATGTCTCTCCTAATTCCTGATGAATGACAATCTTCCACATCAGGCAGTGCCATTTGTCAGCAAGTTGTGTCCTCACAGATTGTGCCACTGTAGCTGAGATAATGAAGTGTGATGTTCAAGATTTTTGTCCTGAAAACAACAACAACAAAATGCCTTCATATTGGGTCACTGTTATCAGCTGAAATTTATTGTGATTGAAAGAAGCTGGGCAGATGTTAAAATGCTCGTGCTACCCATGAGCCAGGGGGTTCCTCTGTTTATTATTTCCTGGCTGCTTGGCACATTCTTGTGACGCACAACAAACCCCCATTATGAAGGATTATATGATGAGGCAACAAGCATGTGAAAGATAGCAACCAAATGGTGACTCCCAATTACATGAAAAATTACTATAATCACCCCTGCTGTAACACCCGTCTGTTGGCAAAGTGGTTGATCCCCTTGAAAAGCTTTAGAAGACCCACTGTATTAAATAAAAATCTCAGTTCTGTGTGTAATCATAAAAATTAACACTGTCACTTTAAAAAAATCAAATTGGTGTCCTAAAGGGAAACCTACTAAGCTGTGTAAAGTAGCTATTATGAAAATGTTTAGCCTTTTGAATGTATTTCAGACAGCATTTGTGTTGCCAGATTTGTCAGCCAAAAACTCACTAAGCAGATTTGTCAGTAGCTGAGGCCATAATCTGTAAAACAGACATTGGCATAGAGATTAAAGATCAAGAGAATTATATAGTTTTTGTTACCATATGCCAAGATTCTTCTTCTTTAAAAAAAAAAAAAGTTTATTTTGTGCGGGCTGTGTCTTCAGGGCTGCTGCTCTTTCTGTTTTGTTGTCTCAAACAGAGGAATTTCCTGTCAGAAAAGGGAAACTGTTTTATTCACATACTTCAGGCTCAGTGTAGCTGTCACCCTTACGCATTGCTGAGTTCTGCAGCATGTTTCACAAAACCAAAGTTCTGTATTGCAGTTCTTTTGCTTCATGTGTGCAATACCTGCTGCCCTCTCCAGCAGAGAGGGCTTCCCAAGGTGCAATCAAACAGGAAAGCTGGGCTTTCTAAAAACAGGCTATGGAGAATGAGTAGCTAATGATACTGCCATCCATTAAGAGTCACTGCTTTTGGGATGGGACACTGGGCTGGGACACCACAGCTTTGGGGGCAGGATTAGAATAGTTTATGGTCCTCTTGGTGCTAGAACCTCCATTGCTTTTGGAATTTTGTACTTGTGTGATAGTCTGGAAATTGGGTCTTTGGGGTCTTCTTGCCCTAAAATAACAGACCTTGACTGCTATGGTCACTGATGTGGTGCTGGTGAGGTGATTGCACAGTGACAACGTTCATGGATACCTGAATGCCTGTGTAGGTCAGCCTGGACATACTCCATGCTCCCTCGATGCCTTTATTCCTGTGGCTGACAACATCCCATGCTGCAATCCTATAGACCAATGGGAAAATCACTGGGTTGTGCAAAAACTGCCTCATGTGGAACCATTGCATGGATGTGAGTGTAAAACTGGAGTGAGCTCCTCTGGAAGGCTCAGCTACTCCTGCAGGTGCCTCTCTGTCCTCAGTGCAGTACATGGGGTGCACACTTAAGAATCCCATTGGGGTTGGGTGCAGAGGATGGGGACAGGCCTTGTATCCCCACTGCTCTGTAAGCTCTGCATTCTCCCAGAGCTCTCTGCATTTTTGGAAGCAGTGGCGAGGCAGCGTTTGTGTCCGGTGCATTTCTTCCAGTGCTGTGGAATGACTTTGTGTTGTGTGTGTTACCCCTGTGTAAAAGGTATTTCTAATGTAAGCACAGCCCTGTGGGCCTTCAAAGGGCAGACACCACACTGAGCCTGGAGCCTTTGAATCCCCACAGGAAGGACTAGGCAGAGTGCATCACAAGTATTAAAATAGTCTGATAGAGGACTTCAAAGTTACTGCACTGACTTGTTCTGGAGTGTGAAGTGCTGAGTTCTCTTTTAAAAGCCTTTAATCAGTGCAGTGTTCATCACACAGATGTTAGCAGCAGTGCTAGAGCTCCTAATTGTAATTTAAGTTATCCCTGCCTAAGGGCTTGCAATTAAATTATTAGACTGTTGCAGTGAGTCCACGGATCCTGGTTGCACCTTGAGAGGGGGTATTTTCTGGTATGATGAGAAACAGTGGTTTCTCCTGGGAAGCAAATGTACCATTATGCACTTATTAGGTCCTTGATTAGATCCACTACTGATTAGCAAACAGACTTTGCAAGAGAAAATATTACAGTAGCTTCTGTTGGCTTCTCGAAACCATTGTGCAATGAAGATGAAAACACACCAAGCCTAAGAGTAGCCACTAACTTTGGTGTTCAATTCAAAACTTATTCTTTTCAAGACAACCGCATCATTAACCCTTAACTTACAACAGGGAAAAATACATACAGCTGTGTAGAAATCCATAAATGTGTGTATTAAATACACATGGCATGCAAATGTGTTAAAGACTTACATAAACAATCTATATGTGTGGACACACAAATCCCACACACTTGTATATATGTTGATTCTTAAAACCCACACACAGATATTTGTTCTGAAAGACCTATATTTTCATTTCACTGAACATCTTATTGTATTTGTTTTCCTGAGAATTTCATTTCTGGTTATGGTCGTGGAGAGTCTTGAGGCTCTTTATCTCTCTCTTGTCACTAGGCTCAGAAATACCTAATGATGAAATACAGAACTATATTTTATCTAAATGCAGACAATTATTGAATCGGGTGTTACATTATTACTTTGCATTGGTGTGCCATTTTTTAAAGTAAGGGCCTGCCTCTGTGATTGTTGCAAATTCACCTTTGGGTTTTAAAAGCTTGTGAAAACAAAGCCAGCCATAGATCATTTTATTGGAGTGTAAAACAAGGATGATTAGGTTTAAAGCTTCTGATAGGTAAAGTCTTTCTTATTTATCTGAATATTATGATTTGAATTCAGTTCATTTCCTGTTCATCTTGATTCCACTAATAAGTCTAAGAATTCTGGGCCCTTGGCCTCTGCTCACAGTGGAAGGTACAAGGAATGTGAGGAGAGTTTGACCCTTATAAATTGCCCGGTGCTTCCATGGCACTCAGCTCTGACTCTGCTCCAAATTCATCCCTTCAGTTCAGTTTCCTTGAAATCAGTGGAGTTAAACCAAGGTTAGCTGCTGCCCTCAGACATTTGAGAGAAGAGGAACTTCATCAGGAAATGCATCCTCACAAGCTGTGTGTATGTGTAACACTCAAGACCCAACGCATTGCCAAAATCAGGGTCCAATTGGTCGCCTGCCAGAAGCACAAGAACTATTCTTTAAGGAATTTAGAAGGAGCAGATTGCAGTAACTCGCTTCTGTGGCACAGGAAAAAGTCCTGCAAAGATTTCCACAATTATTACTAATTTTCCAAGCGTTGACAGTGTGCTCAGTATGTTCAGAACATGTGTTGCTGCAGACTGAGCCAAGCGCGAGGTCTCTAAGATCAGAAAGTAATATTCCTTCTGATCCTGCAGAGTGCTTTGTCCACAGTTTAGTGTGGAGTCTCCTGGCCCTGAAGAGCAGTTTGTACAGAATAATATGAGCTGCCTCTGACATTCAGGCCCCTTCTCTTCTATCATGGAAAAGATGTTTCTTAATGAACATGGGCTCATTAATATCTGTGACTGTTCAAACTTTGTACAAGGGGCTTATCCAACTAAGCAGCCATAGGGTGAGATCCAGCTGCTTATCTTTAGTTATCTGGATAACACTTTCCTCATGTAAATGCTTAAATACACACTTGTGATCCTTGTTGTCTAAGATATGTTTGTTGTTTTTTATATTCAAAGGAGATAGGGAAAGCTGGCCTTTATTATTTGTTCTTTTTCTATCCGTGTCGCCAAAAGTAGAGGGGAACTGGATAATGCCTTTGTTTTGGACCAACAATTTAAAGACATGTTGAAATATCTAAATCTGCTTTAGCTTAGACATTCCTTCTTTAAGGATCTCCTTGCTCCCAGGAAAATTAAATATATTATCTGTCAATGTCCTTTACAAACACATAATTTAAGTCCATTAGAAAATTGTTCGCGATTGTTATGTAAGCAGTTGTCTCATTGTTACCTAAATCTAATTGGATTATTCTAATATTCAAATCATAGATATATTTTAACTTGTAAACTAAACCAAATGAATTTTATTAAGGTAATAACAGTCTTGTGATCATGGCACTAAAATTAATACTTTAAGGACAGTTGAATAGATTCTTATTACTCAGCACAGTAAAGGATTTATTACAGCAGACACAACTACCTCCTGTGATAGTTACAAGTGAGGAATGTTTTTTTGTCAAACTCCCTGTTTGCCATCACACTTATAACATCCCTAAACATTCATCCCATGAGCTAAAATCTTCTAAGCTCTTAGAGAACAAGCAAACCCCACAAAACCAGGACTCCTGGAACTCAATACTCCCTGCCAGTTACAGCAAAAGGGAACAGTAATTCACTTTAAAGAAGCTTATAATGCAGTTTTACTGTTGAGAATTTAATCTCAGGAAATTGAGTAATGATTCCCTTCATGTTTCTGCTGGACAAAACATCCAAGTATCCTGGATTTTTAATTTGACAGCACGAGCACTCTCTTTGGGAAGCCAGTGGTTAGCACAGAAATGCACACCTGAAACAGGTGTAGCAGAGGGGCAAGCCCTGAATCCCTGTGTAGTTCTTCATCTTCTCTATCTCTTTGTGTCATCTGCAGCAGCCAAGAGGACTAAAACACCTCTGCAATACTCTGGCAATTGCTGTCTACAGACTATACCAGGAAGGCCTTGTGAAACCAGTGCCCTGAGCTTCCCAAAATCAACATGTGTGAGAATGGTGGGAGGTGTATGTAAAAATTACCTGTACCACCACAGGGATTTTTTGGATAAAGACCATGTCTAATGTTAGTAGAGAAGCAGGATTTAGAATAATTTAGTATTTCAGATGTCTTTTCCCTATCTCTTCCGTGGTGTAAATTTTCAGAAAATACCTAATGCATTTAAATTGTTTGTTAAGGAATTTAAATTGGTTGGGAAGGAAAATCACTCCTTTACTTTGGCTGTGACTTTGGCTTCTTCTTTGTAGAAAAAAATCTGTCTTTTTTACACACATATTCCCAGAAAATTGTGCTGTCCCTTCTCTTGATAGAATATTTAGGTAAGGATAGTCTGGAATAGCCCGTTTGCTGACTAAATTAAAGTAAGGTAATTAGAACAGATGTTTTGGGGTTTATTGTTGTCTCTTTTTTCCTTTCATTTTAATATCTAAAACACATCACTTAAAAAATATTTTTTGCACAGTCATTTTTTCACTAAAAGTCGTAAATTTGGTCCGTTATATATTTATATTCTTTTTTAACAATGCAAAGTAATTTTTTCCAGATGTATCCTCCCTTCTCCACCATCTCCAGTATAATTAATGAGTAGATTTTCTTACTTGAACCACGTTTTTCCTGATTGAAATAGAGCAATTTTATCAATGCTTATCTATCTTTTTCCTTTTTAATCCTGACATAGCTTAAGGTATTAATAAGCTCTTATCTCAAGTCTAGAGGAATCATATTTTAAAATTAATTTTTTTAATGTCTGATGGAGCAGGAGGGGGAGAAAAGCAGGTCAGAGAGTTGAACTAGCTTGTTTAGGGGAATCCTGTATCAGATAAAGACAATGAAAATGCTGAAAAAGCTTTGTGAAATAAAGCCAATGCTCAGTGGTACGAAAGGAAAATCTCTTGTTAAATGTCCTTGCAAAAGTCAGAATTAAATTGCAGCATCAGGCTTGAAGTGGGCACCAGCACCCTGCCTGGTGCTTGTGAAAAGCTGCTGGTGTTCTGTCCATCCAAATTCTAACATCTTTAGGGGTTTTCTTTGAATTGTCATTTAAAATGATGGCTTTTCCAAAATACCTCACCAGTTGCCTGATCTATAATGATATAGTCTTCAAAATATTTTCCCCTACCTCCTTTAAAAAAAAAACCAAACCACCCCCAAACCAATGAACACTTTAATCAATTTAAGATTTTCAGCAACTTTCAGCAACTGTTTGAAGTGCCTTGTATTCTTGCACAGACCTTCTGTTGAACTCTGAATTCCCAGTAACACTGAGAAGAGGTGATAAATTCATTTATTCTGATAACTCCAAATCCTTGAATTCTCCACTCTCTTAATCCATGGAGGCTGGTGTTTAATGAAGCCTCTTGGGCAGAAGTGCAGCTGAGGTGTCCCTTCTGTCCTTCACGTGGACACATGGAAGGTTTCCTCTCTGGTTCCTCAGTGCCTGAGTTACCATTCTCTCCAAGAGGGCTGCAAAAGCTCTTGGCACTGGTTTCCAGTCATTTCTTGGGACTCAGTGCCACAGTCCAGCCACAGAAGTAGCTGTACTCTTAATTTTACACTTCTGTTGCCGTGATCTAAAGCAGGTTCTTGAATATCTCCTTCTTCTCAGCACTTCGAGGGTTTTCCCTATTCCCACCAGAAATCTGTGACAAGCTGTAGGAGCCTACATGTGGGAAAAAAGGGAGCGGGAACGGGCATGGAAACAAGGAGAGCCATGAAAGGGAGGGAGCAGGATGCTCAGCCAGCAGCCCACTAATTGGACTCTTTTCTCCCTGTGTCCTCTGGAATAATTGGTAGCCTCAAAATGTTCTGGACTTGGTGGAAGGGCTGAAATCTTGGAACTGGCCATGCCTTAGGCGCTGAAGACTGCACTGGCTGATCAGCCAAATCCTGGTGCTGTCCAAGAGCAGCTCATGGACATCCAAATCCATGGCAATTATCCTTTGCTCAAATAATAGACTCATAGGATCATTTGGGTTGGAAAGGACCTTGGAGACCGAGTCCAACCATTAGCAGTGCCAAGTGCAGTGCTTCCAGGCCCCTCAAATAGGAATTAATTTCCCCAACTCCTTTGTGCTTACCAGGGATTTGGATGTGTTTCTTCCCTGTGGGGCATGGTGATATGACCACAGCCTTGCTCCAGGCAACCTCAGTGTTTTGAGGTTTTGGTGTGGTTGGGTTTTTGGGGCATGTGGTGATTTGGTGTCCTGGACACTCTGCCCAGGGAGTGGAGTCCCCATCCCTGAGGGATTTGAAAACTCTGAGATGTGGAGCTCAGGGATATGGGTTAGTGTGGCCTTGGCAGTGTGGGGTTAACAGTTGGGCTTGATCTTAAAGGTTTTTTCCAACCCTTTATGATTCTATTATTCATTAAAGCCTATTTCCTGATGAAATGTTGGAGGTACAGGACATGGTTTGAGATAGTGTTCTGTGCAGAAAAGTGTCTCCTAAAGGAATACTGAATGGATCTATGCTTTTCCTGAGGCCACTTGGAAACTTGTCAGGGCAGGTTTTTAGTGTGGAAGCATGAGGCATCAACCACAAGAGCAATATTCCTCTTCTTGTTGGTGGAGGAAAGTAACTTTGAGGGGCTTTTTTCTGATTGTCACCTTTTTATGAAGCATCACTTCTTGCAGCTACAGAACAAAGATCACTCTTCTGATTTTTGTTAGTAATTTCACCATTTCTTGAAAATTTCAACGTTTGCAGCTGCTCTGATCTCCCTTGTTGGTGGGAATGTTGTGCATATAAACACTTCTAAGGCATTTTACTCCTGGTACCAGCCACTCTTTAGGATTCAGACTGACACAAAAAGAGCCCATGGCAAAGGAGCACATCCTTCAGCCCTTTCCACAGGACACAACATGAGCTGCTCAGAATTCCCAGTGGGATTGAAATCAAAACTGAACCCCAGTCCTCCATATCAGAATAGGAACAGTTTTATACCTATATTCCATCTCAATTCTGCATTTTGTCATTTTAGTCTTGGCATCTTGTTTTAATTTCTTTCACTTTTTTCATACCTTGGTATTTTCTACAGGTTCCACTGACCTTTAAACATACAATTCTCATTTTCCTGCAATCTTGTGGGTTTTGTTTTCAATACATGATAGTTTTCTTCCAAATATTAATTCTTTTTTATAAACTCTACTTTTTCTTGTAGTAATAATGTTGCACATCAGTGGATTAATTTTTCTTTCTAACAGTTTAGTTAAAAAGAGTATGAATTCAAACAACAGTCTTGGCACTCTTGTGGTATTTTCTTTACGTTCTCCATGATTATAAAATGCTAAATTTTGTCTGCTGAACTTTAGAAACCACTTCAAACACGGAAAGATTTTTTTTCCTATTTATTAATTTTTTAAAATCAGTGACTCTATATAATGTGAATGCGGCATTAGCCTGAATAATGACTTATTCTCCAGTTCCATCTGCATATCTGATTTAATTATGCTCCGAAGGAGGAAATGCAAAAGAGATATTATCTTAACAAGTTACGTTTTCTCTTGCACAAGAAACATTTTCCCCTCACTGCCCTTTAAGTAGCTGGTTTGTGTCCCCTGATGCACAGCAGGGAATGGCATTTGCCTTCCTGTGGCAAAAGAAATCCTATGGATGGAAAACTGCTCCGTGTGTGAATTAGCTTAGAGTTGTATTGTGTTTCTTATACTAATATAATATTGTTCTAGTGCTTGCCCCTGATTAAAGACATACATAAATAAATAATTTATAATTTAATTAATAAGGTATAATATGCAAAGCACAGTAATTTCAAACAGCTTGTAATGTCTCTAATGTACTTTCAATTTTTTATTTTACATAAGGGCTATATTCATTATGTGGTTATGATAAACATACTAATGAATTTTATTACAGGAACAAATTTAAACATGTAAATGAGATCAAATAGTATTAAAATGCAAACGATGAGGAAACTTATTACAAACTAACCTTGCCAACATACATGGAGGGATGTTCCAAAAGGACTCAGGAAGTTACACACTTGGTACAAAGTCAGTGCAGTCCTTTCACAAAGTCACTGAGCACAAGAATTTGTGAACTCTGTTTTAGTGTTGCATAAACTCTGTTGAACAAAAAAGTTAACTCGAATCCTGAGCTTGCACGTAACTTTGGGTGACAATTAAAATCCCTTTTCTTGTTCCAGTGAACAGTAATCTGTGCATAATTACATTCAAATGAGATATTAGCATTTTTTGTGCTTACTCTTTGTTAATTGCAGAGTTCACTCACCATGGTGATGCTTTTGATAGAATCAAGCAACCTTATTGACCTGATGCTGCAAGGCATGTTTGGAAATTCTGCTGTATTTTTTTTTTCCATTTTTTTTTTATTTTGGCATTTTGAGGAGTCCTGCTGCTTTTATTACATTCCTGACACTTTTGTTAATAAATCATTGCAAAGTTAATGAAAATTGCATTCAGGCATATCCAAAATAATTGTGTCCTTTGTCATGCTAATAAATGGAAAGATGTTGATCCAGTGGGTGAGTGCGTGCCCATTATGGGGAAGTTTGTGATACGTGCGCCTGTTGCGCTTGGACTTTCTGCCTTGGCAAATCACTCCATGTCAAAACAGGGATGGGGAAAACAAAAGTCAATATGTTTTATTTCAAAAGTTACACAACCTGCCTCTTAATTAGGCTGGGAGGCAGGGAAGGATTGAAATGTGTATATGAAGATGTACAGTTACGGTATTATCTGCAGCAATCGGCAACTGCCTTACACCAGAATATCCTCTGGGATGAAAACAATTAAATATCTCTCTCTTCTTGCCTTCTGAACTTTCATGCTTATTAAACCCTGATGATAAAAGATAGAAAAAAGCCCCTATCCTTAAGCTTCACTTTAATACCGAGCTGTGGTGGAGGGAAATAAGCCAACAGCTGTGTGGGGCTATTTAGAAGGGAGGGAGGTGACAATTGTTGGGTTACTCTCCTTTCCAGATAGAAAGCTGAAAAAGTAAAATGCAGGTGAGATTAAATTTTGCCTTTTCTTTCTCTGTGTTTATTACTAGTGACTTCAGTAGCTTGAAGCCACACTGATAAAAATTGGACTAGATTTTTGGTGCAAGAAATCTTTTACATGTTGCAGTATAACTAAAAAATAAGAGATTAAATGTTAAGGAGAGGTTTATCTGGAAAACGGTACTTCATCCTGCAATGTTAGAGTTAAAAATGTTAATAGTATAAAAATACAGGTAGTTTTAGAAAAGAGTACTTAATTTATGCACTGGCCCATCCTGCAGGTTTGAGGTGGGAATTAAATCAGCTACTCAATCAAAGAGTGTAGTGTAGAACTGTCACATTAGGTGTAAGATGCAGGGTGCTGGTGGAATTAGGGGGTGTTTAAAAGATGTGGATTTGTTGTGTTTGGATGTATATTTTTTCCTCTGGTATATTGCCCCGAGATGGGCAGATTTTTTTTTTTTAGTAACAGTAATTTAAAGCTCACTGAATCGTAATAAGGACATTTAAGTTCTTAAAACAGTATCTGCAAAAACGCAGGGCTTCAAATCTTCAACTCTTCTCTTTAATTTGCTCTTAAAGCACAGCAAAATCTTTTGCACCTGAGGAGCCCCCAGACTTCAGTGAGGTTTGCACAGGTAATGAGGGTGGGACACAGCTGGGAAAAGGGGGTTTGTTTGGGAGACCTAAAAGATGCCTTTCAAATGAGCTTTGGAAAACAGTCTGGAGTGAAGGGAAAGAGGTGTGCAGTATTGGCAGCATCCTTGGATAATTAGTTAAAATCTATGACTTGTAAAAGTTGAAAAGAAACTTTCCCTGAGAGCCGTAATCACCCACTGTGATTTCTCCTCTGAAGTGTTTGAGAAGCATTTGGCCACTGATGACGTGTGGAAGTGGAATTAAGGGAATCAGTGCAAGGCTGATCCAGGTTTAGAAGTGTGCTGCACAGCTCTGTGTTTGTAGCAATGTTTTCCTCCATTTGCAGCACATTTATAAATCTTGGAAACATGAAATTATAGGCAATCAAAACAGGAAGGTGAAGCAGCACAGTTTCAAGGCAGCATGAAGGAAAGTCTCATTTCTCCTTTTTATTTTGGAACATTTTCTCTGCATGACAGAAATGGATGGGCTCACTCCCTTCTAAACAGCCTCTGCAAAGATGTATATTTTCTAGAAATAGATAGCAAGTACCATTTGCTGGCAGGTTATTGACCAGGTCAGATTATCTGCCAAATTTAGATTGAGGGGTTTAGTGAAGGGCAATTTATGGAGTTCAGCTTTCCCACTTGGACTCCCTTCAACTCACTGGAGCGAAGACGGGCTCATTCACAGGGTAGAAATCCATTCCCCTGCTCCAGTATTTGCATCCAGGCTCGTTCTGTGCTGTTCTCCTGGGCACTGAGGAGCTCCTGCTGCCGAGCTCCAGCCCTGTTCTGTGCCCATTGGTGGGGGATGTTGAATTAGTATTGCAAGATGTGCCACTCTGACCTCCTCACAGCAATTCCGTGTGATCCTGACCTCACAACAGGCTCCTGGTGATAGCACGAGGTAAAACATTATGCCAGCCCTGCCTGTGTTAGTGGGATTCCTCGACAGAGTTTCACCATGGTGATACTTGCAGAAAACCAGCAAATCCCTGCCATTTATGCTTTTAAAGCAATGCTAACACTTCAGCAGATAGTGCTGTAATGTGGATCCTGAGAGTGTTCACTGACTCTGAATGAAGTGACAGTAAAATCCTCACTGAAGTATAAAAAGGTTACTGCAATCCTCTTATAGCTGAGTCTGACGAGTTTTCCCAAGTTCCTGCTTGTTTCTTCTGGTGCTCTTTCAGATTTAGGCAATTGTCTCGATAAACTTGCTGGTGGCTGTTTTACTCCATGATCTTAAAGGTCTTTTCCAGCCTAAATGCTTGTAGGGTGACTGAATTGTTAGCTGAGTCATTTGTACTTCACTGCAGGGGTTCCTGGGAAGCATTTTTTTTTGTTGCCAGTTTCTTTTGGTTGTTTGTTCCTAGGAGTTGCATCCCTGCCCACCGAGGCATTTTCCATGGATATGGTGGCAGCAAGAGCTGGAGAGGCTGGTCCATCAGCATATTTAATTACCTGGGGGTAGAATGTTTTTGCATGGGACAGGTCATTCTACATCCACTGCCGTATTTCCCAATCCCATTTTTAAAGTCATTTTATACAAGAAAACGTGGTTTTGTAAAACTTGGCTAAATCAGAGTCAAGCTGCCTCCAGCGAACTTCAAAGTTTTTTTTTTTTTTTTGCATGAGTGTGTTGCACATATCATCACACGTTTATAAAATTTATATCACGTGTTTATAAGCTTTACAGTTGGTTTTACAAAGCTCTTACATTATAGATCCCAGTTTTCTCATGCAGAACTTTCTTCAACTTTTATCCCAGAGGCTGAATTCCTGTGTTAAAATGTAACAAGCAGTGTAGGAACCTTTTTTTGGGGAAGAGAATTGAGAATTGATGAGGATGAAGAAGGTTTTGCTCAGTGCTTTTCAAATAATGCAACATGATAAACCAGTTGAATTTGATATTTAAAGCTTAGTAAGGCCATTATTCCTGCTGAATGCTGTTCTGGTTCTCAGTTTGTAGAGGGGAAAAACTTAGGAATTTCAGGTAATAAAATTAATATCTTTTTTTTTTTTGAGGAAAGTTTACAGGAGCTTTACCTTCAGCCAGGCTAATGCGGTGTAGCTGTGGAGAGGGGTATTAACCCTTTAGGTGCAGTGGAAATAAGATGCACAGCTGCATGGTTGTCATTTATGACAGGAAAGAGAGAGATAAGTTTATTTAGATACATATCTTTTTAAATAGTATGTTTTGTAACTTTCAGAGTAGAAAAAGATGATTGGTTTAGAGAGAAGACACTTTATTTTTAGGGTTTGGTTACATACTACAAAAGGTGTTTTATTTTTGTTATTAATTTACTTCTTTTTTTACTAAGTTATTATTTTGGGAGAATTTTTTTTTAGTTTTTAGTTGGATTAGTTTATTAGCATAGCAATGGACTTAAGAGGTGGGAGAAGTCCAGGCTTGAGGAAGAATTTTTAAGCTGTAATTTTCTAGCTCTCTGAATATGTGTGTCCACAATGCGGAGAATCAAAAAAGCTCTCCTTGCGTTTCTTGGCAGAGAATCTGGTGTTAGAGATGGGAAAGGGAACAAGATGAACCCAGGAAAACTCTTCCCTCAGAACAGCTGCTAATGAGCCTTTGGGGGCTGACAGTGACTTCCTGTGACCTGGCAGTGAATTCCCAGTGTTTCTCTCACGCAGATTCCAACACGTGCAGGGATCAGGTTGCTTGGATTGAACAACCCTTGGCTGGCTCAGCCCAGGTGAGCGTCTGGCTGGGCTCGAGTGCAGAGGGAGTTCCTGTGCAGGGCTGGGAAAGGGGCAGGCAGGAAGAGCCCCCTTCCCCAGGCTTTTGGGGGCCCCCTGTAGGAAAGGCTCTGTCCTTGCCACTTCAGGTGGCCGAGTTTTGTGGATAAGCACAAAACTTGTCAGATGGCATCAGTGCATCCTGCTGGGAACTTCCACAGCAGGGGTGGCCTGGGTCAGGAGAAAGGAGACGTGCAGAACAAGGAGCTTCGGAGCAAGAGATGGCAGAGTTATTTTCCTTTCTCAGGGAACAGAAGCAAACAAGAAGCCAGCATATGCTGGCAGTCTGAGCCCCCAGAATGTTTGCATGGTTTGGGAAAACATCACCAATAAAACCTAAGTGGTTGCCACCTTGTATGGGTGAGTCATGTGCTAACAATTCTGACTGTGAACAAAGTCAAAAATACAATTTTTTTGGCAGTTGTAGAAAGCAGGAGACAATTCATCATAACTTATGAGAACTGCAGCCTACAGAGCAAGTTTCCTTTGTTAGTCCTGCTTTAATTTGTCACATACACAATTCCCACAAAAAAGCCCTGTTTTTAAGAGGTTTCCCCACCATTTATTATAGGTACAGGGTCTCCATTTGCCCCTCATTTAAGAATGTCTTACAATTCCCTACAAATCTTTCTCCTAACAGAAAAAAAAAAAAGCGCCATGTAGCTCTTGGAAGAAGTCCAAGACTATCATAAAAATAATCAAAATAAATATCAGTGATTTTAAAATTAAGCTGAGAACATCGATACCTAACCCCAGCAGATCCTGGGCACTCTATATTTAGAAGAGTGAAGTAGCTGAGCTGCAATAGCCCCTCACAGAAGAGGGTTTCTTTTCCCTGTGCTGGTGAATATACTCTGTGCAGTCAGTGTCTATTTAAAACCTTGTGCTGGAACACCTCCATAACCCAAATTCCTGTTGAGTTTAGTAGATGTTTTGTGAATGGATATACTCTAAAGAATAAAAGTTTCAGACTTTTTAGAGGAGTGGTTTTGATTTGTATGAAGATTTATCAAATTCAAGAGAAAAGTAAATTGATTTTGTCAGATAAATCATATTCTTAGTCTACATAAAATTAGCTAGAATTTAATTTTTTGAGTCATCTGAATATGGGAGGGAAGATGTGTTGTATTATTCATGAGCAGATAATGACAGGACAGAGAGCAATGGTTCTAAAGTCTCAGAGGGCAGGGTTAGCTGGGATATTGGGAAGGAATTGTTGCCTGTGAGGGTGGGGAGGCCCTGGCACAGGGTGCCCAGAGAAGCTGTGGCTGCCCCATCCCTGGAAGTGTCCAAGGCCAGGCTGGATGGGGTTTGGAGCAACCTGGGACAGTGGAAGGTGTCCCTGCCCATGGCAGAGATTTGGATTAGATGACCTTTAAGGTCCCTTCCAAACCATTCCAATTTCCTTCAGTCCCTTCCCCACACTCTCAGCCTGCTCTGGGCATGGGCAGGACGTTTGGAGTTTGTCCTTTTAGCCCAGTAGAACAGAGCCACTGCAGCCTGAGCACAGCCCTGCTGAGTCCCAGTGCTGGCTGAGATTGCTCCGTGGATCTCAGCACACAGCAAAGGTGATGGATTGCTGGTCCTGCTTGCTCCCAGCTGGGAAGCAGAGCAGCAGCCTCAGGGCAATGCCAATTTTTTGTTTTATAATTAGCCATGGCACCAGTTTTCCCCACTGCAGGGCATGGTACAGGCCTCCTGATCAGCTGCAAACTAGCAGCACCACTAAACTGTAATTTCTGTGTAATTTCATGCTGTTACATGATAACTTTAAACCCTGCTTGCTGTTGAAAGTTCTCTAATTGCACAGTTGTTTCAGCGAGGCTCTAAAACATTACGGGTGTGCTGCCGTTTTATGGGTCACCCACAACAACCTTGATGCTCTTCTACACATCCTAGTACAGGCAAATTCCAGCAGTGGAGTGTTATTTTATTCTGATTGTCAGGAAGTTTGTGCCATGTGCTCTAAAGCTTCAAAAGTGTGCTTTGCAAGTTACATAGAAGAGGAAAATCAACAAACAAACAGTGGTGTAGGTGTAGGAGTCTTTCCTGGTTTTCTTTCTGATTTTGTCTCTGATCAGTGTATGAATATCTGTAATTAAGATATGAAAGATCATAAACTGCATTCCAAGGGTAGGTTACACAAATTTTAACATTTCTTTACATTCTCTTGATATTACTGCAGCTCATGCAGTTATATTATGCACTCTGACGTCTATGTCATGTCATGTTTGCTCAACTCTTTTATTATTAATCAAAACTAGAAGTTTGTTGTGGTTTGGGGTATTTTTCCCCCAGTTCTTTCTCTGCAGGGTCAGCCCAGCTAAAAGAAAATGAAGCTGTCTGCTCTCAGCTTATGCATCATCACCAACACTAAACATGCCAAGTTCAGAACCTGTATTTTGTTATCTGACTATTGTTGATAGCAGAAAAAAGACAGCTTGATTTTCATTAGCAGGGCTGACCTTACAGGGCTGGAAGCAAGGGAAAGAAATGTATTTTGACTTGAAGTAAACTGAGGAAACATGACATGGAAGTCAGAGAGGGATTATATATGCATCCCTAAGGTGTCATTTTTAACAAACCGTCGTCTTTCACTTGAGGAAATTCTGAAAAAACCACTGGAGAGATTACTGTAGCTGTCCAGCTGGCAAGGGCCAATACTTCTGACTCTGAATTATGCATTATCCTTTGCTGTTGCTTTTTTTTCCCTTTTCTCCTTTTGATAACTGTTCCTCTTACCCTTACTGGGGATAGAGATGAAAATATATAGTCTTCGAAATACAAAAATTCAGACTTAGTTTTTTTGCTCCTGTAGCTAATTTTAAGAGTGCATTTTATAGGCTTGTGTAAGCTTGCCTTTTAAAAATGGTTTAATTTTCTTCAGGTGGCATAGATTGAAATAAGAAATCCTTCTTTATGCTCATTCCAAGGCCAAACTTTAGGCTGGAAGAAGTGTTTCCTTCAGTCCCAGTTGCATTGAATTCCTCTTTCTCTTCTTCTATCACTTATATTGTTTGTTATTCCTTTCCCCCCTTGCCTGTGTGTTAAAAGTTGGGGAGATATTCTGGAAACCTGCATTCAGACAGAGTTTCCATTCAGAGCTGTGGCTCAGGGAATGTATCTTAGTTAGGTTTCTTTCTCACCCTTCTGCTTTGTGAAGCCCACTGCGAGGCAAGCCTGGAGCAGCTCCATCCTGCTACTTTTGGACACTGCTGGAGTTCCTTCCCCAGGGTGTTTGGGGAAAGGATGAACAGTTTTATAAGAACAAAATTTGGCCCTGAATCTTAAGCACTGTAACCCTGTTTGGGAAGTTATACCAACTGTTCTATAAATCAGCCAGCAGTGTGCTGTCAGTGCTGAATTTTACTTTTAAAGCACAAGTCCAAAATAGAGGCAGAATTCAAAGAAGAATTCCAGAGAGCAAAACTTTTGCCAGAAGCTTCTGATGCGATTAAGGAGAGTGGTCTGTGTGCTGTGCCACAAGAAAGTGCAGCAGTTGTCCCTCCTGTGCTCTACCTTTGCCCCTTTGATTTTTCTGCCCATTTGATTTGTCCTGAGCAGAGAAATGAATTTCCTCTGCTTACAGCGTGTAGAGGCGAATCAATTGGAATTTGCTCAAGGAAAAAAACCCACTTCAGGCATTTCCTGCAGCAAGGCAATAGGTAATGCAGAGATGTCCAGAGGGCACAGTCAGGTCACAAGCTCTCCGTCCCAGTCCCACCCCATCCCAAGGGCGCTGTGGCAGCAGGAGCTCGCTCTCTCTCTCTCTCTCTCCCGTTACTCCGCTGTCTTTGGCGCTGGATTTCGGGAGCCGGGCGGGCTGTGGGAGCGCTGTCACTCCCTGCCGTAGGTGGCCTCAGTCCTTGGCAGTCCTCACACTCCCAGTTTGCAGCCTTCCCAATCCAGGGGTTTATATCAGGTGAAGCTGAACTCTCTGGAAGGCTGCTCAGCAAAGTTGCTATTAAAGTGACACCGCCAGCTGTAATCTTCTTGGGTTTCATTGGAATTTTAGTGCCAAAAAGTTGACAAAGTCCAGATTGTAGCTTTAAAACTGCCAGGCAAACTAATCCTGTATAATTTTGTGTAAGCAGGGGGGTACTTGGTAGTTAAAAGATGATACTTGACATCTCTTTGCTTTATTCTATTTTATTAAAGACAACTCTTTAAATTTACTCGAAGGCAAACAGAGATCTTAATTGTCATGTAGAAGCATTTACATGATAAGATACTGTTAGTTATTGAAGTGATAAGAAGAATTGCAGTGCAATTATGGTTTAGATAGAAGCAGAGGATGATGATGTACTTTATTTAACTTCCTCGTATTTTAAAAACATTGTACTTGAACATTTTTGTAGAAATTTTGAAACCTCAGACTTCTAGACTGTAAGTCTTCGTTTCCTAAACTATCCTAATACTACAGATTTACACCAATAAATATTAACAAAAACGTTCAAGAAGCCAAAGTGGTCTTTTTAGTGTTTCTCTGAGTGGTATAGCATTGATGTTTGAATGGGGGAGGAAAAGATAGAAGTACTTAATGCTATAAAAATGATAAATCCTTAATTCTTAAAGTGTAAGAGAGTGTCAGCCTTTTTAGGGTGTTGGTGAGAATATTCTTTTTTACTTCCTTCTCCTTCCCAACAATGTGGCAACCTTGCTGAAATACCCCTTCTCTACCCTTCACATAATGTGAAATATTTTACATTTGTCTTTGTCATGTTTATTTTGCTAAACAGTATCTTTTTGCTGGTATTAACCAAAGGAAAATCGTGAAACAAAGTATCTGCTGTCTTTGGAAATCATATATGGTATACAGGATGTAAAGTACGATGGCACCTGGAGAAAACACATTATGAGATAGGGAATTGATATTTGACATGCAGATCCAGACATGTATCCACTGTTCCCTGTGGTCCTGGTGCCATTGCAATTTTCCATGTGCCTACACGGTGAGCAGTCCCTGTCTGTTGGACTGTGCATGGAAAATCAGCCACAGAAAATCAGCCAAACCCATGGGTGATGCAAGAAAACAGCAGTGCAAAAAGGAGCAGAGAATTCATCTCAAGAAAAAAAGGGTTTATGCTGTCTCCAAGAGGTGATCCCAGCTCCATGGAGAAGCAGAACTGTTTAAGCACCAGCCATAGCACTGAATTAATTATTTTAGGACAGAGTACTTAAAGTCAGGTCCATTCTGCTATCTGGGCTGCAGGGTGACACGAGTCCAAGGCTTCATCTGGAAATATTTCCTGCTGGATGTCAGGGGTTGCAAATGCCTTTAAATGTTCATAACCTTGACAGGGAAATCTGTGAGTACACATATGGTTGATTAAGCTGCCACCTGCGTTCTGGCATTAGAATATATATGAATTTTTGATTTTCATGCTACTAATTTTGAGTAGTTAATGCTGCTGTCCCACTGTGCAAAATTTTCTCAAAGATAAAAATACAGTTTTGTGGGGGTTTTGTTTGGTTTGTTTTTTTTTTTTCCCTAGAGATCTTTAGTCATCCCCTAAAAAAACGCTGTTTACATGCTGTCAGCTTGTAGGAGTACCAGTGAGTGTTTTTCCACCTTACCCTGTATGACCTTGACCATTACATCAGTTCAGGAATGAAAACCAGAAAAATTATACAGTCCTGTATTTGTCAGAATAAGATTGTTTTGACTCTAACTCATCAACCTTATTGGTTTTTTGCACCATTTCCCACTAAACTCCAGCTCCAAAATGGCAAAGGGCCATTGTGAATAAGGATGTGGTATTTCTATTGTTGGTGCTACAGCTTGTGTGAAATATGGAAGTGCTGCTGCTTAGAATCTTTCCATGGCCATTAATTATTTATTAAGGTGTGATAACAAAGTTGCTTTTCAAAATCTTAAAAGAAATCTTAACAGAAATGCGGGGTTTTGGAGAGGTAAGAAGTGAGTGGGGGAGACTTCTGCACAATATAGCTTTTTCACACTGCCTCATTTTCAGCAGCTGACTTAAGTGTGCTAAGTCAGGGTCTGAGCTGCTTAGAAAACTCAACAGAGTGCCCCACTGGGACCCTGCTTATTTTCATAGATTATTTAGGAGACCTTCTCCTGCCAGGGTAGACGATGTGAATGTATCTCTCTATGATAAGTCATCAGATTAAAGGAAAATAAGGCCTTCTGAAATTTAATGAAGACCACAGGTAATTAGTGTTAAATCTGCTTTCCATGTCATTGAAAGGAGTGGAATGTGGCCCAAGACTTAAGGTGTGGTTCTTGTTTGACGTAGGGACATCCTAAGCAGCTTTAGCTCTCTTGAAATCAGTCCTGTTCCATGGTATAGGAGTTGAAACAAAGCAGTTGCAGAAGGTAAATATCACACATAGGTGACAACACAGGGTAATCCTTTTCCTTCTGAGAAGGCAAGTCCTGGTTTTAATTTTGTTTTCTCTGTAACGGTGCCACTTCCAGCATATGATGAATGTACATCCGAATTAGTGCTGATAAATAATGCAAGTCACTTGAGTTAATTTTTCTTGCTGAGCATATCTTCAGCATGAGCAAATCCTAATCAAAGATGAGCATAACACAGAGAAATCCAAGTTGTGAGTTCATTGCACGATGGAGTCTGAATAGTGATGTGATGACAGCTCCTGTGCCCAAATGAACATCTGGGTTTTAAAGACACAGTTCACTCAGGAGCACGCTTAGGCCTTGGAAAGAGCTTAAAGGTGACGTTAGAGAGACTGAACCAAGGTGATTCAGTCTCAGTTGCCTTTCCACCAGAAATAGATATACACTGTCCCTCCTGCTTAACATACACGTGGTCCCACTGCTCAGTATAAACCATGGCCCTGTTTTTTCAGGACACCCCAAGTATCTGGCAACCATCACACTCATCTTGTCCTTCCTTTTAAACATTCAGTAACTTTATTTCTGCCCTAAGTACTTCTCTTGTTTTTTGGAAACACTGTGGAAAATGAATGGAAGCTTCCACACTGCTGGAAGAATTGATTTAGAGTGAATTTTCACACTTGACCGGGACTCCAGAACTGTCCTTAGGACTGACTCTGAAGGGAAATGGGCATAAGAGGAAACCAGGAGTTTGCATTTTAATTCTCTCTAAGAATAAAAATATTTCATTTTTATTTTTTTCTTTAATGCCTATTAAACTTCTAACTGTGAATACTTGAATTAAAAATCATATGGAATGACTATTTTAGACAATGTCCTTAGGTGCCTTTATAACTCCATGATTGCCTGCTCTCTCCAGAGGCACTGGAACATCTTAAAATGGAAGCCAGGGTGTCTGGATAGTTGCTTGGCAAGTGTTATTAAAAGCATCAAATCCCTGAACTGGAGGCTTCATTACTTGATGATATTTCTGCATGAAGGATGGGACTATGGTAAAATGTTCTTTTAAAACACCCGGTAGATGATAAGAATTAATTGATCTTAAAAATACACATTTCATCTCCAGCCTGGTTTATGCACACCTGGTAATGCTCTTGAGAGAAGGGCAGGGGCCCAAAGGAAAGGGGAGGCTGTGGAGGAGGCCAGGCCTGTTCCTATAAACTGCCTGGAATTGTAGGGAAACTCCACCTCCTTGTTAAGATATCCACACTGTGCTTCCCAGCCTGTGAGCTATAGCTTCCTCAAAAGACATTCCTTATTTCCATGGCATGCTGCAAAAATGGAGCAGCATGGAGCCCTGAAGTAATAATTTGCTGAAAGAATTTCATCCATCCAGGAAAAGAGTTAAGCTACTGCCTCCTGGTTTTGTCTTTATCCCTGTAATTAATCAGATACCTAAAGAGTCTTGGAAGAAATTCAAGGGAAAAAGAAGGCAAGCAGCAGCTTTGCTGTGTCTTCCTTGTGATTCCCAGGAGGATTTTCACTGCACTTTTCCCTGTCTTAAATGTTCTGTTGCATGTTCCCTCCTATTTGTCATAATTTTCTCAAAATCTTCCTATATAGGTAAAGTTGTATGCACATATGTATGTATTTATATGCACACGTGTATGGATTCTGTCCCAAGAACTGCAGATCCTTTGCCTTTTGAGTTATCTTTCCTTGACAGGAGTTTTTCTCTTCTGAAACACTAATACATTGGATTTGTGGGGAACATTTTTGGTTCAGACAAGAGTGGCTATGGCTGAATTATTCCAAAATTAACCCAAATTTGTCTTCCTGTATTCATATGCGTAGAGTTACCTGTAACTTCAGTGGAGGTGTGCATGTTCAACACCTTGGAAATCAGGTCACTGTTTAAGGGTTTACATATGAATAAGGTGCCTAAGGTGGGAGATTTTGGTATTAGTGAACTGCCTCAGGTCACAGAGCAAATCAATGGCAGAGTCAGCATTAGCAGCCAGGACGTTTTGCAGGCCAGCAGAGTTTCCTGTGCTGTAGCCAACCCATAAATATGTCTGTATACACCTCAGTGTACATAATGAATTCAGCCCATAGTGTCTTTGCACTCTTCTGTACTGTTATGGCTGAAGGCAACACTGCATTTCCATTAAAGCCTCAGCAGTCCCATGCTAGCTTCAAGTCACGTCCCAAATCTACAGCTACGAGTCAAATCCAAATCAACAGCTGCCATTTCCTGCTTTTGAATCTGTTAAGTCACTTTTGGAGAATGTTCAGTTTCCCCTGAGTGTTAAGAACTTTCCTGGTATTTTATCTGGTAAGCTTCCTCTATATGGTCTGCGGTGTGTCTAGGGTGAGGGCTGGTATGTCCAGAGGAGCTGATGAGACCCCTGACCCAGGAGTACATCCAGGTGTGGAAAATCCTGAGTGGTGAGAGGAATGGGAGAGAATGGGCCAGACCCTGAAGGGTTCAGCTTATCAGGGAAACTGAGGCATTTCTCTTCAAGGCTGGCCCTGGAGAAAGAGGTGTCAGGGAGCACAAACCAAAGCGTTGGCTTACAGAGCAGGGTTTGTTTGACTACTGGGGGTTATCCCAGTGACAAGTTCATCCTTATTTGATAATAATGAAACACAAGTTTGATGTATTTGCTTGACTAAGATTGCCATCTGGGAAATAATATGTTTTGTGAGTGTTTATAACAATCATGGTTTAAGCCAAAATTGACTTATCATGATTGCTGCAAATAATGCTGCAATGTCCTGATTGAGCCTGATATTTCTTCTTTGTGAGTGGAGAAAATGTATTTTCAGGGCTTTTTGATTTTTCAAAGTATTTTGTGCAGTATAAATCATGCATTTTCCAAAGCAATGATTATAGCTGAATATTCTCTGTACTGGAGCTCAAAAGAAGAAAAAGGTTGTTTATGTAATTTTTAAGTGTTACATGTATTTAGGCTTTTGCTTTTTAGCTTGAGTGCAGATTGTTCCCTTTGAATTTTGGACTAGAAGGGGTTTGAATTTCATGGGTTTGGATTTTTTTCTAAACATTGTAGTTCCAGTGAAGGAAAAAGTTCAGTACTTTTCTGTCTTGGGAAAGAGCAGTTCCGCAAAGCGTGCCAGATCTGGATCATTCCAAGACTGCCCAGGAATGTCATCTTCATTTCTTAGATGTGATATAATCTGCAGCGAGAAAAGTTGGAGAAATTCTGTAACTTTCCTGAGTTTCTGTTTATTTCCTTTTCTTCAGCATAGTACAAATTGAAGATATCAGCTTGACTTGCCAAAAGGACGGGAGTCCTGTCTTTTGCTCGCTGAAGAAACTTTCTATTTACCCATAGTACCAACTTTCTCACACTGTCTCAATGGTTGGATTCAGTGCAGAAAACGGTGGTGAAAGATTGGCTCTGCCCGTTCATTCTCTCTTCCCAGACTGTTTTCCAGCTACTGCCAACTATAGTGTTGTAAGATTTTGTACAGTTTTTATTTTTGCAATGTGGACATCTGTCCAGTGGGAACAGAAGTGAGAATTTCAGAGTTTAATGGAAACCTGATAACTCAGTTATGAAAATGCTAATTAAGGCATATTTAAATGAGGCCTTTACAAATGATAGTTTTTATGACTAAAATCCCTTCCCACTTATCATCTGCTCAAATGACTGATGGAAAAAATTAACTGTTAAATTTGAAAACAAAGCAACTGTAGGACTCAGGGATTCTACACTGTCACTGTGATTTCTTTACATTTGCATGTGGTGTATTTTATGCTTTCAAAAAAAGGATATTAAGTGGAATGATGTGTTTCAAGGTTCTCTCCTATTTCTGAGTTTGCTAGTACATGTTTTCTTGCACTTAGAACTTCCAATACTCAAACTTTCATCAGTTTCTCAATATGGAGTATTTATGGTACTGGGAATTGTATCCTTACATGGTGTGGATCCATGGATCCAGAAGTGTGGGAGAAAGCCATTGCAAGGGGAAAAAAGTTCTGTCTTAAGCAGAAGCTACCGGATCTTTGTAGATGAATAAACACAAGAACTTTTCTGCATCTTTTACACGGTGTGGCCAACACCCCCTGGTGCAGTGTGAGTTTGCTGAATTGGCACCATTTCACACCCCCCTTTCTGCCTGTCAGAGAGGTGCCAGCTTCCAGGAGAGACTGGTGCTGCAAAGGCTCTCCAGAGCTCTGTGTCCTCAAACTGCTTCTCAAAGGAAGACTGGAAGTGCACTCCCCACTCTGGGGCATGCACTGAGTCCTCCTGCAGGGAGGACACCCTGAGAATACTGAGCCCAGTTGCTGTATTTTAGTTGGAATGGGCACCCTGTAGGTGCCACTTTAACCAGGATAAAGCTCTGGCTCTCCTCTAGGAGAGGAGGTCTAGGTCTAGGTCTCCTCTTTGACCAAGTGCTTAGAGGGAAAACATGCTTTTAACAATCGTATTTTTAAACCTCTTAAATGCACATTTTCCTACATTCGAGTAGTTCTCCAAACCAAGCAGGACACAATCATGTACAGAATATGGGGTGCAAGGTTTAGAACAGCTCTCTTTATTGATCTTTCATATAAAAAAATATCTGTACTGGATATTCCCTCTAAAAAAGGGATGAGTCCCAGGGTATGGAAATCATTTTTTTTCTCATCAGACTTGTTCCACTTGCAGGATTTTTGTTTTCTTGAAAACTCTTGCTGTGCTCAAGGAACCTCAGTGTGTTGCAGCATTATCTGCATGTGATGACATTTTGATACAGATCCGATGGCATTCTGATAAAGAATGATTTTCTTGAGCTTTAGTGCTTTATTTAATGTGGTGAATTCATGTAGAAGACAAAAGTGTAATGAGAGCCAAAGGACTGGAAGCTGAAACTACCTAAGCTCAACTAGGAAGTTTTAAAGATAATTCCTAAAAACATTTTGCAGTGAATGAGTTACTTTAATTCACTGCAATTAAGAAGATAGATATTTTAAAATGACTGCTCAGCCTCAAATAAAGGTTAAAGGCGCAAAGGAGTGAGATTTGTGTCTCATGATACACAAATGTCTGAGATAGAAACTGATGCTGCTCTTAAAACTTTCTGAATGTTCAGCAATGTGCAGTTTATGTACACAGACAGCTTTTGAGAGAGACAGATGCACCCAGAACCAAACACAGGTTTTTAGGTTTTTAAAGATTATTTTCAGAGCTTTTCAGAGAGTTTCCCTTGCTCTAGAAGCAGAAGTGTGCATTGTGTGAATACACAGGATAGACACCCCTCCTGTTTGTTTGTCTGACACTTCAGTGCAACAGCACTGCTAAACCCTTAGCGTTGGTGGTAATTAATGGGATTAGACATTTAAGTCATTGTTGTCACTGGCTTGGAAAACCAACACTTTCTATTTTAATCTCTTTTTAATGTTAGAAGTGGGATTTCTGTGCTGCCCTAACCCAAAATGTCTGACTAGATTAAATAAGTACAGGCATTAGCAAGCAGCAATTAGTCTGTGTATTACTGTGGGTAACTGCACGTGTGAGTGTTCACCCAGCAACAGCGAGAAAAGGAATTGTGCACAAATCCTTAGGCTTTATACTGAACTCTTCATCTTTTCAAACTAGAGCTGTGTGGACTATTCTTTTTGGTAATGTCTTTACAGTAGTGAATTTGTTCTGTTTTGACCCAAAGGACATCAGTTTTTCAGTTTATGTCAGTATTTCTATATCTGGAGTGGGAGCAAAACCTGGCATGAATCTCTATGAAATCCCTGTCACTGTTCTGTCTTGCACCAGGACCAAAAGACTAATGCTCAAAAAGTTGAAAGAGGAACCACAGAGGTCTGGAGAGAAATGCTCAGAGGGGTGAAAAATTGTGTTGGTGATCAAGAGGATTTTGATTAAAAAGCTCTTTATGTAACATCTTCCATACACTGATAAATGTTCAGCAGTAAAAGCTCTCTGGGAATCAATTCCCTCTAATAATGTTTGTTTATTTTTACCTTCTTTTAAGAGCAAACCTCAATTATGCGTCTGCCAAAGGAAGGGAGAGCATTTAGGCCGCTTGTTGGGGGCTTTAGGGTTTGATGAAGGGCTTTACAGGGAACTTGAAGGCTAAGTTGCTCTTGACATTTTGGTTTTCTCTGAATTTAATACATTTGTATTTTTGGAAAGGCTTGATGATGTGAGACACTTTTTCCATGTTCCAGTGTCTGACAGGATACTTCTTTCAGTTCATTGTGACACTCCTGTTGAATTTAGGATAGTAGGCTCCATTTTTGCAGCTTTATCCTGAGCTCCCGTTACTCTCCAGACTCAGTGACACTTTAAAAGGGAGAAGGCAGCTGTGTGATTGTCTGACAGGTTTCTGTTCTCTGACCTTGGAACTGGTCCCTGGCTGCATTCTGGATAAGACTAAATCAGTTTTATATATGTTTGAAACACCTGTCTGCATTATGGGATGCTTACCTGGAGACAAAAGCTCTTTGCTGGCTTGCACTGCTGCCCTTAGGGTTTATTGAATGTTAAAATGTCCACGTTTGAGACAACATTGATAAGAAACGTGGTGGCATCTCAGGGTTTCACTTGTCTCTTAGGTCCTGAGTAGAACTGGTCTATCAAAGCAGACATCTCTGAGCTTTCTGGGATGAAAACATGTTGTTCAAGAAAAGGCTCAGTTTAAGGAAGATTAAATTGTCTAGAAATCTTAAGACATGAGAATGAGTCAAACTTTTCATGCTTGGTGGTTTTTTATCATGTTGGCGTTTTGTTAGTTTTTGTTGGTTTCTTTTTTTTTTTTCCAGAGAGAATCTGTCATTTGTTGTTTTTTTTTTCCTTGTTTGCTGTGGGTTTTTGTTCTTAATGATAGAGCCAGGTGCCAACAGCAAACGATTTGCAAAGCTTGTTACGGAGCTCGATGAGCATCGCAGCTGTTGCTGCAGTTCTGGATCCCTCCAGCTTATGCTAAACTTGCTGCTTTGAAATCCACACAGCCTGCAGATCATATCCCTGTATCCCTGATGAAGCTATCCCCACAAATCTAAGGAATGGCTACTTCCTTTCATCTCCTGCTGGTGGATGTTGCTGGCCTTACACTTGAATTATTTCAGGAATTTCCTATAGTAGAGAATGGTCTGTAGTCGAGCACGAGCAGCACTGGGAGTTTGATTTAGGTAATACAACATTTTCCATCAATATTTGGCTCCAAAGCCTAAGTCAGGTCTCTGGTGCAAGCTTGGTGCAGTCCAGCCTGATTAATCCAGGATAAATCAGGCTGTAAATTCTCTCCTGGTGTAGGTTAAAAGCCTCTACCAGTCAACTTTAATTGTTCTTGCATGGTCATGCTCTATGTGAATTTTCATTCCCTTAAAGTGCTGTGTGCTGTTTTATGGTCACCATGCTCAAATTCAAAGTGGGAAAAAAGGTGCTGCTAGCTACTTAGTAATTCCTTGTGTCTCTAAATAAATGTTATCTCCTTAGTAAAGTTCTTTTCTTCTCATTCTTTTACATAAGGGACTAGGAAAAATTGTGTCAACACTGGCTGTTTAAGGAGAAATGTTACACTAATCTTTTGGATACTGAGAAATCTCATGTAAAGCAAGAACATCTTGACAGGGTATAGCTTCACATTTATTCAAAATAAAATGATCATTTATTAAGAAAACAATGTCTGCTGGTGGTAACCCCATTCTGATTTTCTAAATTAGCCCTTCTCCACAACAGGCTCATTATCTAGGAAATGACTGCTGCTAGTACGGTATCAAAAGAAAATAGGCACAAGTAGCAGGAAGAATATTATTATTATTGCAGCTCCCAGTAGTGCTGCTACCATTAAGATTCTGTGAGAATTTTCATGGGAAGGCTCCTCTTTTCCGATATTTTTTATTTTTACGTGACTATAAAATCAGAGCTATATGAGAACAGTCCATTTGAGGTCTGAGGCCAGCAGTGTGTTTGCTTTGAGCAGCTCTTGAAGAGTAACTTGATACCACCAAGTAGCTGTTCTGTGATTCTATGGCTGTGTTAAGGCAGGGAGTTTAATGCCTGCTTTTTCCTTTGTAGTACAATAAATCCACCCATTTTATAATTTCCATCTGGGTTTGAGCTCTGCCCATCTCTCTCATCTTCCTGTCATAAACCGGGATTCTGTTGGTGGCTCTGTGGAAGGCAGTGACTTTGGCAGGAGAGCTGTGACTCTCTGATCCCAACTGGAGTTCACTGTTGGCATCATTGGACATCAGGATTTTCCTCTACTGAGGAAGGTTAGTGTTGGTTCACGTGATTCTGAAGGATTGAAGCTTTCAAGCTCACCAGCAGCTCACAAAGCAAGCAAAATAGATTGCAGAAAGTCTTACTGCTTATTAATTGTGCAGTTCAGCTGGAATTCCAGAGCTCCTTACTATGCTACCTAAAATATTTACCCCAGAGGGCAAGAGGAGTGAAGTGTTTGCTGTATTCTAAGGAAGTGATGGAGACCTCTTGGAAATTCAGGAATTCAGTGTGAGGACATCAGGAGAACATGAACCTGTTGTCTTGTTCTATAGGCAGAAGTGATGTTTGTGAATGGAAAGTGTTTCCTGGGTATTGGTTCATGTGAAATAATTTGGAGGCCTTTGTGCAATACCCACTTGTTGAATATCAGTTTTGCCAGGAGAAAAAAGTCCTAGGAATTGACATTCTAATCAGTGTTTTTGTAAAAGGAACCAAGGTTTGAGTGGATCTAAAAACAAATCTACCCTTACAGCAACAAAAGTCACCCCTCCAAGGAAGAGAAGCACTGAGAGGAGAGGGAAGGGGTTGGAGAGCACATGGTGTCTGGCCTGTGACCAGACAGCCCCATCACTGAGCATTTTACTGTGGGATCTTAAAGAAATCTGAATTTCTCATGGATCTCTTCCTGATCCTCTTGCTTTATTTTGCTGAAAACTTCTTCTTCCAACCACTGCTAAGTAAGTGAAACATTTCTAGTGAAATATTTCCTGACTGAAGTTGTCAGAGGGGCTGAGCAGGGAGCTGCAGCACTGCCTGGCACGGGGAGAGGGGAAAAGGCAGCAAACCATGGGCTCGTGCCTGGGCATGTGCTTGAGGAGAGCTCTGAGCTCATGGGAAGGAGAGTTTGTGGCCAGTGTGGCTACACAATGTGGGGAGGAGGAGTGGTGTCCCTGTGAGAGGGCTTTCTTCCCTGCTGGAGCTGAGACTGGGATGGTGATGGTGACCCAGGCTTGTCTGTGACAAGCTGAGTAAACCTTTTTGGACGTGCAGCCAAGCCCGTGCCTTCCTCATGGACAATGGGATTTTGGGATTTTTGGGTTCCTGCTGTCTGGGGCTTCAGCTGTCCAGAGCGTGTTTGCTTTAGTCTTGTTATGCAAGGACATAAAGTGATGCAAGTACCAGCGAAATGCAAGTTTGGATTTTGTCTAATTATGACCTCCTTAAGTTAATTTTTATGCATCAAAGCTATTTGACATTTGTCAAAACAAATTCAAGTCCCTGGGAGAGATTTTATGACAAACCCGCCATTGATCTGACAGCTTGCTCTCTAGGGAAGGCAGAGTGTGGCTGGCATTAAAGACTTAATGCTTCCAAAGTTCTCCTTTACTCCTGGTCCCAAGGCAGAGTGGCTGGGCCTGGGCGAAGCGACTGCCACGGTGGCAGCTGCGAGTTTGACAGTGTTATGAAGAATCGCAACTGTTGAGCAGTGGATTGTTACACTGCCGATGACAGCGTTGCAAATTAATTCTGAAATTAACGGAGGGGACGTGGAGAGGTCCCAGTGTTCCTGGGAAAGGGAGAGGGCAGTGTTGAAATCAGCACTGAAGCAGAGGGAGAGGCGCTCCCCGCGTCCCGCCTGGCAGCTGGATGCGAGCGCGGAAAATGAGGATGCGCGGCAGCCACGTTCACCTCGGGAACGCCGAGCCTTGGAGGAGATGAGCAATCCGGGCTGTGGGGTGGGGGTGGGGATGTTTGGGGTTCTCTGGTGCTCTGGTAAATGATTTATTGCTCCTCCTCTATCTCTGAGATGAGAAATTAGTAGGCTGATATTTCACTTCTATTCTTAAAATAACCTGTTGTTTTGCAAAATGAAATAATTTCTCATATAGCAGCCTTCTCCTAGCCTTTGTCAGATGTTATTCAGCCCAGAGTACTTCCAAATACTCGATATTATTTCACCTACGTGTGCGGAATGCCTTCTACTTCCAACCTGAGGTATCATTCACTGGTTTGTAGTAGCCATTAACATATGCTTTTCCCATGGTTTGTGTACTTATTCTAAGCATGTGCCTTTTACAATGCAGAACACAAGAGACTTGTTTTGTAAGATTAATGAAGGTCACCAAAATTCTCAAAAGTATTCTGATAATTAAGGCTTTGTTTATCAAAAACAAGTTATATTAAGAGCAAAAAGATTCATGGTAATTATTCATAATCTTAACAATTCAAGTGTAGCCACCTCATTTGTGCATTTAATTCTTCTTGTTAATGTTTTGCATAAATCTGCATAATTACTTGAGTTGCCTGTTGTAATTTTGACAGCTACTCAGTTCATGTGCACTAAAGTATATCAAAAGCTTGATGTGCTGAATATTTATAATTTTACGTATGTTCTTGGGATAATATTTTTTCAACAATATTTTTAGTTTTTGTAAAATTGACATGGAATACTTGGAAAGATTGCCAAACACAGATCTCCATATCAGCACATGATGGAACTAGAGCAACACTTAAAGGTATAGAACCGAGGTTTGGAGGTGTTTTACAGAAAATCCAAATGAATTGTGCACATGAACTGTTTTGATCATTTTCCAGTGGGTGTGTTATACTCCATTAATGTAAAGACATCCTTTTTTTTTTTTTTTTTAATATAAAGTTTTTCAGTGTGTTCGCTGCCTGTGCAAGTCCCACTGGATTTTATTCCTGGTCTCATACGAAAGAATCCCAGGGAAAAGCATCAGTGGAGCAGCATCAGCATGGGCAGCACTGCCGGGCTCCTGGGGGAGAGCTCCCTGCCCTCCATTCAGCCAAACAAAACAGCCCCAACAAGAGCCCGGCCCGACTTTTGCCTTCCCAAATGCTCCCACACGTGGACATTTGGTGGGTGATGGACTGAGAGAGGCGTTTGTGGAATACACAAAAAGAATAATGGCATAGCTCAGTCGGGTTCCTTCGCCCACGGTTTTGGGGAGGGGAGGGATTTGCAGAGTGGAAAGGTGGCAGTGACCTCTTCTGCACACAGAATAAATACCCCGTTCGGTAAGGACTGCAAATACTGAGGGTATTTATAAATATCTTTGTGCTGGTGAATTACAAAGGCAGTTGCTAACTAATTACAGCAGGAAGTTTTCAGTGCATCTGATGAGTGTCTGGCACAGCGCGGTGTGAATCTTCAGTCGGCTCAAATCACACACATTATTCAGGCTTTTTACAAATGTTGACAAAATGCTGGTTTGAAAATTCTTGCTCAGATCCCTCAAAAATACTGTCTCAAGACAGTTTTTGGAAAGACTGTGACTATTATTTTTGAAAGCCTGTGTTCTGCGCAGTGAAGTTATCAAGTTTTGCACTTAGGAATAATCTTCCAGTGTGTAAAGCTGGTGTAAAGCTCTGCTGTAAAAGTGTGTGCTCACTATTTGGGTGTGTTTTGACCTTACTAAAATAATGCTGTGCCTCATAAAAAAACCACGCCTTGCATATGTTTATTAGCTCTCCCATGCAAAAATTCATAGTTTTATATGGAAATCAGTTTGATTTAAGAGAGACAAAAGGAGGGGAATCCTACTTTAGCCATCAGAGCATTGTTTCCTAGGAAAGAGATTTGATATGAATGAAATGCAGTTGTCCAACAGGAGAAGAAAATGAATGTATTCAAGCCTTATCAAAAAGCAGAAACAAAATCCTTTGGATGCCGGTGTTGCAGCCCTGCAGATTCCTCTGCTGTCACACAGAGCTGGTGCTGTACAATAATTTTGAACATTTAAGGCACCAGAAATATGGGTTATCCTTCAGTCATGGATCCACTTCAGGGGGGTAACACCATGGGAGGAGGGAGAAAGATTTAAACTGTTTCTGTTCTGCTCAAAATATATTTGGGGTTGATTTAAGAGTAAAAGGAGGAAAAGTGCAGTTGTCATGCCCTGCTATCTTTCACTTTAATGAGCACTCAAATGTAAGTGAAAAATTAAAAGGTTGTTATATTTAGAAATAGCTGGAGCCATATACTCAGTGTATGTTGCACACAGTGGGGAATGAGCATAAAAAATGAGGGGGAAAAACCCATCTACTTTGCAGCTATATTCATTAATTAAAAGAAGATTGTTAAACTAAATTTGGAAATAGGAAAAAAAAAAAAGAAAAAACTTCTTTAATTGTGTTTACCCAAAAGCCTTTTCTTCCTAATTTAAATAGCATAAACATCTGGACTAAAGCAATATTAGAATCATGGCAGTAGTCAAGCAAATCTTGTGGAAAATAATGAAATTAGATCCCTGGTGTTGTGACAGAGTAAGGGCAGGATACATCAGTTCGATGTTAATAAAATTTCCATGAATGACTGAATACAATTAAGAAATTGTCAGTTGCGGCAATGAACTTTTGTAGCTCATAGATGTTTGCATCATTTGATTATGCTGGCAATTTAAAATTGTTTGTTAGTGTCTGTGTTGGGATATTAATTATGACCTTTATTACAGCCCACAATTAAACCAGTCGTATAGCAACAAGCAGCCTGTGTTGTGGTACTAAAAGATCTGAACTGTTCAGAACAGGGTCTTGGTATGTTCAGACCATTCACTGATCATCCAAATTGGAAATTATTTCAAATGATCCAGTACTTTAAAAAACAATTCAGCTGGGTTGAGTAATCCCTTTAATAAAGAAATTTTGGTTTAATAGCATTTTAACAGTTTTAATTGCTAACAACATCTGTAAAACTGTTTTAAAGAAGGGAGAGAGAAAGCATTTTTAACTGTGACTCCAAGACAAGCTTTCTCCTGCTTCAGGAAGAGAAACCAATTATTCATTGGTTAATTAGCTGTAAACAACTTTTTAAAGACACATCCATTATATATGTAATTATTTGAAAAAAAGCTTTAATATTTATTTGGCTAATGCATAATTATTAGTGCGTGCTAAAAGGATTAGCAGCATTTAGATGACCACTATTGTTGGGAAATATCAGAGTGGAGAGAGATTAGCATCAGGCCGGAATGTGCAGGGATGGATCCAGCGTGTGCCTGCACCCCTTCAGCAGTGACAAGGGACAAATCACACACACAGACACAAAGCCTTGAAAGCTGAAACCTCACACTTTTTCCTCTTTAATATTTCTCTGATACGTGCAGGAAATATATCCCCACCAAAGGATTTCTGTATCCAGTGGAATACAGAGTTCCTGTGATTTTTTAAATTTTTATTTTAAAAATTTTTTTAAGACTCTCATGGCACATTTGTCTTTTTTTTTAATTTATTTTTTTTAAAGACTCTGTAGTCCCTTTATTATTGCACAGCTAACTGGCAACTTTACAATGCCCTCAGCACATCCATTTACTGTTATACCTAATTTACTAAGAAGATGTAAAGTCCTGGTGAAATCTATTTAGGTTTTTGTAACGTGTTGGCTGAAGCAGTGTTTATAGTCATTAGCATATGAATGAAAGGACTCATATTTTAAACATTTAAATATTTTTAATAAAGGTCAAGGGAAACTGTAACATTTGTCCTAACACATTGCAAATTCCAAGTAAGACATCACAGAACCTGCTTGGAAATTGTGTTGATTTACTCTCGTGTTTATCAAAAAAAGGTTTGAGTGTATAAACTAAAATTCCAGGAGGAGGCAATTCAGGGCCACATCAGTAACAACTTAAGCTTCTGAGTTACCTAATTCTGACACAACCACGGTTGTGTGGTGCTGAAATAGTTCTCCTGCACAAATCTAATAAAATAATTTCTGTTAAACCCAGACCTGGCATTTCATGTGCCAAGTCCCCATATTTTGGATGAGACAGAATTTTTCAGAGCCAGTTGTGGAAGTGAGTGGATAAATGGTGTGACAGGAGCACTGCAGCTTCCCCTGCAAGGGTCAGGGATGTGCTTTAGCCCTGACCTGCAGGGATGGCCCTGAGCAGTGGGAGATTTGTTCAGTCTCCATGAATTTGGCTGCTGTTCAGATGCTGCCAGTAATGATGCTAATTGCTGGCATTGGTGACGTTTGTGATACAGGCACCTGTACCATGGCAGGATTTCTGATCTTTTCTGCAAGAAAACAGCTCTCAATTCTCTTTTATGAAACTGGAGCAACAGTGTTTGACAGCTCAGGAGGAATGCCATGGGTGATTTTAGCATTTCAGTTCACTGGGTATTTGTAATTATCTGGAGTTTAAGGAGAAATGTTGCACTTCGATTTGGCTGATTTCTTTACAGCATTCATTGTGTGGAAGCATTTGGGGGGGATGGAATTTTTGTTTTAGTTGACAAAGAAATTATTACATTTGAAGGGCTTTGTGTATTTAAGCATCGATGATTATTTAGAAGGCTTGGTTCCTGCAAATTGGAAGCCTGGTAGCTCAATTTACTAATTTATTTTGTGATCTGTGACTAAACTGAGTAAAAATGCAAATACCACAAGCCCTTTACATTTTATCACCAGATCAGTGTACTGATGTGGGAGGATCAGAGTCACTAAACAGTTCAACACTTGTGATTTCTAAGCAGTCAGACACTAAAAGCATCCATAGTGGAGACTAGAGGAAAAGTCCTGTGAACAGAGGTTTTAATGGAATTCAGTATTTATTTGTTCCTGACTTGGAATGCAGAAGCAAAACTTTATTGTCCATTGTGAGAATGTTTTCTTTGTCTCCTATCACATGTGGCATTGAGCCATCACTGTGTTGCAGCAGGATCATGGGCTGGGAGGAAACAACTGGGAAAGGTTGAAAGAAACACTGAAAACTTAAATGGGTGTTGGCATTGCCTTCCGATCGCACCTCTGTTCAGAGAGCATCGACAAAAATTATAATCTCTTAAGTAATTTTTGTTTTTAACAGATATTCCCCCCTGGTTTTAGGAAGTTTTGTTTAAAAGTCATTTCATTTAAAAGTATTACAGCTGTTTATTGGCTACTTATTTGCAAGTCAGTGTTACGAGTGATGTCAGCACCACTTTGGAAGCAGTGATAGGGCAGAGTCCTTCTCCTGGTGAAATCAGTGGAAGTCTTGCCCTTGCCTCTTAAGGAAGCAGATTTGGGTCTATTAATCCCTATTTTTGCAGATCCAGCAGAGGGAGCAGAAGTCCACCGATGGGGTTGCTTTGGACGAAACATTTGGGGTGGCAGATGGGTTGGCAAAAATTGCTTGTGGAGGTGGGGAACTGCATGAGTCATTCCCCCATATTCTAAGAAAACTGCTCAATTAAAACACGAAAGATTGCACTGTAATTCAGTAATTTTTCACATCCTGGAATTTCATTTTTTCTTTAAATTCTCCATGAGTTGGTACATTATTATAACAATTGATTAGAACTATTTCCAGCACTTACACCAGTGTAGTGATCCCAATTAGCCAGCAGATAATTGTTTTTGTAGGGAATAACACCCAGTCATGTCTTTGCACATCAACTCCCCTGCCATGTTGCTGCACTTGTGAATATACAGCAGAAGAATTGTCCCCTTTCAAAAACAATAATTAAGAAAGGATTAGCTGTAGTGCTGCAGTTATTTTAAGGTGCATGCCATGGATACAGATCTGTCCCGAATGTTGTTACCACTGCCTTAAAAGCAGGAACAGAAAGGGGTGGTGTGGGACTTGCTGCTGAAGGTGGCAGTGAGTGGGCTGTGATTTGCACCCAGCAGAGCTGCAAGTCCCAGTGTTTTGGGAAATACACGAGGGACAATATTCTGCTGATTTCTGAATTTAGTGGGACCAGCAATGGGGTGTGTCTCCTTAACCAGGAACATTTCCCACTACTTTTAGAACTCTTGGCAAGTTTAATCCAATTTGATAAAGTTGAAGTAAGTTTTGTCTTTTGTCCTGCTTTTGTCTGGGACAGAGTTAATTTTTATCCCAGTAGCTGTGCAGTGCTGTGGTTTGGATTTAGGATGAGAATGACACTGAGAGCACAGGGATGTTTTAGGTGTTGCTGTCACCCTAAATCAAGGACTGCTGAGTTTCCTGTGCTCTGGCAGTGAGGGAGCCATGAGGGAGAGTGGCTGGGACAGCTGACCTGGCCAAAGGGATATTCCATTCCAGAAATCCCATCAATCTCACGGCCTAAAACAGCCATGATCATTAAATAAATCTGTCATTGGGTTTTCATTTGCTTTCTGTTGGCCAAGCCTAAATATTGGGTTAAGGTCACAGTAGCAAATCTTTCTCTGGGATTGTGGAGGCTAAAAATTCACTTTTTACGTGAAAAATCTAGATTTTTATGATTATTTTTTAAAGTAAAGATTGTGAAGAAGCAGGGCAGTAAAAGCTCTGCAGGTACTGTGACACTGATCACTGGAAGAGCTGCAGCACAGCTGCTGCTCAGAGTAGAAGTCAGACCTGTGAAAGGAGCCTTGTGTGCAGCCAGGGCTTCATCTGGCACAGAGGGCACAGCAATGTGGTACCAGCTTAGAAAAAGGAATTTGTGAGAAAACATCCAAGGCAGACTAACCAGCTCACAGACTAGTTTTATTCAAATCATTTTTTTAATTAGAAACAGGTCTTCAGTATTTTTAGGAATTTAGTTTGAATAAGAATTTTAGATTCTAACTCATTTGTTATCTAAAAAAACAGAAAAAGAAGAAATTAAAATAAATGCTCGGGTTTATTCTTTTTTCTCTCTTCTCTCATGTCAGACAAATGTGACAGTGAAGAGAAAGAAAAGGGCAAATGGGGGACAGGAGGTTGTAGATCCAATATTTCTTAGCTGATGAAGGCAGCTTTGTTTGTTTCAGATGAACTCAGTCAAAGATAATATCTCCTACTCCCAAGGAAAAAAAGCAAAATAACACCCTGACCAAAAATGGAAAAGCTCAAACTTTTAAACTTAGAATGCAATTTCCCTTGCTTGGCCACCTTTGTTGACAAGCAGATGTGGGATTTGGGTTTGATTAAGCTGGTCATGAGCCTGGCTCCATATGGGAGAACATTCCTGGAGATGCTCTGTACCTCACAACACTTTGGATTGTCAGAAATTCAGGAATTTCCTGACTCCCACCTTGTTGAAGGGGGAGCTTGAGGTGACAGTGGCTGCTGTTGGAAAGGTGGATGGATGACTTACAACAGGAGGTTTCATAACAGGAGCTACTTCTGTTCCTTCTGTTGATGGCTTTTGGGTGATGAGAGGAACAAAGGCGATCCCATCAAAACAACAACAAACAAAAATAGAACAAAACCCTCCAAGTCTGCACGTTAATGGAAAGAATCAGAGAATGGAAAACGAAACAAAAGCTGAGATATTCTGAATGCAATCTTACAACGGTTCTGGCATAAGATGCTGGAGCTTTTTAAACTCTGATCTCTAAGCTAAAAATGGAGTTGTCAGCCTTAACTTTGAATTTTCTTGCTTTTAGCAGTTTGCGTTAAACATTAATGTTATTGAAAATAGCTTTTCATCCGTGTGTATTAAGGGTTTGTTTGCCAAAGCCTCTGCTCCCAAATGCGTGAATTTCAGCAGCTAGCAAACATCAAAGCAAGGAGATTTTTCAGCTCAAGAAGTTATCTTTAAAATTAAAGCTTAGTCTTTCACTGTATACTTTTTGTGAATAATTATTAGAATCTATAATAAACAGTCTCCCTTTATTGTTCTGTCTATTATATCGAAAGAGATATGCCTTGATTGTATCATTTTAATTAACTCTTGCTGTGTTTTATTGAAGTTCAAAGCATTAAGCATTGTTTATGTAAGCACCATGACATTCAGGTTGCCTGAAAGAAGTAAATAAAACTGTAGGTCAAACTGTATTAATGTTTCTTGCCAGCTATTATTACATCTGCTTTTGAACAGCATTTATTCTGTAATTGATGGTTGTCAGCCTGTAATTTCCATAGTTACATTCTGAACACTTGGTTTTCCCTAATTTTTGTAGTGTTTACACCATATAAAGTCAGAGATTAAAGTAAAAGGGAAAAGTGAGTTACCAGCTTTTATTTGACCAGCTTAATATTTCTTTCTTCAGGGGAATCACTCCAGTTATTTGCCAAGTTCATATATCTATAATATTCTTTTAGATTCAATTTTCTGCCCTTTACTTTTCTCTATTTCATATTTACTTTATTCTTTGTGGTCATCCCATCTAATCTGTCTGCCTGTGTCTACCTAATTGACCTAATATGTCCATGTATCATTTCTTTAATGATTTTATTATTGAAGTGACTCTCAGCATTTGATACTTAAGCATACATTATAAAAACCTAATTCTCCCATTAGTGGATCAAGCTTCCATGAGCCTGCCACATCCAGGCTGCTTCAGGAGTTAAACGAGCTTTGCTGAATGTTGGCCAAGAGCTGTTCTGCAGATCTATTCTGCTTGTCTTAATCTCTGGAAGTGACAAGAAGCCACTGCACAGATTTGGGTGGCTTTTTGTACCCCAGCATTGTCCAGAGGCTCTCCTTGGTGAGGATGCAATGTTTCCTCTTGCTGTGCAGCCTGAGTTTTATCCTTAAGGCCTTGCTTCTGCAAAGGAAACTTAGGAGTGAATTTTTTTTCAATTGCTTCTGCTACCCATAATGAACCACAGATGTTTTGGAACCTTCTATGGCTTTCTCTTTCCATTTTAAGTCCAACTTTACCAAATTAGTTTCTTTGTTTTAGCTTCCTTCAACAAAATAATCAACTTCTGAGAAGTTTATAGTAGCCAACAAGAACATCCTAGCAATCTTATCCATTCTTTCCTCTCTCAAGCTGCTCTGGGGATTTAACATCCCCGTAGCACCTTTGCCTTTGAGTCCTCCTTCCCATCCCTAGCCTCTGCTATTGCCTTTTGTCTGGCCACCATACCCTGTGTCTTTATTCTGTTTGTGTTTTCAAATTATTTGAATTTGAACTTTTCTGTTTAATTTGTTTTTTTTTCTATGAGCTCTGAGTCTGGGAAGTGTCTGACAAATCCGCTGTTACAAAATAATTTGGATTAAAGACCACTTTTGTGCTGTTGAATGGCTTGTATGTAGAAATTTTTATTTATTTTTGTTTAAGGTCAAGCTTGTGGTTTACTTAAAAGAGGTTGTTAAAGAGGATTCCATTGTGTTTCTCTAGTCAAGCATAGCTATCCTGCTAAATATGTTGTACAAGCAGTGAATAGTGTGACACTTAGGGAATGCTGAATTTATTTTTGGACATGTTTTTTGTATTTCTTTATCATGGCAGAGACTTTTTGGCGATAGGGCGGCAGGGAAGCCAAGTGTCCGGTTATGTGCTGTGGTTAACAGAGTGGCCTGCAGTTAAGTTCCTTGGCATGAGACAATTCTTCTTTTTTCTGTCTTCATGTTTTCCTTTCCTTAGCTTGATAGGCTGCAGTTGAAGTCCCTTGATTTGTCTTTATTGTGGGCAGAATCCAGGGATTAGGTCAATTTAAAAACTGACATTTCCATGATGTCTGTACTTGCATGGTGCATTCCTCTGCTATAGTCAAATACCTCTTTTGCCTATTGCTGAAAGCAAAGAAACAAAGCAAAAGAGAATTCCTTCTAGCTCCTAACTGAACAGCAAACATCATTATTCCTGGAGTAATCTGTTAAACAAATGGAAATAGGTGAACCTTCCTCTCTCTTTTTTTTGTCTCTTGTTTAAGAAAATGGCAGGATCTCAGGAGAGCATCTTTAACTAAGAGAGCGTAAGTGCATCCAATGACAGTTACAAATATTTTTATACAACAGACAGACAAATTGTGCTGATTGTCTGTATTAAGAAAAAGAATGAAAAAAAATGAAAAAAGAGCCTTGCCTAAAAGACTACAGTAAATCACGAAAGTGATCTCAAGTGAACAGAGATGGATTTCTGGAATACGGTGTGCAATGAAACCACTGACCTCTTATACAAGGGTTCATGTCTTTTTCTACAGAAACAGATGGGTAATAGCATAATGCTGAAATCATGCTCTACATAATATGGACCTAGTGATTGCAGACCTGATTGCTTGCCATATGGTTGCTGAAGGGTTGAAGAGAAAATGGGATGATAAGCAAACCCTTAAAAGCAACATTTTTATTGAATGGCCATTACATTAAAACCCAAACTCTGCAAATGAAGGCAAGAACTGTGGTGAATAATGATGAAATAACAAAACAATAAAAGAAGAAACACAATAGCATGTATTTGTTTGCAGTATGCAAAATAATACTCCTCATTTTTTTGGTGTCATTCTGCCTTGTGTTACGAGCATTTGGTGGAAAGTTGGTGGGACATTGCTGCCTGCAGGGCACAAATACAGTATCGTGGAGCACTGCAGTATTCACTAGGTCAGACAGGAAAAGAAAATAATCACTTGTCTCAAAGGAAAAGCTTCTGAGTTAAATGCTAACTCAAATATGCAACTTGCATACATGAGCCACATTACTGTGGGGCTGGTGGGAAGCCTTCATGGGACTTGCTTTTCCAAGACACACTTCTACACTTATTTCCTCTCTCTCCTCAAAAAAACCTTGCTTTTATCACTGTTTTTTTTTTCCTTGGTACATTCTTGTAACTGGTGAATAGCCCGGGGATTTTTAATTGACATTTGTTAGTAAGTTGTAGGATGTGGGCAGAGGAAATGCAAGGAGTAAGTGATGTGTAAGTCCTCACTCCTAATGTGTACTTATCTACAAGAGGCTTCTTTGTAGGAAGGAGATTCCATGTAGCACTCAGCAATGCCACCACAACGTCATGGCCATGCCTCCTCCTGTGCTGAGGGGAAATGACTCTGACAATGTGACAGGGCAAGGCTTTGAAACATGAAAATCCTGCGTTTCTGGGTTTTTCTTACATATTTGGAGGGTGGGCCCAGTGTGGTCTCTTTTGAGGTGTTATTGGTTTGCTCAGTTATTGCTATAAGAGGTACTCAGTTGGTAAAGTCAGAAATTCAGCTCACTTTAGAGATTGCAAAGGTTTCAAGTCCCATAACACGAGCCTCTTGAATCAGGCTGCACTTGCCTCTTTTAGAGGCTCAGTCCTGCATGAACATCCAGGCTGATGCTTCCATGCAGAGTGGACTTGAGTGGGTTTGCAGTCAAAAAGGATCCTTTTGTTCTTAACTTTTCCAAAGCCTGTCCAGTCCCTGGTGCTCCAAGTGTGTAGAAAGGGATGGGGAAGCAGTTCCCAGCTCTTTTTGGCAGGTGCAATCTGTGTCCTGCCGTGTGGCCAAACTCCTCACACGTGGGGACCACCCCAGGCAAGTCCCTGGACTCTTGTCCTGTCTCCACCTCGCTGCTGAAGAGCTTCCAAGATCCAGGCAGGGTAATAGAGCTATCTCTGATTAATCACTACTAAATACAGACTTCCTTGGCTTGACAGGCTTGTCTGATGCATCCCATAAATCACAATTTGTTTGACTGCAAGAATGGAAAATATTTATTTGAACAATTACTTTCAAAGAGGAATCTGCCATGTACATGAACCTCCGGATCATCCTCATGCTTCTCACGGGCTGCCCACCTCACTTGGATTTCACTTGGAGACCTAAGGGCATGTGACAAGCAGCATATCCCAGTATTTAAGACATTTTAAGTATGGTGAAACCGATTTCCATATGATGAGAAGAGATTTCCTGCAGCCTATAAAATTGATTCTCATCCCTCTCGACTCCTGACATGCTGCCTGTGTGGCAGCAATAAGTTTTGCATAACTTTTAAGAGCCCGTGCTGACCTACTTAACAGGCATCCACTGCTACATAATGTATTTAGGTCAAGTATTGTGTTTGAGCTTATCATCAATCTTGTAATAGTCCAGCTCACTGTGAGAGCCACAGGTACATGATTGATGCAAACATTGCACAGGATAGAGAATATTCTTGTCATTTTCTTAAAGGGAGGCCTAGCGTTAGGGTGTTGCTATTTTTGTTGGAGAAGAAACAAGGATTGCCAATCACAACCCTCCCAACCTGTGCTGCTGCACCCCTGGATTTCTCCCTATATTAAGAACATCCAAAACCACCTATAACAAGTGATTTTTATTTTGTTTTTTGCATGATTCATTTGGGCTAGACAGTACATATATCAAATCTATCTTTTTATTATGATACGTTACTGACTGGTTCTTACTTCCAAAATAATATACCTGGAAGTTTTGTACCCAATCATTCTGTCCCTCCCCTAATTGCAGTTGGTGTTTTAGCCACATTTTGAGCAGGCTCTTAAAGCCTGTATTTTAATCAAGTAGTCCCAGCACACTTCTTCATCCAGATGATATTAGTGAAGTGCACGTTGGTTTGAGCAGTAAATTGTTGCAAAGTTCTGTGACATCTTAATGCTCTGACAGGATGTGAAAGACAATAACACCACTGAAAAGACCAGAAAAAAGGCCCTTTATAGCTCCTGAATAATATATTAGCTTTTAACACTGTATATACAAGCAAAATGGGCTAAGGTATAAAATCAACAAAATAATTACTTATACCAGACGTTATATATTTTATCAGGATCAGAACTGCATGACCTCAGCCCGCGGTACAAATGGGCTTTGATTTGGTATTCATTACCTCAAAGAGCTGTAAATACCTGCGGCCCAAGTGGAATCTGCCCTGGGGGCTGATGAAATGGTGTCTTACTTGTGTGCAATTTGGAAAGAGTTCCTCTGAAAAACCCTCAATCTGTTGTGTGAATGGACTCGCAGGAATCATTCCCAGTGCCCAAAATGTGCCAATGTGAGGACCTGAGCTCCTAAAACGTGCAGGTGGGTACCTGCATACAAATGCTTCTAAAATTGACATGTACAGTGCTGAGGATCTGAAAATCTATACTGCACTTTTTAGCAGTACATTCCGAAGTCTGAACTGAGGGAAGAGTTACATGGCAATGAAATATGCATGAAAAAGTCCAATTTATACACGGATCCCAAGAGTTTGGCGACTTGTCTCTTTTCCTTCCTTTTCAAATGCTGTGCAAAGTTTATCAGTTTGTATGACAAATTAGTTTGTGCCGTCTCTGTATTCCAAACAGAACTTCCATGATGTTATTTGCTTCTTTTCATAAATGCTTTTGGAGAAAAAGCAAGGTAATGATTGTGCTAACACACCCTTCTCACAAAGACCCTTCGATCTGAGCTCCCTCACTTTGAAGGTCTTCAATTACGCCTAAATGTTACTTTAGTTTGGTTTAATTTGTGATACAGCCGGACTTTTTCTGCAAAACTTGTTTCCAGAGTTTTGGCTCATCACATTCAAACATTTTAAATGTTTGGCTTAAATTCTGACTAAATAAAAAAAAGAAAAAATCAAGCATCTTTAATATATTGGGTTTTTTGCTGATACTCAGGAACCTGGTTTGCATCTTCCTGCAGTAAATTATAAGAAATTCAAAATTCAGAAAGAATTTCTGGAATAGAATTCAGTTTAAGTCAGCAGTTGTGGATTCTTTGCCTTGAGTTCACTGATACCAGCCTGAGAAGGAGTGGGCAGAGGTGAAATTCCTTCTGTCAAACACAAATTCGATGGGGGGAAAATAGGGAGGCGGTTGTATGCAAAATAGAGACACTTCAGCGTCTGCATATCCACTAATTTATTTATACATGCGACAAGAGGAGCACTTCTTACTCAGGATAACATAAATAACCCCGGCACAAAATGTTTTAGGAAGTGCACTTGGAATTACAGCCTCGTCTTAGGTAAAGTCAGGACTTATGTAAGTGAACAGTTGTTCTTTTCAGTTCTCTAAATGCAAACAAATGGGTTTTTTGTTGGGGGAACAGTTGTTGATTCCCAAGCTGTTGCTGCATCTCAGTGCTGGGTGCAGCTTTACCTTTTCTTGCTCTTTTCAAGGTAGCTGTGCAGTGAAAGGGAGGGAGGGAGGGAGGACAAAGAGGAAAGAATTTAATTCAGATATTATTCCATGAAGATTGCTGAGTTTCCTCCATTTGGGACATTAAAAAGCCACAAGAGTTGTTTGTTTCCTTCCTTCCTTGTGGAAGGCAATATTTGCCTGGTGTGAGTCTACTGAGCCAGCTGATGTCAAGGGAAGTGTTCTGAGGGGGGAGCAGCTTCAGAATCTGGTCCTGGATGCCCAATTCCTGCTGCAGGTGCCTTTGATTCCAAAATGTGAGGGAAGAAGTAGCAAGAACATTCTCTAATGCAGAACGAGGCAGGTGAATGTAGGTGTTCTTCTAGATTATTATTACAGCTTTTCGCTTTAAAATTCTTAGAAAGTCGAAGTACTTTCTAATCTTTTAGCTGCCTTTTTCCTTTCTATTTAACAATTCAGCAGCACATCGATTGATCCCTTTCCCCAAACATTTTGAAGCACTTGAAACCATTTCTTGCCACGTTGTTATTTATAGAGCTTCACTAAATGAAAAAAGGCTCCTTTTCCCTTGCAGGTATATGCATCATTTATAGTCTGGCTTCATTATATTCTGTACTGTATCAACTCCTGTAGGAGAGTGGTTATGTAATGCTCTTATGTCATTACATTTACATGCATTAAATTCCTGGCAGAATCATATTCACTGGAACAAAGGGTTCATTAGCAGGACAGAAATGCTTAACTTGGGAAACTGCTGGAAGAAGTGAGACGCATTTCCAGGCTGATATTGTTGATATGCAATTATATATTATGTACAGAGTTGATGTGGGATTAGCTAATCCCAAATGACAAGTATAAATGTGATAGAAGTTGTTCATTCAAATCTCTTTCTGCAGTGGTAACTTTGAATAGAAGTTATCATGGTTAAATCTGGAGTGCCTGGGAGGGGGACTCGCTGCCGTGTGACAGAGCAGTGCCATTCCCACCACACGGGAGCTTTACAGAGGACCAGCACTCCCTCCACAAACTGCAAATACAGGAAAAAAAGTTACTCAGTGCCCCTTATTTACATGTGCAACTGGTGCAGAACGAATTGATGGCCTCGATGGTGTTATGCATTTAAATATGTTCTTTATTCTCGCAGCTCCTCTCCCCTGTCAGTGAAGCATTATGGTGGGAGCTTCCGGGGAGAACACCTGGGCACATTCCTTTGCACAATGTCAGGGCTCTGCCTGAACCAACTTCGGAAATGGATCATTTTAGTTTTGTTGAAATGGCAGTTAAATAGCAGGAATATATCAAGAGTTAAAACTTCATTACTGGGGAGCAATAAAAATACATCAAGCCTGGAATATTGTCTAGGAGATCAGATTTCTTGGTTGTGTTGACACTTTAAAGAAATATGTTTATTTAAGGAATAGAAATTCTATATACTGGAATACTACAGTGATAAATTGCATTCTAGTTAGGCTATCTCTGATGTTCTAATTTTATCAGCCAACAATGGACTGTGTATCCCATGAAAGTCAGCTGAAAAAAGGCAAAAATAATGCTAAGGGCAAAAATCTTCCTTAACCTTTCTGTACTACTTCATTGGAACTGGTGCTGCACAGTGTTTGGAGTCTGAAAACATTTAATTATATTTGTTAGCACCTTTTCATTCGGTTGCAGCAAGGAATGTTCAGGTGTAGATGTGCTGGAGACAGCACAAAGAAATGTATCTGCTTGTAATTTCCATGAGGATGAGAAGCAGGGGACGCTGGGTTTCCTGCAAACCTGGAAACAGGGACGTTTACAAGTCTCCAGACTTCCATGTCTGACAACTTCCCTAAATTTAGATGTTACGGCTGTTTTTGTGACCTGAAAAGTCTCCTGCACAAGTGTAGATCCCTAAAAAGGGCTACCTGGAAAGCACTGTGATAAATATGTCTAGTTCCTTGCAAAGCTGCGAGGAAGTGATTTTTTAACATATTTTACCAAAAAATGCTGCTTGTTCTCAGCTTTGCAGATGGTTTCCCAGGTTGACTTGTTAGAATGATAAGGGAGGACAAAAGCTCGTTTGGCAGAACAGGAACTCTGTCGTTACTCATGTTGAGAGCATCTGTCTTGCTCATGTACTCGTGTGTTTGGGGCTGAATAGGCTGTGGAGAGTTTCTTCTGGTTTCACTTATGGGGGACATTCTTGGGGGATGATGAGGTGTCTACAGCTCCACTTGTCAGTGCTGAATCCCACAGACACGCTGGCTGCCCTTGCAAATGCTGCAAGACAAACCCAGAAGTCTTGAAGGATGAAGTGTGAAGTCCCCAGTAATTTCAATGTGACCACAGGCAGCTTCTACAGACAACAAGAAAGCACAAAGCCTCATTTTAAGGGGAACCCCCAATATTTATTCCTTTATGTATTTATAGAGGTGTATCATGGCTTGTGCTGAAGTTGTCACAATTTAATAAATCACTGTGGAATTCTGCAGCAAATAACAAATAGCTTGCAAATAGAGGCCGTACTTCTGTCAATGGTCTCACCTGGTTGAAGGTTGTGTCTTGCATTTCTTTTACTCTCAAATCTTGGAGAATGCTTTTTGTAGAAGTTTGATAGTCAGGTATCAAGATCTCTTCAAAATCAGCATCAAGGATGCTGGAGATTTTTAGACGTCTGCTATCAATTGTCACTGTTGACAAACAAGGGGCAGAATTTAAAAATAAAGTACTTGGCACAACTTGCTGCTTTAGTTCTGTGGAGTTGGTTAAAAATACTGTCTGAGATGGAAATCAAATGGAACAATATTTGCAGTCTGCATAACAAAACCAAAATGGATCTGCAAAGCTAAGGCACCCACATATGTTTATTCTTCCTCCTGTTTCTAAATTCTCTGTAGTTCAGATATTTCCAGTGTATTTTCAGTACTTCAGTATTGCTGGGTTAGTGATGTATTCCTGTGGAGTAGATGGAAGTGATACAATGTATTTTGCAAAAATAAGTGCTTCAAGAAACACAAAACCAAATAAAAGGGTTGGATGAAGAGGTGCAGCCATTCACGGATTGTCATTGAAATTCTGCATTTGTGCTCAAAGAGATGCATTTCCATGTTGTGGTTTCAAGCACCTACTCGATTTTTCTAGATTCAGTATTTGTGCACAATCCTGAGGTTCAGGCTGGTGAATTCCCCCATTTTCAGGCAAAAACGGCCAATTGCATTGTGGGAAAGCAGAGAGCTCTTCAAAGGTATATAAATTAATTCCTTTCATTAAAGGAACAGAGGGGAAAAAATGCAAAAATCAAATAAATTCAACCGAGTTTAAAAAGACTGATAATAGTCTAAAGGAATTACATGAAAGAGGAGGAGGAACTTCAGAAGTACATAAGACACTCTTAGCTTTTCCTTTCAGCTTCCAGCCTCTGCAGTGATGCTGCAGAGGATGTTGCAGCAATGTCTTCAATCCATGGCAGCCAAAAGGTCTGGAAGATGCAGCAGCAGCAGCAGCTTCCCCTTTGCCTCTGGCAATCTGTGTGGCCCTGGCCATGGATTCAGGTGGGATCAGGGAACTCCTGCAGAGGCTGTGCAGTGGGAAGCGATTCCCCAGGAGCAGGAGCTCATTTCTCTGCAGACCCCACATGGGCATTGCTCGTGGCATCCGTGTCTTCTGGACCCTGGGATGGGCTGGCAGATGAGTCGAGTTGGAGATGTGCTTGTGAGGATCTATCTGTGCCATCCTTTTGCTTGATAAGTTTATGAATCCCAAAATATGGTGCAAGATGTACCCACAGAGAAGGGATTTTATTTTTATTCACATCAGGGTAGAAAAGGGCTCTGTTTGTAGTTCTCCTCTGCACATATAAGGAACAAGTCCTGGGTTTGATTTCATCTAGATTTAGCCTTACAGCAAGAAAAGCTAAATGTGCAAGATGGCTGAAATTCAGGATACTGAGTGTGTTCAGTGAAAAAAAGATTCCTTTGAGTCAAATGTATTGCTGAATACCACCTTGAGTAGCTTTGCTGTCTCCTTCCATCTTTTTTTACTGTCAAGAATAGGGTTAGAAATCGGAAAAGACACAAAGGTGCTAGAAAAAAAGAAGACAAAAGAAGGTGTTGATTTTAGGAACTTTGATTTACTCGATTTTGCTTAAAAACATTAAGCTTTTGCTGTACAAGTATCCTTTGAAAAAAGGATGTCTGCCTTTCAAAATCTTGAATGAGAAAACATTCAGGTTTGTGTCAGGCAGAGCTTACAGATTTTTTTTTTAGATGCAAGTTTAAAAACAGACACCTTTTTAAAAAGAGATTTTGGGGTTCTTTCTTTGTAACTTGACAGGATGGTTTGTTCATGTCAATAGTCTTTTGATCACTCAAAAGACATTGAAATAAAAAATGTCAATGCTTCCACTCTTTTGATCCAGCTCCCTTAAGTATTGTTGCAAGAGGAATATATCAGATTATTATAATTTTTCGACTTAGCTTTATGGGTATAACCCGGAGCCACATTTGTGGGTCCAACCCAGAGCATTTTTGGAGCCATTTCTGCACATTAACAGTGCCATATTTTTTCCCAACAGGAGATTAATTTCCTAATTCATTTGTACTGCTGACCACTCTTCACTCTACTTATAAAAGAACTACAGTGAGGTTTAGCTTTTTGTTTTTAAATGCCTGTAAACCTCGAATTAGAAATATAAAGATGTGAATATGATGGATTATTCTCTCCTGAATATTTCTGTAAACCCCGATCACAAAAACTGTAAGGAATGTTTTCCATAGAATTGAAATTTATCAGAAAAGAAATACATAATTGAAAACAACTTCTGGTATTTGTGCAAAGTCTGGGCTTTTATATACGTGTACAGAAAATAGTGATTTTAAATTTATTGTTTTACATGAATGATAAGCTACACTTGAGAGCAACCATTTTCTGGGATTTGTTTTGTATCTCTTGTAATGGTTAAAAAGCAGCTTAAGCCCCCAATCCAGATGAATCAGGTGTGGACCCTCAAGATGGAAGATTTCTGTCAGGAGTGGTGAATCTGGATTTGTGGTGTGTCCCTCGTGTGTTTCAGGACTAAACCTCTGCAAGCACAGGTTGAAATCCCCACTGAAGCTGGTGGGAGTTTTCTTCCTGATTTCAGTGGGTTTAGAATTTCACTTTAAGGATTTTTATGTACTTTTAAAAATGAAAAGGTGACCTGTTTAATGCTGACCCAAATCATTCACTGCACAACTTCTGTCCTGCTCAAATTCCCACTCGCAAGCCCATAAACCGAAAGAAGAGCTGTAGGAAAGTAAAACTCTGGATTTCAAGTGAGAAAGCCACTTGAGATCTCTCCACATCACACTCTGGCTGGTTATTCCGGGCAGCAGAAGTGGCTGAGCTGGAGCTGTTATGATCCACAGCACTTGCTGAGGAGTGGGGAAGCAGAGACAGAAATGGTGCACTCAGAAAATGCCTTGAGAAGGTTCGTGACACAAGTGACTGCGGCTCCCCGGAGGAACTGGCAGCACAGCACACTCAGCACTGCTGGGCCCTTTGAAAGGGGAGTTAAAAAAACCCACTGTGGGATGCACTGAAGGCTCTGATTCTGCCAGTGAGAAAGTAATCCCAGGATTTATCAAATTCCTACCACAGTCGCACCCAAACGCACGGCACCGAGTCTGTTCTTTGGGTTTTGAGCTCTTTATTTCTGGAAAACAAGAAAACAGAAAGAAGACATGAAAATCTAGAATTGCAGAATGGGGAAATGAAATCATTTTGTCACAGGAGGTTTTTTTTTTTATTGACATCTTTAGTTTGTTTTGATGTCTATAATTAAATCACTAATTATGTGTTTCTGTTGCAGTGGTCATGCTTTTATTACATAATTGCTACAAGTTTTTCTCTCCCCACTAACAATACTGGTTTAACGTTAGTGCACGCTAGTTACATCCTTCAGAATGGAAAAGCTTAGAAACCGAGTTATTGATTGTTACAATTAGCTAAATCAGAGGGGCTCAAAGTTCTTTGCCATAAATTAAATATGTTTTATGGCACAGGATCAAAGATAATTAAAGGATGAAGCAGTTGCAGTAGTTTAACAATAAATATTATTCTGATGCCATTTGAAGAAAATAAAACAACAACCAAAAAAATGCAGGAAAACTGAGGGATTTTAAAAGGAGGGGAGAAAAGTTTAGCCTAGGGTAAAAGCATCATTTAAAAAAAAGAATTTGTGCTGTGATCCTTTGAGCTTCCTTCTGTGTTGTCTCAAAAAGCATCTGATTAGGTGAGATGCAATTCAGTCACCTTCTCTTTTTTTTTTTTTCCCTTTTGAGTTTAGGCATAATTTTTGTCAGTATATTTCAATGTATTCATTAATTTTTCTCATTTGTTTATTTTATGCAAACCATAAGAGACATTTTTTCCTCAGTGAAGATTGCCTCTTTATTTTATTTTGAAATATTTGTATATTTATTTCATTAAATGAGATAATGCTTTTTCTTATTAACATAATTTCCAGTACATTAAACATATTTCTCCACAGACAGAAGAGAGGAATCAGATTAAATGACAGTTAAATCACTTGCAGCAATTTCAACTGTTAAAAGAAATAAGTGTCTCTGTTTTCTTTGTGATCACGAGATGTGCTGTAAAGGGAAATGAAATACTAAAGAAAGGAGGGAAAACATAAAGAAATAATGACTGACTTATTGCAGTAATACCACTGAGAGAAGAAAAACTCACTACAAATAAAAGGAAAAATAATATAGTGGTTTTGAAAGTTACCAAAATTCATTTCTTATTGATGAGATCAGTGCCAGCCTTATACTGAGTAAACTGAGGAGGGAAAAAAATAGCAAAGCACACCCAAAACCAGACAATGCCATAAAATGAAAGAAGGAATAAATACTGTGCATTTGGAAGGCTGTTACTCTAAATGCCTCTAATTTTTAAATAATTTATGTTTTATCACATTTAGGGAGGAGAGGGAAGAGGCAATTATCTCTTGGTGAGCTAACCATGCCCCTCTGCTGCTGTGTTCAAGGCTCTCCAAATGTCCAGGTGTCCCTCCTGCAGCTCTGTCCCCTTTTCTTGGGCAGATATGGGGCTGCAGGAATGAGAGAAGCATCTTTTATTAGCTCTTTTAATAAGATCTTGCAGAATGATTCTAATAATATTTTTGGTTTAATTATGTTTTTATTATTATTTTAATTTCCAGAGCCTGAACCAGCTGCTTTGAAGAGATCCTGGGACTGAAGGACTGGGATGAGACATTTCTAAGGTAATGCTGACATTATTGTTTTACCCCCAAGATTTCCTCTGTTTGTGCTTTTAGCTGTAAACCAGTTATTTTCCACCAATTTTATGTGTCTGATGTTTTAGTCCTGAGTAAGGACTAGTCCAGTATTTGCCATTTTCCTTCTTTTTCTCAGTTTCCCATCAGTGCACTCTACAGATTCACTGATTTCCCCTTCAAGCTCAAATCAGAGAAGAGGTTTTTGAGAAGGGGGACCTGATCTAACTGCCTACTCTATCTCAGAGTTAACTAAATTTATCATTTTCAAGAATTTAAATGACAATATTTTTGCCATTAAATGCTTGATGCTTGATGAGGAAATGTGATCCTTCCTTAAATGACACGGTGCAGGGAAAGAGGTGGAAAATGTCACCTTGTAAGGCTTTGAAGGAGTTGTTTCCTGGGGCTGGAGAGCAGGATCTGCCTTCCTGCTTGTGCTCATCTGCTGAAGCTGAGCAGGGGACACTGCAGGGTCATCACCAAAGACTTTTGCACTCTGGGGTTGGTGTCCCTTGGGTCCCTTTGGAAGGGGACCCCTTTTGCCAAGGGGACTGGTTGGGCAATGGAGGTGGTAATGGAATTTAGCAGTCGAGGAGACTCTGAGAAATCACAGAGCATGTGAAAAATAATTAAAGAAATAAACCAGGAGCATCTGCCACCATCCTGCCAAGCAGAGTCACATCTGTGCCCCTGGAGGGGCACCAGCCCAGCCCTTGCTCACAAATGCTCCAAAGCTCGTGGTGGGCACAGGCCAAGGGTCACTGCAGGCTCTGCCACGGGATCCCTGCCCAAGGAAGACAGAGAGAGCTGGTAAGTGGAACCCAATGCACAGAAACATTTCTAATGGTGGTGCTCATGCTTCCAACCTTCATTACCGTATTTTCAGGGGGCACAATAATCATTAATGTGTTTATTGTGCCCTGGTGAGTTGGGGCAGGGGCGTTATCCTTTTGCACACACGTGGAATTGAAATGTAGGCAGCACAAGCACTGAGCTCTGGCTCGTGTGGGAGGCCTGCCAGAGACCTGGTCCTGTTTTGTGGATTTTCCTGCAGGATCCTGACCCCCTTCTTGGCTTTAGCTCTTTGTTCAAGATGTCTAAATAGGAGATGAGTTGTGCTGGGATTCCTCTTCAGTCAATAAAGGGAGACAGGGATCTCCAAAGGAAAATTCTGACCTCCCAATGGGTTTTAGAGGGTGTCTACAAAACCTGCCTGCTCTCATTGAAATGCCTTAAGAGAGACTTTTTCATCTGTCTGCTCTGGACACTCACTAAGGGCAAGATTTAATTCAAAACCACCATGAAACAGAACACTTCCTTTGCCTCTGCTGAAGAGGCCCAGCACAGCTGTAATTAACTTTTGAAGATGCTCCATCGTGCTTACAAAATGTGGCTGTGACTTAGAATGACAGGAGGGGCAGAAACAAGTAAATAAAAAGGTGCCTTGATGAGGTGTGAGGTTCAGTGAACAGATGTCCTGCACTGGATTCTGTTGCAATCCAATTACCCTCTCAATACCTGTGAAGTTCTTACCACTGTGAACAACTGTCTTTTTCGGTCTCACTATGAGCAATTATCCTTTTTGGTCTCAGAGGTGACAAGCGGGATGACCCAAACCTTCTCTTTGTCCATTTCAAACTTTAGTTTTTAAAAGTGTGAGTAAAGGCTTAGTTAAGTGTTTTTAAAGAAACTGGTTTTAAATCAGGTAGATAACGAGAAGAATCTCTTTCAGAATTTACCAAGTTTATATTTTGCATATTCCATATCGAGGCCGTTTCTTTTCTTGTGACATGGCAAAAAATGAAATTAGTTTTTGACTGGGAGGGAATGATGCTGAAGGTGTTCTCAGAATAACGTGATTTAGCTTTTGGGAAATATTAAAGCATGACTACACTGGACCTTTTTATGTTAGACAACAGCAGTTTTTCCATTCTGCACTAAATGCTCCTTTCAGATTTCTCATCTTGCACGATATTGCCTATTTCATGCCTCTGACAAAGTGGCTGAAACAAGCTCTTTCCCCAAACTCTTGATATTTGTGGATAAAGGATTATTACCTGTGGTATTTTTTAAGCAATGAATAAATTACAGCATTGTTTAGGGAGATGCAAACAAGGTGTTGGGTTTCTTGTCTGATGCCACAGCAAAGGCTTGTGTCAGAGTTCAGAGGGGATTCAAGAGCATTGTGCTTGGATTTAGTTTAGGATCTAACTGGAATATTTTCTTATTCTATTTTTCATCTATTATTTTGTCTGTGTGACCTTTTCCATTGTCACATGGCAATATTTTAAAACAAATGAGCAAATTCCCTCATTTAGAGGGCACTAAAATTCATCAGTATTTTGCTATTGTGTGGACATCCTGGATTTTGGCAATAATGCACCTGCCTTTCCTGGGGAAAGGAGGGCACCAGGTTCATGGGAACACTTCAGTGCAGAAGGGTGATTTGGGAATTGTGCTTCTCTTGGCAGCATTGCAGAAACCGAGTGAGACTTCACTCGTGGGTTTGGTGGTTGGTTCTTTGTTTTCATTTGACACAATGGGAATGGCAAAATGAGAAGGGAAAGAATAAGGTTGATTGCTCTTCAGAGAAGACCTTAGACAATCTCTCCACTCCAGTGACTCCAGTACATGTCTGACTCGATTATTCCTGTCCTGTTGAAATATGAGGCAGCTGGACAATATCTTGACTGCAATACATTGGAGGAATATGGAAATGTGAAGTACAGCTTTTGTGAAAATCAGAATCTCTATTCCCTTTATCTGTATCTACACTTGTTGATTCTTGTGACTGTGATGCAATTGATTATCTCTAAAAATGGTTCTCCCTGAGGTGTGGGGACTGTGCCTTTCCCTAATGGATGAGCAGAGCTGTCAGCTCCTCCCAGACTTGAGGCAGATCAAGGTTAGAATTTTTTGTTTTGTTTGGTGTTTTTCTTCCCTGTGACTGTCACTTCAGTTTTATTTTCCAAAATAAAATTCCAAGGGAATGCTGTAGCCTCCTCTGAAGGCATTCAGCTGCTCTGCTCCTGAGTGCACCTCACACCCAGCCCAGCTTTCTGAGGATGTGAGGTTCAGCCTCTTCTCCCTGCAGTGCCTTTGGCATTTCCAAACCTGTTTGCAGAGCAGAGCGACGTCTCAAAGTCATCATGTTTTATGAGTTGCATAATTACTGGTGTCTGGCTATGGGATGGGAATACCTCAGTGAGGAAAAGATGGACAGGGCTCATTTGATGCCATTTCTCTCTGTTGGCAGCAGCAGTGGGACAAACCACAGCAGTTCTTTGCATGATAAGGAGCATGAGGTGGTGTGGCAGAACAAAAAGTGATCATGGCAAACCAAGTTTCAGTAGTTCTCTTGCTTTGTGCAACAGATCATTGTTTCTTTTCATGGGGATTCAAATGGAAAAAGTGGCTTAGATGGAAAAAAAAAATCTCTACTTAATGTTTCTCTTGATACTTCCAGCAAGTGGGAACATAATAAAATGATTGTGTTTCTTAAAAAAATTTTGGTTAAATTTAGCTTTGTTTTCTGCTTAAAAATGGGCGGAGGGAGTGATAATAAATGTCATTTGAAAATAGAAGTGTCCTTGGTTTCCTGTTTTCAGTAGGCTTAAGATAATTCATTTGTTCTACTTGTAGTTTGTCAATTGATGCCTCCCTTCCAAAACTGTCTGTGGGCCGCCTTAGCCAGAGTTTCCTACAGTTATTTTTGCACTATTGTTAAACAGAACCATGCAGCATGTTGCTTTTTCAATTTACTGCGTGGGATCTGCACATAGTTTTCCATTGTGGCATATTTGTGTGTTTGTCACTTTTATTGTTTATATGCCAGCATATGGCCAGAAAAAAACAAACTTCTTTCCTCAGTTTTCTTCTTTTGTATTGTTTAGTCCACAGTGCCTTTACAGCAACAATTTGTAAAAATCAAATTCCTGAAATGTAATCGGTTTGCTTGAAAAAAGAAGGAAAACTGGGAGAATACAGCTAAGGGATTAGTGAATGTTTAGCAGTGGCTTTATTTTCCTACCCAGGGCTGCACATAGGGCAAAAAAGCCAATGCCTGTTTTTATTTAAACTTCAGTTTGGTCATTTAGGCTCATATATCTCACCATGCCACTTGCACAAATATTAGTGCCTGCATCAAGATCTTCTCTAGAGCAAGCAGAGCTCTTCATGTTGCCAAAATCTGCCAGCATGGATATCAGTGCCTGACAAGGACCAGATGTTTGCATTTGTGGGATGTGGAACCCCAAACCCGGCAGTACCAGCACCACATGTTGTCCAACTACTGCTGTATTGCAGTTGATCTAAAATTGACCAGACATATACAGGGTTTGGGTTTTGTTATTTTTTAAACAGTACTGACAGTGTAGTTATTGCTTTGTTCAATCCTGAGGTTGTAGAAAAGACTATTTTTTCTTAATTTCTGTGTGGCATGAGTGCTTACATGACACTCTGATTAAGAAATTTTTTGGATTATCTACTATTAAAAATCAATACAAACTAGGCCATATCCATGAAGTGATCAGCTCTGTCACTCCATAAATTATTGGCACCCACTGGCACATGACTTAGCTGTAATTTGAGGCAGGAATGTTGTTATTAGCATGGCTCTTGTAAAACAAGGAGTTCAACTTTAAAGCAAAGTAATCATTCACTTGCAAAACTCTGCTTTCTTATCAGTGCACTTCCAATGTACCACATATTTTTAGCAGTAACCAAAGACCAGTTTGAAATCCCATCCAACAGATGGATCATGATAAATCCACGATGTTGGCTTCTCCTGGATTTTCCATTTGTTGGAAGCTGTTGCACACCACACAACCCACCACGTAAAAGCCTGCTGGAAACAAAATACTAATTTTCTCTAGTTTCTTTGGTTAGTGAAGGATTTTCAAGAATACCAACAGTGATTTGAGGTAAAGAATCCCTGCAGCAATTAGGATTCATTTACTGCTGGAGCATTTTATTAATTACACGTTTGTAACCACATGGATGGTTGCAAAACCATTCGCACATGTCTGAATTCTGAGATTTGTAGACAGAAGATTTAACGTAAACATGGAAATGTTAAACTACTCATCTGTAGCCTGCAAAGAAGATAACAAGAAGGATTCTGTTCTCAGTGTGATTTGTGAACAATGCTAAGTAAATATTCATCATTAATATATAATAACTGTTGCTTTTGGCAGTTCACTTTTCATTTAATTTGATAATGTGTCCAGTAAATGAAGTGGTACAGGCTGCAGTGTTTTACCATCACAATTGCATATTTTCAATCATTGTTAAATGAAGGCAGCTCAAGGCAAAGCTTTAACCCCCACTAGTTTTGTGTGTGATAAAAAGAGAAGGCGCTATCAATCTTTATTGTCTGTCTCGCTCACTGTAATTGCATTCAATAGTCCACTGATTCTGTTGTCTGTGCTAATGTCAGGAGCAGGGAAGAGCCAGATGCTCAGACTTGATCAGATGCATCCAGTGGCCACTTTGATAAGTTGGCAGTGAGGCTCCAGCCTCGATGATAAATTGTGAGTGCTGCAGATTATGAGCAGCTGAACACCGGGAGTGTGTGTGGGGACACTTCTTACCTGCTTGGAATGTGGCATCCCAGTGCCAGCCAAAGGCCAGCCCAGGGGTTGTTCCAATGCATCTCATGCTGGGAAAGTGTCAGGGAATTGTATTCTCATGGACAGCAACACAACAAAAAAACCCAAACAGCCTCAGAGTGATTTGAACGTGACATTGAATAGTCCCAACACTGTAAAAGGCATTTCAAAATAGTCTCCATAGTTATGGTTATCTGATTCAGCAGAAGAGCTTTGGAATAATGCTATTCCATGCTTTAATCTGTCTTAAAAGTTGTGTTTTCTTAGCACTGTTTTCCTCCCCTCTAATTTGAAGCAGTACCTGGAATGTTTTGCAGAGTAACAAACAAAAATGTTTTAGTGCAGTATGAGCAGTGAGGAAAAACCTCCAGTGTAGACAAGGGGGCTGTTGAATAAGTTGCTTTCGACAGGTTTTTTGCACCTTTAACGTTCCTCACAGGTTAATTATTTAAGCTCTACATGAGTGTCATCCCTCAGACAAGTAGTTGTTAAAGGAGTCTCAGAAGTCTCACCTTCACCCAGTTCATATCATTTGTGCAGCAAATGCTGCTATTTTCCCCTCAGGATTGATGTAAAAGGTGTGATCCTAACTGTGGATGGTGCTCACAAGTTTGTCTCGTGTGCTATCACTTGTGGCTCACAATTCCAGACTGTGTGTGTGCAGCAGGCCTAGGCTTTGTTTGGTACAATTTGATTTTTTTGGGATATTCAAGGAGAGGACAAGACAATCCTTTCCCATCACTTCTGGATTCTTTAGGCAGCTCCTTGGACTGCTCCAGCTGTGTAGGTGCATCAGCCCTGCCCTGTGCAGTGTGGCCACGTGATAAATAACCTCTGCTAAGGCTCTGATGTGTGCATAGAAGAATCATTATTTGAGGAAGTTTGGAAAACTAAAATTAGTTCCTGAAATTCAACAGCACCTACTGTTGCTTTTTTTTTTTCCCCATTGCATTTTGTTCAAATTAATTAAAGTGCACAGATGTTCAATTAATGCCTAAAAAAATCCATGGCTACAGCTGTGAAGCAACGTTGTTGAGATTTAACATATCTAATAATGTTTCTCTCTTTGAAGAAATTCTATTAATGACTCTCTGCTAAATAACTTTGCATTGATAAATTAAAGGAAATGTGGAGTAAACTAGAAGGCGATGTCAGCTGTCTGCTCTGCTTATTTATGAGAATAACAGAGAAGCCCAAAATAAAAGATCTGCTTTTCATTTTCTTATTCTAGCATGTGGAAGGACTCTGGTTTCTAGGCAAAATGTATTGATTTAGCTGGAAATTATTGATACCTCTCTTGCAATTCATGGAGAGGTAGCTTGAAAATCTGCCATGGAAAAGCCAGCTGCTAACACTAAGCATGTTTGGACTGTGAATTCCTTCAGTTCTCCTTTGTAATGTGGAATAGCAGCAGAGTCTTGCATGTGGTAACTGTTAATACCATGGGGGCTTTTAATTTACATTGTTAAATTCTGGTATAAAGCAAAAGAGCTCAAGATAATGCAGGAGATGTGGTGATAACAGCAGAGCTGCTGCTGGACCAGAGCTGTCTGAGGGGTGGCTGTGCTGCTCCAGGAAGGGTCTCAGATACAGAAATTGGATGTGAGGACCAACAAATATCTTTGTGTTCTGTGGGGTGTCCCCAGCTTCTGAGCAGAACTGACTGAGCCACATGAATTTATCTAGTGTGAAGAGTAAAATACACAAGAGGAGTTTAATACTTTGAATTGTCACAGTTTCTCTGCTAGGCCAGCTGGTGTCCAATGGAGGGCTGGATTTCACCCCACCAGTAATCCTCCTTTTCACTTCAGCACAGAGGGTTTTGCCCCTGAGTTATTTTGTTGGTAGCATTTCTCTTTGGAAGCATTAATTAATAGCCCAGAAGAGACTGAAGCCACGAGCCAAGTGCTGTGCTCCAGGATGTCACATCCTGTGCTTCAAACACCTGGGAAGTTGCTCAGTATCTTCTGCACACAAATCAAGAGATTTTCTGACAAAGAAAATTACCAGTGAGATCGTGTTCAGTAAAGTGAAACTGGGCTTTGTGCTGATGTTTCCTGTGTTAGGCCAGAGTTCCAGCTCCTAAATTAGAGCAGCTCCACTGGAACTAGAAAAGATCATTTATCCAACTGTCCCCTTGATTGTTTTGGCTCCAAACATCTAGAGAACTGCTTAGTGATACTGCACAGGATTGTTTTTATTCTTACCTACTTGCCATTAAATCAAGACTAAGTAATTTTTACAGGCTAGTTAGTTGTAAAGGAATACTCTTTAAAATTCTCTCAGGAGCTTTCTCTAGGTTTGACAAGTTGTTTTCTACTTGAGGTGGAGCTCTGTCATTTGTAGTGTGTTCGTGCAAGCACCCATTGCTTGTGCATTCAGGAGTGGGGAGTTCCTTTATTTTCAGTTCTCAGGTAACTTTAGAAGCAATAATCATACCTGTCTCTTCCAAGTGATGTGGTTTCAGTGGATAATTTTGGAAATAATTGGATTTGCAGACGGTCTGCTAGACATGAGTTCAGTGCTCTAGGACTTGATTTCTGAAAGCTTTACCAGAACGGTAGATAAGAGATAGGACCTGATTTTTGTCTGGGGCCAAAAATGGCATTTTGTCCATGAAAAATATTGTCTGTATGTTTTTGCAGCTGCAAATAATTGGGAATAAACGTAATAGTTGGAATTATTGCTTCATTTGTGTTTGCAGCTGATTGCAGCCCATCTGACTGCTCTAAACAGATCCCTGATTCTGCTGTCAAGGGAAGTTGCTCCTTCCCAGTTGAGCAGATCAGGATCTGCACATCCACCTCCTGGATGGGAGTGTCAGGTGACACACAAAGGGGGAAACTGAGAGCACACGGAAAGCAAAAATATGTGTTCAATATCTTCCTTAAAGAGTGGGGGAATAATCAGGTTTAAAATATTCTGGTGCTCTTCTCCAAAGGTGCAACATTTGGAATTATCGTGCCTAGAAACTTTTGGCTGTAAAGGAGAAAATTCTTCCCTTTAACTCAAAACCCTTCATTTCACAATCAAACATCTAAAATTAAAATTTCTTTGAGAGAAATTGCCTCAAATTAAGGAATCAAGCCAATTTTCTTTTAAAAGAGAAAGTCATGTCCCTGAACTTAGCAGTAGATGAGTACGTGAGATTAAAGTTTGTAGTTAGGACCAGTTTGAGGAAGCAGAGAAGAATTTCTGAATCATCTCAGAAGCATGAAATTTTAATTTCATCCTGAAAAAGTGTTTGCATGAAATTTCTCTCACTTTGTGGTGTACTCTGGGAGGTAAACTTCTCTTAGCTATGGGACAGGAGCCCGAGTCCACAGCCTTTGGAAGTCACCAGCGGCTTTGCAGTTGAATCAGCAGGTCTGGGATCATATTTAATGAACTTGTAGTATTTTAAAAATAAAAATCTCCTTTTTTCTCTTTTGCTTTTAAAGCAATTTCAGAGCAGTGGGGTCAGATTGAGTTCTGTCATGGGAACTCAGTGCTCTGATTTCTCACTTTGTGCAGTAATTCCCGCTTGTGTTAAGTTGAACATTGCCACTGGACATTGTGCTCTTGATGAGCTGAAAATCTTCACCTTTGGAAGGAGACCAGTGACTGTGCAAAATGAAAGTTGTTAGAGACAGGCTTTAAACTTTTCCCTTTTTACTTCTCACATGGGTTTTATTAGTAGTGATCTGGGCAGATTTGAACAAAACCCTGCTGATGCTTTTTATGCATTTTCCTGTGTTTGTAGAATTGGTTTGAGTTATGTTACAGAGTCTGGAGTGTAAAGTTCCCTGGCTGTAGTGGGTTTCTGTGCTATATTTTAAAATATCTGCATGCTGAGATACCCAGTAATGTGCTTTTTCAATAGGAGTTTGGGGAGAAAGCTCAGCATTTTGAACACGTGCTGGAAATTCTTAATTTGGCTTGCCTTGGAATTTTCAAGGAGTATTTGTGGGTTCCTGTGAGTGTTGTCAGCACATTGCTGGGGAGGGGATTCAGTGTGTGTGTAGTGGCTGTGAGCAGGTCCATGAAAAGCAGCCACAGAAACTTCCAGGAGCATTTGTGTGCTGAAGTCTAACACCATCACTGGGTGTCTGCACAGATGTTAAATGGCTGTCACAAAAACCAAAAAAATCAGCAAAGTTCAGGTGTCGAAAATTATTCAAATTATGTAAATATTCAGATGTTTCATATAAAAATAAGAAGATGCCACCTTGTGGTAAGAAAGATGCTTTAGTGTATCCATGAACCCTTTGGGTGAGCAGGGTACACGTCTGAAAGCTGGCAAGGATTTTAAATTCTTAGTTAAGCAATAATTTAACAAATAAAATCAAATTTTGGGTTGAAAAGCACATGGCCAAACTTCCCCTTTTCCGTGTGTTTTCCTCCTCCTCGTGTACTCAGGGTCTTCTCAGGAGGGCTGAAGCAAAGGCTGAATATTTCCAGGTTTCTATTCCTGTGTCTTTTCCAAGCTGTTTGCTGCTATCCCAGAAAACTGGGGCTGGGAGGAGGGACCCCCTTTCCCTGGGCACAGCTTTGGGGGCTGAGCCTTTTTTTGGTGGTTGCAGCTTTGGGGCTGATTTGTGGCCAGGCTGAGGAAGCAAAGTCTTGTCTCTTTCATACTCAGCACTTCGAGCACCTGTGATTTGATTTGTGGCCAAACTGGAAAAATATGGAAAAAAAGAAAGGTTTTAAAAGATGAATAAGATCTTTAAATTTGTCTAACAGGCAGGCAGGCAGGGCTAATACCTGAGGTATTATAATGGATATCCATTCTTTAGAATGGATTATATAAAGTTTGTCTTTGCCTTTGCACTTACTCAAACTCCATTAACAATTTTAAGGTGAATTGTGTAACCTAACAGCATCCTCTTTCTCACCAGGATGCTGTGCTTTAAATATCTGTTTGAATTAAAAAAAAAAAAGAAAACTAAACCCACCCTTACCTTATGCTTTCTCTTTATTTTATTATTCTGTATTCTACTTGTGTGATTTGAATAATCTACTTTATGAGGCTCACACTCAGTGAGAGCACAGCACAGCTGCTGTCATGTGCATGGCAACAAACTGCTGTTGTCTGACTGTTTGGGTCTCTTTATTTTACACATTGATGGGCAGGAAAAAACTACAGGCAAGAGAATAATTGGAAAATGTTACACTCCTAAATTTTGTGCTTGTGCAAACAACAGGCTCCTTAACAGCAGGGGATGTGCAGGCACTTCGGTGCATATCAAGGCTAAATTTAAATTTTAATAATAATAATAACAATAACAATAATAATAATAATAATAATAATAATAATAATAATAATAATAATAATAATAATAATAGGGTTAGCAATTTTTCCTCAATTTGAAGAAGTATTGTGCTCGTAATTAAAACATACTTTCTCTTCACATAATTTATTTCCTTGCATAATGTAATTTGACAGAGCATTATAAATGTATATCTCTATGCTTCATGACCCCATTATGAGGACAATTTTTCCATAGTAATTCATTTGTGTTGTGTTTCTTCTTGCTTTCTGATTACACAATCAGTATTGAATTGTGCAACCAACATCCTGATTAAAATGAGACAAAAACCTATACAGCTCAGCTCCCTGAAAATCTCCTCTTGTTCCCCTAAAGACAATGGCAAAATTCTTATTTGTTGGAGGAGACAAAGTTATTAAAATGGATTGCAAATGGGAAGAGAAGAAGGTGGAGCTCCTGCTCCCCATGGGAGGAAGGCAGGGTAGGAAGTATCAGCCACAGCCACAATTTGGAGAAGTATTGCAGGAAAAAAGGAAAACCGTTCAAAAGCCAGGATTGACAAGAGGGATTTGGGAGAATGTTTCTCTCTTTTTTCCCTCAGATTTTAGGATCACACCTAAGGTACATTTTTTTTTTCCCACACTAACAATTTATTTCTTTAGAAAATAACTTCAAAATGAAACAAAAAGTGATTTTTAGGCAGGAGTGATAATTCTTCCAAATGCACAAATAATTTTCTTTTTAATTTTGTTTTTAATTCTATCCCATCAGCAGGCCCAGGAATCTGGTGCTGCTGTGGGCTTTGCTCATCCTATTTACAGCTGCTGTGTTTCCATCCAAAATGTCCTTGGGAAATAATACAAACCAACCTGTTTAGCCACTTGAGAAGGGTTACAAAATCATTAGTCTGGAGTAATTTTTGTACTTAAAATTAAACACACATTCTGGCAAATAATAGGATTAAAGTCTGAATTGTGCATATTTTTGTCTAGGGTTCAATTTCCTTGGTTTCTTTTATGCTCGTTTTTTTCAACTCTTAATTTCTTCAAAATATTAACAAGATGAATGCCAAGTGTATAAGCATATTTGCAGCTCTGTGTTGATCTTGGAAATAATCAACTAAAAAAAATGAGATCTTAGTCCTTGAGACTCAAACATATCCAGAAAAATGGCGAAAGGGAGTTCAGCTTTTCCCTGTGACCTCTGGCACCTGTATTTACTGATTCATTTGATCATTTGAGAATGGGTTTAGATGGAGCACGGGCTGCCCACAATCAACAACAGCAAATTAGTCACAGGTATTATATTAAAATAATATAAATCTTAGCAGTGGGCCAAGTTGTGCAAAATGCTGATTAATATCAACTATAAAAAAAAAAAAATCATAGGAGTGGAAGTTTGGTCTCATGGCCCATACTTTAATTTGGGAGCTGTGAATTCCTAATTTTAATACCCTATTTTTTTTCTCATAGCACATAGAGTTTTGTATTATCTCCTCTAAACACTAACACTATTTACTGCAGAGCTACTACTCGAGATGTCATAACTCCAAGTAGTTATAGTTAGAAGTGGTTGAGAAATGGGAAACATCTTATGGAACATTTCTGACCAATTCTAATTATTGCCCTTAATGTATCGTTGCAAAATTTGAAACAGGATTTCTTTGGAAGGTGTGACCTGCTCTTTGAAAGTAGGGGGAAATACTTATTTTTAATCACCTTCATCTCAAGAGCTGTAATTGAGGTTATGAAGTTATAGTGGATTAACAGGTTAGTGATTTTTTTTTTCAATATGGAGAAAAAAATCCAGCAAGTTTCTTATAAAAACTTTACTAAGTGCTCAACCTTTGAACACAAATGCAAAATCAAATGTTTTAAGTTCAGGCCATAAGCTTCACATTAGAAATTAATCATGAGATGTTTTGGTGATAAAATCTCTCTCATTTGAAAATGTAATTTATTAAGCAGCACAATATCTATTTCAGGGCATTATTCAAGCCGCAATAAAGATTTTCATAATATTAGAATAATGTGCCGATATGGAGCCCTGTGTGAAAGGCGAGCGCTTTTCCCTTGGCTCACAACGATCCCTTTGGGATGCGAGCCCAGAGGTGCCAGTGCTGGTTGGCTGCTGGAGCAGAGGGGTCCCGGGGGATGCTGCAGGGGCTGCGACATCCCAGCCCTTGAGCTGCTCCCGCCGGCCTCGGTCCCTTCTCCCGCTGCCCTGGGTGTGCAGGACAACTGGACACCGACAGCCGAAATCCTTCCAAAGCCTCTCCTGTGAGCTTCCTCTAGGGACCTGCCTGGGGTGAAGGGCATCAGGGAGGCTTGGAAATCCCATTTCCTGCACTTCCACCTCATTCCTGCCTCTGCTCCTCCTGTCCAGCTCTGCAAACAGCAGAATGCGCGGCGCGCGTTTGATCCAAAGGGAGCAGAACAGATGGAAGTCTTGGGGTTGTACTCTCATCTCTTTCTGTGCTTGGTGAAGGAATAGTCACGGAAATGGGAGCAAAGTATTAGTTCTGGGCAAAAAGAAGATCCTTGCAGTTCCTTATGCATTTGCATAATTTTCTTTACGTTGTAAAAATAATTTAATGTGACTGCAGCGTCTGGTTGTGGGAAGCCTCGTGGAAAGGCAAGAAGTACCTGACAGCACTTGAACTGTGCTATTTTGCCTGTGCTGTAATTATTTTCATTTATGAAATTCTAAATTCGAAATTCTGTTTTAAATATTGAATATTTCTGGTGAACTGACAGCTTGTGCTAGCTTTAGGATATGCCTGCTTGGTAATTATTCATGAGAAGAACAGCTGAAAACAAACTCGTTATACACCTTGGCAAGTCACTGTGATTTGAATTCTGTGAAATTTCCCTATGGCCATGTGACTTTATTCTAAAGTACTCTAACAGTGCAGATGTCCAGAATGCCGTAGTTGTTACAAATGTTATTCCTGTAGTCAAAGTTTGGAATCATCAGTGCTTCAGGAGAAGTGGAAGAGGGAAAAAAAAAAAAAAAAAGGAAGAAGAAAAAAGAGAAGAGGAGAAAAGACTGATGATAGAGGGTGTGTTTTGAGTGTTTGTCACATACTTCATTATGTGCAGCTCTCATACATTACCAGATATATATCATAGGGGATATATCTCCGTGCATGTTCAGGGCATAGAATGGAATTTACAATGCCTGCAAGAACACCCCGCTGAAATGCACTAAGTGTTTGAAATATCTTGTTTAAGCCATGATACAATAAGCATCAGCACTGACATTTTTGGAAGTTTAAAAGTAAGATAATTTCTGTGTAACATTGGATGAAGAATCTAAATGCTTCAGATTTAGCTAAAAATAAAACATTTCTCTACTTTCGCCTTTTCTTTTTCTTCTCCATATGGCTCCTGAAGCATTCCTTCATTTAAATAGGTTTTAGAGCTCTTTCCTTATAGTTCCTGAAGCATTCATTGCTTTTGAGAAAAGAAGCATTTTAGCATGTGCTATTCTTGTTATTCTAATTAGAAAAAAACAGCTGGTCCTGTGCAGCTCTGACTGGAGTCTTTTTCAACACATTGTTCAGATTTTTTTTCTCTTTTTCTGTCAAGCCACACGCTACCACCTCTCCTCATCCCACACGAGCCAGCCCCCAAACACCTGCATGTGCAGCCTGAACCCGCACATCTGCCAGGGAACACAAAGAAAATACTTTATTGGCCACAGGACATGTACATCAGATTCTACATATTAGGAATATCTGTATTCCCAAGGAAGTGGAAGTGACACCGAGCTAATGGCCAGTGGCTTCCATTGCCATCCAGAGGTATTTTTTAGGTGCTTTTTCTTGCATTCCTGCTCATACATATAAGCCAACTGAGCTGCTTTCATTTTAAAAAGAAAAAAAAAAAAGGTAATCAGCCCTCAGTTAGGATTTTGATATCTGTAAACGTGTGTGCCTACAAATAATCATTGGAGCTGATCAAAGTCCCACTCGCTGTTGCTATGGAAATGAATCCCCATTTTGTTTACGGATGGGTATGCGCCACATGACAAGGAATGATGTCAGGTGGAAAGCTGAGATAAATTAAATTTGTGGTCTGAAGTTATTAACATATGTTTTGTGTGAGGGTGTGCATGTGTATTAACTAAGAAAGGGAAGATCCAGAAAATTCTGTTCCTTTAAAATGACAGGGAAACAGCGCCTTCAACATAAATCACGGCATAATTTCTTCCAGTGGGATGAAGAGGCACAGAGAGGTTGAGGCAAGGATGTTTCTGTGGCATGTCCAAATCCATGAAGCTGTTCTTTAATAGTCTACTCATTGTTTAATTTCCTTCTCCATTGTTTCCTCCTGTGCAAGTTCCATTTGTTGGTCAGATTGCTCTCACAACTGTCCTAACTTTGCGTCCGTGTGTCTTGCCCGAATGGCAAGTCAGAATCCATTTCTAGCTCTGAGTAAAAAAAAAAAAAGTAATTACATTTATTTACAAATAAAATGAACTAGCTTGTGCATCTGAGGAATAAATTGCATTAATCCTTCTGTAGAGTGTGTATGGATTAGCTAAGGGACACATCAGAAATGAGAAATAAGAAGCACTTGTCCCATGATAACACCGGATACAGCGGAGAAGAGGAACTACTGACAAACTCAGCCAAAGCTTAAGGGTTTGAGCAGCCCAAAACAATGCCAGACTTTTCCTTTCCAGGGTCTGACTTGTGGAACATAGAATATTAGACCAGAAATGCAGAAATTTAGACAGGTACCAGAGACTGCAGCAGTTCTGTTGCTCCACAAAACATCTCTTTAAAAAATGCCCCAAAGATACTCTGATATTTCTGTACATTTATATGCTGTTATTTAATACAGGATCAACACTGAATTTGCTACTTTGAAGGCCACAGAGCATTTTTCTGTTTCTTTAGAAACACAATAATCTCTCTAATTCACCTGCCACGTGGTGCTGTACCACCTAGCAATAGGTGTGTAATTGAGGGCAGAATTTGACCCTTTGATTCTGTAAATCACATATGATCATTACAGAAGGGCTCAGATCTTTAGACGTTGTATGAGTGCCAGCTCACCAGCCACCCTTCCTTTGTCACATTATTTTTTAGAGGCTGACACTCTAATGAAAGCAATACAAAAGGCTGCCAGAGCCCAGCTCAGAATGCCCAATTTGCTTTGACTGCCATTTTCCAGAGCAAAAGTGTGTTCCATTATTTGTATCGATATTAGGGTGAACTTACAACAGCTGATCTTCTGGACAGGGGCTACACCTTTCCACAGCTGTGCACTTTTGTGGTATCGTGTAAATAATAATTAAACAGTAGGAAAATGAATGCAGTGCTGAAGTTGGACTAATTGACTTCTGCTGGCTGTGTGGAGCAGTAGGATTTAAGCATTACTCAGTTTTCAGCCCATACACTTAAGCAATAAGATTTCAGAAGATTTAGTGTGTGTGTCTTTGTGTGTAAAAGCTAAGCAAACCCAATTTTCCTTGGCCCAGTCTTCCAGAATAATCCCTGGTCCATCCATTTGTACTCATTACCTGGTGTCTGCAGCAAGGAAAGAAAGTCTGCTTTTTGGCACTGTTTTGAAAATCTTGAATTCCTTTCCCTTCTGTCCTCCTCTGCCGCAAACTTTTTCTGTCCTCCTCATCTGAGCTACTTGGGGAGAATGAGCATTAAAGCAAGCTTGTCAAATGTTAACCTGGCAAAGAAAAGGCTTGGAAATGCATTTTGTTCCCTGGAGAGAGGCTGTATTATTTCGAGGTGCCCTCTGTTGTGTCAAGAGCTAAAGATGCTTCACGAACCACACCTTGGCAGAGATGAGTGAGACCCTCCCTTGGAAAGGCTCCGACCTGTTGAGCATCCTTTTCATCATTCCAGCACTGGAGCGTCTCGGATTAATCATCTCTTCCCACAAGTAGAATCTCCTTTTGTTAAGACCTTAGGGAAGCGAAACTTTTCAAAATACACACCGGATGGGACTGAAGGGGTTTTTTCCTTTCCTTTGGAGCCCCATTCACAGGAGCAAACCTCCATGTTCAAACTTAAAAAACAGAGGCAGCGAGGGTTTCAATTCAGAGGAGCTAAGATGCGCTGGTCCTGAGATTCTGTGAAGATCCAACATTCTCCTGAGCGCTGGAGAAATTTGTGAAACTCATTATCTCCCAGGCCAGCGTTTTTAAGAATCCCTGACTATATCAAATTTAGCCTTGGCACAAATGGGTGTAACTAATATTAGAACCCTAAAAAGGATCTCATTAATCATCATTAAAAAACAATGCTTAGATATTCTTAGAGGTGGGATTTGGTGCTTTTTTTTTGTGGAGTCAATTGAGGCTTAATTTTCTGTGTGGGTATTACATGCACAGATCTTGAGCCCCAAGGGATTTCTTCTGAGACATGACAGTGAGAACATATTGCTGCATGTGAAAAATACTTCTGCCAGTGGTGCTCAACAGAAAGAGAATTTTCTTGCTTCAGAACGTGCTAAAAAAAATTAAAAAGAACAATTCCCCTAAAAACTCACCACACTATTACTGTGCAGTGTGTTTGTTACAACAGAATCTGAAATTTAGGGTTTGAAAACGAATTCATTTTTAGACAGGCAGGTGTGTTGAGCCTATAAAGAAGTTGGATGCACAGAGTAAATTCAGATACACAGTACAAAGTTAGGCTTCCATGTGATTTACTGAGTTCATTTGCTTCTTTTTCTACTTTTAGTCTGGATCTTTCTATTGTTATCCTTCCAAAAGGAATACAGTGCAGCAGATTCATCACAGGCCATTATTTACTGATTCTGTATATTGTTTTCATAATGGTTCAACTCAGCAAATCATGAACTGATTATTGAGTTTTAGCAAGTGGCTAATGAATCATTGATGCTGGCTCAGGGAGAAAGAGATTCCTCTTGTTTCTGCAATTCTGCAGGTTTCCAACAGATTTCACAACTACTTCCATTCATTCCTTTCATTTCTGCCTTATCTTCTTCTCTTGGAGCATAACCTTCAAAAACCCCAAAGCCAGTGACCACTTCAGGTGTGCCAAGTGTTTTTCAGTATACCTTAGTGATGTCTGCTGACTAAAAGCACATTTTAAAAAGAACCAACATTATTTGCAAGTTTCATGAGGTCTCAGATGAATGAGAAGCATCAATAAACTTTCAGTCACTATAAATCAGGGACAAGATGGCACTAAAATAATATGCAATTTCAAATGAATGATTTTAATAAGTTAGCAAAACAGAATTGTTGATTAATACAGCATAACATATTACATGTGTATTATGGAATTGTAATGAATTATTATCAGAGATGCTATTTTATAGCTGTAATGTAGCAGTGTGAAAACTTTAATAGAGGCCTGCAAAAAAGGCTCTTTTCCTTCTCATTTTTATCTTTCAGCTTTTTGAAATGCCTGTCCCTACAGAATTGTTACAAGATAATAGAACTCAAAGATTTATTTCTGATAAAAGGTTTAAATTGCTACAGCAAAATATAATAGCCCAATAACAAAACTGAATAGATATTAAAATAAAGAGGAAAGAAAAAGGCATAGACTTATTGCTTACCTGTCTATTCATGAAAATGGATCCATCACATTGCAACTTGATAGTAGCTCCCTATAACCTGTATGTTGGAATTCAGGAGGGGAATAGACTCATGGGAATTATTAGAATCATAAAATGGTTTGGTTTGTAAGGGACCTTAAAGGTCATCCAGTTCCACCATGGGCAGGGACACCTTCCACTATCCCAGGGTACTCCAAGTCCAATCCAACCTGCTCATTGGACACTTCCAGGGATCCAGGGGCAGCCACAGCCTCTCTGTGCCAGGGCCTCCCCACCCTCCCAGCCAGGATTCCTTCCCAATATCCCATCTATCCCTGCCTGCAGCAGTCTGGAGCCATTGCCCCTTGTCCTGTCACTGTCTGCCATATAAAAACCCCCTGTCCCTCCCTTTTCTGAGCCCCCTTCAGGCACTGGAAGGGGCTCCAAGGTCTCTCCAGAGCCTTCCCTTCTCCCAGCCTGGCTCCAGAGCAGGGGGCTCCAGCCCTTGGAGCCTCTTCATGGCCTCCTCTGGACTCTCTCCAACAGCTCCACAGCTTTCCTGTGTCCAGAGCTGCGTGCAGGACTCCAGGTGGGGTCTCGGGAGGGCAGAGAAGAAGGGGACAATCACTGGTTGCATTACAATGTGTGTGTGTTTGAACTCCACAGAAACAGATTTTCCTGGAAGTAATTTCTGTGTGGATTAAGCCTTATTTGTCCCTTTCACCTTTCCCTGGAAGAAAATTACCTTTGTCATAATCTGCCAAATTTAGTTTGTTTTCATTTCTACTCAACTTAGATTGAGAATAGTAGAATTTTTTTTCATTGTGGTGAAGGTGAATAACGTTTGTGAAATAAGAAATTCCTGTATTATACATTAAAGATGCCTCACAAGTTTTTAGGGTTTGTGTAGAGCAGCCTGATGTGAAATCAGAGTCCTGGGGTCATCTGTGCCACTCCTGCACTGAGGGAACAATGGTTTGGATATTTACTTAAGGCAAGTTTTTACCTTGAGAAAAGATGTAAGTTTGGATATTTCTTTTGTCCTTTTTTCTGCTTTTCTAGGTGGAGATGGGCAGTTTCAGCACGGGAGGTTGAATCTTATTGGAGAATATTTTTAGAAAAGATGAGGAATGGGGCTGGGGGAGTGAAGCAGAACTACCTTTATGTATAATTGGCAGGCTGGAATATTGATAGTTTTGATAATACTTTACTCCCAGTCTTGCTCATAAAACCACTTCATCATCAAAACCAAGCTGATTGAGTTGAAAAAGTCCATTTTCTGTAGTTTCTGTTGAAACCTTGCAAGCAGCTCTTGCAGTTGCTCAGTAAACTCGTGGGTTTGTGGTTCTTCAGCACCAATTGCTGTTTTCATCTTTATGTAAAATGAAAATTGCCAGGGGCTAACACAAAGACATTTTCTACCTTTTGCAAATCTCTGAAAAGAGAGTCCTGGTCCCATTTCAAACCCCAAGTAACAACTCCCTGATTTTCTGAGGTCTGGAATGCTCCCATTTTCCTGGTGCAGGTACCCATAGCTGGGCTGTTGCCTCTCATCTGTTTTTTCTCTTCATATTTCACAGAAAATTTCTGCCACGCATGGAACTGAACAGCAGCTAAAAAGGTCTGATTGGAATTTTCATGAGCAGCATCTTTGTCAGATTTGCTCAAACAACTGAGAAGATGCTTCAGATATTTTATATATTCTCTTTCAAAGATTAATGAGAAAACCCTCTTTAAAATTAGGAAGTAAATACTTTTCAGTGTTAAAGTCATTGTCTTTTTCAGTACAATGCATCATTAACATCAGTTGTATTCCTGATGTACACACATTTTCTAGGACAAAGACTGAAAAGTTTGGGGAACTTTCTTTCAAGAGCTGAAGCAGATGAAATACCTGGATATTTTTTCAGGTGAATTAAATCCTGCTCTGAAGTTAAGCTGAGGTGCTTGATCAATTATATTTAAAAGAAGTTTGGGGTTATTTTTGTTAATTTTATTTCTTTTAGAATAAAGAGATTTTAAAAAGACATTTGTGAACTGGTATCCCACTTTTCATCCAGTCCAAAGCTTGAGTGTGTGTTGGATTTAATAAACAAGGCAGACAATTTACAGACTTGCCCCCCTTTTTCCAGAGCTGCTTGTGTGAAGCCTTTTGGCTTTGCAGGAAGTTGGGATAATGCAAATAAAGCCCCCAGCCTTCCCTGCCAATATTCCCTTCTTCCTACTCCTGTCCAGCCTGGGCTGTGTACCCAGAGGTGAGCTATTCATATTGCCTTTTTACAGCTAAATTATCTGACTCCAGAATTGTTCACAGATTCTATTAAAGACCCCTATTGAGGATTGCTTCTACAAATAGGCATTTTAATTCATCCGGGTACACTAAGGTGTTACCTTCCTTTCATTAATAAAATGGAAACTCATAAAGAAAACCAGATTATCCTGAATTTATGATCAAGTAATTTTGTTTCTCTTAGCTCTGGTAATAATTGTGGAACATTATTTCCTTGCTTCTTTTCCTTTCTCCTTCACCTACCTAGACAATCTTAATTTCTCATGTTTATTTATCTTTTTTTTTCTATTTTAATTTGACAGGAAAAGCTATCTAGGACCCCAGGAGGCAAACACAGAGAGTTAGGAATCGGTCTTTCCCATCTCCACTTTAATGAAATAATAAGTAATTGGTTCATATTTACCCCCATTTTAGAAATTCTAGGTTATTCTTTGTGTCCAACCTTAAAAATTCTTAAAAGTGTAGTTTCTGGCTTTGTTTTCAATACATATTTTGCTTGGGTTTGGATTTTTTTTTTTCATTTTGTCATCTGCACAGTAAGATGATTTATCTCATCGTGACTCTGAATATTCAGCTTTGTACCTGCACTTTCCTGTTTCCCCCTTGAAGCAAAGCCATCAGCTGCAGGTGACTGAAATTTCCATACACTTGGGGTCTGATGAATCAGCAGAGTTTTCCTGACTCCAGCCCCTCTCTGTGCCACTTCCCCTCAATGGCAAGGCTCTCCCTTATTGCCTTTTTGGGGGAACACTCCTGACTCCAGTTCTTCTGAAGGAGGATGGTGGCATGGATCACGTCCTGCCTGATCCCTTCCCTGCTGCACAGCCCTCCTGAGGCACCTCTGCAGACACGCCTTGAGCTGAGTGACTATTTCATGAACTTCAAATGAAGTGTGCACGGCTAAATTATCCCTGGAGGTGCTTTGGCTCAACTTCCAGTAGCAGCTTGTGCTTCTGGGATGTCTTAGAGAGCAACACAGGAAACACCCAGAGCATTTACAGCAGCATGGACAAGGGCAATGCCATCACTCCCCAGCTAGAGTTCAAGGGTACCACCAAAATTTAAACCATCTTTGTTTCTTGTACCTTTTCATTCAGAGGTTGTTAATCTCTTCTAAAATAGCATAGATGAGATTTCAAATTTAATTTTGAAGCCCCCACATACATTAAAAGTAAATGTATTAGTCAGATTTTAATCATGATCTATTAAAACTGGCAACAAAAGTGGAAGAGACAGATCTCCATTCCTGTCACAGAAAGTGAATCTTCCTCAAACAATTTTTTTCCCAGTCCATGGTAGTTCTGCCACGTGTGACCTAAAGGCCACCTGCTCTAGAGCAAGTGATGGTCAGTGCCTGCTTTGGTATAACAGTGTAAAAAATGTTTTGCTGCTTATCATCCAATTTTATCTCCATGAGCTGTTACTGCCTTAAAAATGAATTTTCTTTATTTCAAAAATTGTTTTCTTTAATGAGTGGCATTCATTATTTTTGATAATCTAGTAACTGAAGAGTAGTTTATGAAGATGGCCTAATCTCACTTAATGTCTCTGTTGGTGTCATGGACATTGCACTTCTCTTTCTAAATGAAATCTTTCTTGCTTACACATTCTTAACCTGCTCAAGCATTGAAAGCCAATAAACTACACATTTTCTTAATTTAGAGTTGCTGAAGTTGCTGAACAGAAATATTTTCAATTTGATATTATTTTCATGATACAGGAAGCAATAGCATGGAACCTCAGACAAAGCATTCCTGAAACATGGACTGAATTGTTGATTTCTTTTTCTCCTCCTTTATTAAAATTGTACAAGAGTTAAGGATGATATTCCAGCATGTCAAATCCTGCAGAAAAAAATTAAAACTAATTAGATTTTTGCATTTCATCTATATTATCTCAAGAACAGGAATAGAAAACTCTTAATTTCAGACAGCCTCTACCTGACTCTTCTGAATGGAGTCAAGGAGAAAGTTCTGACTTGATACAGAATTAGGGTCAAATAGGAATAGGCCAATTGAGGGGAACAGGATCCTCCATCCTCACGTGGTGAGGATGAAGGTGAGTCTCACCCACTTTTCCTTCAGCACAAAGTAGTCCCACTGCAGGTTTTGTTAATCAAGGAAAGCAGGGTAAAAAGATAACACGCTTCTCAAAAAGGAAATAAACACTTAAGGCTTGACTGAAGTTCCCCTACCAGGATGGGCTTGGTTTATCCTAGCTCTGTCTTCCACTGTTAGTAATTTACAGTGAGCATATCATGTACAGTGAAATCTAAAGAAGTGATCTTAAAAAGAGTAAATTTGGCTTGGCATGTTTAATAAAAGCTAAAATATTGCTGGCAGTGGAAAATCACAGCATTAGAGACATTAGATAGTTTTGAAATTTTTTGTTCTTTATTATTGCTTTCAGACTGCATTAAGTTCTGAAATTAGTCTAAAAAACAATTGTACAAAATGCAAGGTGAACATGCCATTAATTGTCCTAATGTGATCCAAAATAGGGAGCTGCAGGTGAAGCAGCTCCCCTGCCTCAGTCTGAGCACTGCAGAAAGTGCAGCTTCCTGCAAAATGACTTCACCTGCACAGAGCATAGAATTTCTGCTGTGTGTACCGTGAACTCCACGGCAGAGAAGCAAAAGTAATTTCCCTAATGAGTGGTTGAAAACCCTGAGATCTGCAGAGCATCCCCTTTTCATGTCTGGCAGAGCATCTGTGATCTCTCCCTGCCTGTTTGTGCCACTGTGGCGTGTGACAAAGGCTCCTGCACCGGGCAGTGCTGAAACAAAAAGCACGTGTCAAAACTCGGGCAGGGAGCTTTGAAAGGAAGGATTCTCCTGAGGAGGGATTGCTCAGTTTTGTAACACAACCTTGCCCTGAAAATGTCTCTTTAAAGCGTGTCCAAAGGACTTTTAACACTTTATGTAGCCCGAGTGCCTTAATGTTTACTCTCAAACGCATTGAAGTGCGTGGAAGCTTTTGAATTGCTGGTATGATGATGTGTAGCCACCAAAATCCCACATTTAAAAATATATCCCAACACAGTTTGATTACCACAACTCCCTCAGTGTCATGTCTCCCTTTGGGCTGTCCTGCCCTCCTTTCCCCTCTCCCTTTGCCTTTTCATCTGTGTGTGCCCAGTGAGGGCTTTGTGATGCCGGACGAGGCCACAAAGGTGACTGCTCTGGTTTGGGGCAAATAATTTCTGTGCTGTGTTATGGGTGTGCTTGTCCAAGAGGGACAGGAGAAAAGGCTGTCCCTTTATGCCAGCCCCATTCAGTGACAGGGACCCAGCACATGTCACTGCAATGAGGTTTGGGGTACATTAGGAGAGCCTGTGCCAGGTCCTGAGGCAGTGCAAAAGCTGCTTTTAATTTACTTTTGGAAGGATTAGCCTGTTAATGAGCAGGTCCCTGCCTGTGTTTAGGAAGTGTGCAGCAGGGAACTGCCTGGAAAGGAGCATCTCTGCTTGCCTACAATATTCTTTAATGCATCTTTGTAAGCACAGTGCTTCAAAAGTTTCTTCTTCCTTTGTTGTTAGAAGGCCAGGTTTAAAAGGTGCCTCCGCAGTGTTACATCTTCTCCATGGGCTGTTTATCCTCTCTCTTTTTATGCCTGAATCTAAACCAATAGTTGTTATTTCCAGGGCGTGTGCAAGGCAGGAAATAGCTGTGTATGCTCTCATTGTGTTTCTCTGAATCACAAGTTAATTACTTCAAAGTTTAAGTTTATCCTAGAAATTATTGCTCTTCTATTCTCAGAAATACATTATCATAGTTTATCACCAGCGTTGTCATTGACAATCTCCCTGTTCTGACTGTGATACTGATGGTCTTAAACATGTGTCAGATTCTCTGCCTGTGTGGTGACTGAGAGCAATGCTGACTTCTACAACATTTTACTGTATTATCCATGTTTAACCTCATTAGTTTATAGATTACTGTGGAATACTTTGTGTGTGGAAGGAGCAAAGCAGCACCAATTTAATTCTCTGTGCTGCCTACACAAGTCATCAGTCCCTTTTGGTACTTCTGGAAAGTATCTGTAAATGTTATTCTCAATAAACATTTAACCGGTTCATTATTAAATCTTTCTATAAATTTCATCCTCTATAAGATACTAAAAATCTTTAGAATTCATCAGCATGTCTTAATACTCGTGCTTGGCTAATGTTTTACATTTATAGGAGTTTTAAAAGGCAGGTGCAATGTGACATATCACAAGAAGCAAATTAAACTCTTGTAAAGCACAGCTGGAATGCTAAAAATGTGTATTTGTAATTTAAATATGTGACACCATCACACTGTAAAATCAGTTCATAATTAGAAAACATCTGTTTTTTTCCAATATGGTGTCTAATAGTATATTTAAATAATTTAGAATGCAATAAGGGGGGGAAAAAAAAGTCAAGCTCTAGTAAGTGATTCAGGCCTTTTTTTTTCTCTTTTGTTTAAATGTCCTCTTCCAGGTCTTTAAGCAACTCATCATTTTGAAGCTAATTCTTGGTTCACATTATAATCACCATTGATGGAATACATATGCCAAACATATGTGCTGTTATGACCTTATTGTCAGTCAAGAAACAGGTTTTGTGGGTGCTATTGTTGAGAAGGATTTACACACTGTCATGTTGCTGGTTTTTTTCTTTTTTGATTATTGGAGAACCGTGAGTCAAATAAAAGTTGATTATTTTAACAGGGAAATTTACATGAATACATATATTTATATATAGTAAACACAATGATGGCTGAAGAGTTTATGATATCTGGAAACATACTTAAAGTAGATTAAATACTGGCTTAAAATGTAGTGGGATCAATTTGAGTTTAACTAATAAAGTTTGAACAAAACCACAACTTCTCAAATGAAGTTAACATGGTAGATTAGCCACACATCTGTCAGCAGTGCTCACGTAGGAGGGTATTTATATGGGTGTGATGAAATTCCTGATGGATGTTTTTATCCTGCCTGAAGTGTGCAAGCAGAGCATTCCCCCACTCCATTGGCAGTAAACTCTGTAACCTTTCTCCTGCCACTGCCTAAGCATCTATTGAAGAGAAATAGAGGCCATACACTCCTCAAGACGTTTTTGGGCTTTTCTTTCCACGGTCCAATTGCTTGAAAGTCTTCCCACCTCCAGGAAAATGCCCCAAAAGCACGCTGGGCACAGCACTCCTGCCCAGAGGGATTTTTCAGCTCAGGAGCTGGGCACTGGTGTTGGTCAATACTCTGAGGTCCATCTATCACTGCCTCTCTGGGATGTGAGTGTTCTGGAGGAGAAAAATGTCTTCAGTTTATGTGCTTTCTCTGTTAAATGAAAATAAATTTTGCCCTTGGAAATGAGGAAAAAAATCTAAAAGTAACTTTTGGAGGGCTCGAGTACATAAAGTTAATGTGCTGCAGTTTACATGCAGCTCTGTCTTGATCGTCTTTTATCAACCTTTGCTGCTGCAGCCCACCACAGGCTTTTCATCAGTTTATGCATTGTGTGCCAGGGCAAATAATGACAGAATATCTAGCTAAAGAAGGGGTACTTAATCAGCAATCAAGATTCAATTTGTTTTAATTTTAGCAGGTGTTTGTGAGGTACATTGATGGGAGAGATAATATGTACTGCTTTCATTAGCTCTCTTGTTTTTGTGCTTGAACATTTAAGAGCCAGATGTTCGGAGGTGAGCTGATCAGAATATTAAGTCTCCAGAGGTTGGTTTCCATAGTGTTTTACATTCCTTTCTTTATCTCCCTCAGTTCACCCTGAGCTATGAGGTGCAAGTGCTTGCAATGACAGACTGCATCTCTGCTTCCTATTCAACTAAAGCTTTAAATTAGTCTAAATCTTAAAAAAAACCCCAAAACAAAAAAACCCCCCCAACAAACAAAAACCAACACCACAAAACCTACAAAAATTAAACCCACAGAAGACAACTTTATTCTAATAATCTGCAATTAATTCTTGGTCCTTGGGTCAGACTCATTGCTCACACTGAACAAGTTTACTTGATAAAGCTCTTATGGAATTTATTTGTTTAGTAAGTGGTGTATTGCCAGGAGGTTTTACCTCAGTAAAGAACATGGAATTACCTTCACTCAGTAAGCCACTGATTCCATCATCACCACCTTAAGTTAAAAATCTAATCTAAATAATTTTGGGGAAAAAAGCAGCAGCTTTGATGTCAGAATGCCTGGCCATGAGAGGGAGCTCCAAAATGGCCCTTCAGAGTGGCTTCAGTCAGATGTTCTTTAACAGCAGACACACAGATTACATTTGAAAATCACGGCTTTAGTGACATGAGGTCACTGAAACAATGAGTTGGAGTGGACAATAGGATTGCAAAAGAAAGGCACTTTAACCTTCTGGGCTACGTTTTCAGCCCAAGAGGTAACACCCAGCAGCCCTGGCTCCATGGCTGCTGCAGTAATAAGTCAGTGTTCTCCTCTATAATAAACTCTGCCAGTGTTGTGATCAGGGTTTCTTTTAGTAAGGAAAAAAACCCCAGAAATGAAGAGTTAACCAGCGCTGCCATTGGCAAATGCTATAATGTTTCTCCTCACTATTAATTGTTCTCTGTTTACTTTGATGCTCAAAGATTGCCCTGTTTTACAAGCATATTTTCTTAATTGTGTCACCTTGTACTGTAAGTGTGTCAGAGGGGAAACATTTGCAACTGATTAGATATGGACCTTTGTGTCACCAAATGTATGAGGTACATACCCTTATAGGATATAATTGTGATCTTTTAATATGCGGCCATTGACCCGGACTTGTTATTATCTATTATAGTTTATAATAATGTATCTCTTTATGATTAAATGATGATGCCTGGCAGAACACTATGATTAGCATTTCAGTTATTTATAGATTATGTCAGAGCAGTAATAAACATAAAATGCTGTTAATGTGTGGCTAATGAAATCTGGACATGAACAAGTTTATGAATTGATATAATTCATTTGAGTGTTCTAACTGAGCTGCTGGTTCTCGTCATAATTCAAAAGCTTAGCAGGGTTCACCGATTAGGTGGTAGACTAATTTGCTACAAAAAGTCAATGGGTTTTCATCGTCTTGGGCTATCATACACAGCATGGCTGATTGCATAAGGACTATACAAAGTAATTCTCATAAATATATTTATTAAGCTTAATATGTTTTGTGAGGTTAGGATGGAATCAGCCAGTGCACAACATATGTGGAACAAAATCACAGTGTGTTAGATACTAAAAAGATATGTTCAGTAAAATCATTCAGGAGCGGATCGATGAGGGACTTATTTGAATTTTAAAAAGCGAGCAATTCAATATCAAATATAAATGAGAGCCATAAAGAATGATACATATGATTGACTGAGTTTGCTCGACGTTTATTTTACTTTGGCATCATTATTTCATTTCATGCTACAAATATCATTTTAAACTTAGGTTACTTAGTGCTGAACTAGGCGGGTGTATTGGCAGAGCTCGGGGCAGCACTGCTTCCCTGTGCTGGAAGGGCTCAGGCGCCTCTCCCAGCAGAGACTGCGCTCTCCTCTTCAACAACTGCCTCTGCCGCCTGCTGAGCGTCCTGTCCTGGCACTGCCCTCTGCGTCCTACCTGTGCTGAGTCCTGGCCACAAGGAGAGATGCTCCCAACCTTTAGGGGATTCTTTCTTTCTTTCTCTCTTTCTCTCTTTCTCTCTCTCTCTCTCTCTCTCTCTTTCTCTCTTTCTTTCTTTCACTTGAGTAGAGTATTGGATTTGATTTCCTCTTTGACATCTTTATTTCTCCATCAGTCTGTCAGTTTGCTGGTTTATTCCTCCCTTTCCCTGTGACAGTATCCTTTGCTTTTTCCCATTCTTTCCTTCCTTGCACCAGATCCACCATTGGTTTAATCAAGGTTGAATTCCTGAGCAGAATCCTTTGTGCTACCCAGAAATGCTAACCTTTGGAAGTAGTAGATGAATGTATATCCTCTGTCTAATTATGTCTTTTTCAGTCTCTTTAGCTCCTCCAAAACGCATTATTTTAGAACCTTGTGTTTCAATGATATGTATAAACTGAGTGGGCTCCTTTATGAAGTAAGGAAATCTGCTGTGGGCTTATACAGAACCTCAAATACATTATAAAAACACTTAGGTAGGAGTGAATAAATAGCTGAACCCTTTATTTATTTTAAATACTGACAAAAGGTATTAATAGATGTTAAAATACTGCAAAGAAACCAAAGAATCTAAAATTATTTACTTGTTGTGCTGCTTATTTAAGAAGCTAACAGGATTAGTCATGAGATTATGGCCCTGGGACAATCTCATTAATAGTGACATTAATCACAACATTTTCAAGTTTTTCTTCCATTTAAAAAGCCCCAACTCTGTAGTTATTAACAGGAGAGAGGCAAGTGCTGCTGGAGGACATGGAGGACACGTGATCCACACGATCCTTGCACTTTTAATCTCCACTACCAGGTTTTCCTCTGTTCCTTCCCTGTATCATTCACTGCATGCATTCCTCCCTTGCCTTACATAAATCTTTGTCTTGTCCCTACAAAAAACAACACTTATGTAAACACACTCTGCTCACTCCTCCCCTCTCCCCAAGCAGTTGCTTTCAAGTTCTTGGAGAGATTTAGAAACAGATTAATACATTTTTCTAAAGATGCTTTAAAAGACAAGATTAAACATGCAGCTTGCCTAAGACTTTGGGTGAAGACACCAAAAGCTTTGTAGAGGTAGTGAGTTGAAAACCATCAGAAACATTTCTAGGTCAGAGAAGTCCTTCTTAGCAAAGCATCCTTCATGCAAGGTCTACAAAGGGAACCTCTATCACATCTGTTTGCTCTCTGCAATATCATATCTTGTATTCTGTTTATTTTAAATTTCTGCTTCCTTAATTAAAACTGTAGCTGATATTTTTCCTGCATCACAAATGACAACTCCAACATTTCATTTATAAACTGATATCTGGTTCAGCTTCTGCTCTTGATATTTTCAAGAGGCCAGTGATTAAAAATCCTATGTGGAATATGCTCTGTTATTGCCCTCTCTAGGCATTGTCGCATAAAACCTTAAAGGTTCTGGTGCTAAATCCCCATGGCAGCGTTTTGATACATGCCAGATGTTCACTCATGGGAGAGATAAATGTTTAATAATTTTTGCTATTGTTACTGTTTTTACAATGTGTTATACTGCCGTGGCTTGCTAAGGCTAAAGCTCTGTTTTGCTGAAGGAACAAGCATATAATAAGTGAGATGTTTACATTTCCATCAGCTTGGTTTTGCATAACAACATGGGAGATTTCACCTGGAGCACAAGCAGCCCAACTCTCTCCAAGCTGGCAAAAGGTTTTAAGTGCAATCCAAAATCCTGTTCCAGGGAAGAAAGGCTGCTAAAACCTCTAGTTGGTTTTTAAAGTCTCAAACTTCATTTGGCTCCGAGTAACAACTTGAAACCTATTTACATCCAGGCTTGACCTGCTGTGTTTCTTTACCTGAGATGAGAAGCATTAATCCCATTTGCCTGTGGCATTTGCACCCTGGATCTCTGGTGTAATGGAACAGTATTCATCTTCTAAAACTAGACAAGTGCCAAAATGTTCAAAATTAATTTTACATACTGGAGTGGAATTGATTACCAGTCAAAACACTGCTAAAGTCACAAAATTACTCTGGTTTTTGGAGCTAGTGACAGCTAATAAGAATGGGATTTGTTTTCCCTCCAAAATGGCATCACAGTGTGAGGGAGCAGACTGCAGCCAGCCTGGACAAAGCCTGGATTTTCAGGTACCTTCTGTGCAATCTGTGCCAAGAGAAATCTGCTCCTTCTCTGGCACCCCAAGAGCTGTCACTGAGTGGCACCTGCAGCAGTGGAGGGCGTTTGTGTTTGTGTGCCCCACACCAGGCAGGAGGAGGGGAGCAGTAAAGGAAAATTGCTGAGTCCCAATGCTGAGACATGAGTGTGGCCTAGTTAGACTCATCTCAAAGAACAGTCATTGAGAAATGACCTTCCTTCACCAGCCAGGAGCATCCACAAAAGAACAACTTTCTAAAAAAAAAAAAATCCTCCTTTGCTTCTCTGCTTGTCCTGAAGGGCAAACAAGGTAACAGAGAACTGAGGAGCCATCTAATTTAAGAAGGATGTTTGCTGAGCTCTTTCTCTCATGCACATGCACTCTTTCACTTATTCACCTTTCCCACTGCATTATCTTAATGAAATGAAGTAACCCCCCCTCCATCTTTCCAGTTCACCCTGTCTAGAACGTGTAATTGCTTATTGCAGATTCCCTATGCTCTAGATCTCCACTGTTTAGGCACTGCAGACCTGATTCTGCTGGCCTGAGTGAGAACAGCAGAGTAGGATCCCATCAAAATCAAAAAAGAGTGAAGGAATATAAATCTGTGTCACATTTTTCTCCAGCTCAGGCTGATAAAAGTCGTCTTACTCTGTGAAAGGTCATCATCCTCATGGAAATAAAAAAAGTGAATCAGGAATACAGGTCAGGCTGCTTTCAGCATTTAAATCTTGCTTTTAAAATGAAGCAAAAGATTGGTATCTTGAATCTCTTACTAAGATTGGTAAATTTGTAAATTTGGCATCCTTTTTATACACTCCTTATGAATATGAAGAAAGCTGCAGGTTGAGGATTTAAACAATGGATTTTAGTAGCAGTGATGCTGCAGGGTAGCTGTGACCACTGGAACAGGGAGAATCCCAGGCCACACTCAGACCTCACTGGTTCAATGTGGGTTTCCATGTTCCATATGGCATTGTTGAGTGTATCAACCATAATAAAAATTGTGCTGTCCCTTGCAAGCTGGTGAAATTCTGATGAAATGCACACAGAGGTGGTGCATCAGCTCTTACCTGTCTGCAGAAAATAAAACACCTGGGCTTTGTGGGGATGGCATGAAACATCCAGGGCTAAATTCCTCATTCAGCATCCTCAAAAACTTCACTTTCTGTGTAGAGATCTGGGATGAGGGAAGTATTGAATTTCAGATATTTCTATTAATTGAGGTTAGCTGGATAATTTTCTGGCATGTTTTGCTTTACTTTCTTATATCTTCCTCCTTGCTAAGTGTTAGCATTGTCCTTGGCATGATGCTTTACCTTGGAAAACATTGCTAGCTGTTGTTTCCAAAATGTTCAGCTTAATTGTAATGTGGCAGGAAAAAAAAAGTCTTGGACAATACAGAAGAATTCATACAAACAAAAAGATTTTTTTCATTTATCTCAGTATAAAATGCTACAAATATAAAAGCCAGCTAATGGTGATGTAATTATGAGCTTGATCTAATTTTCTATAGACCCTATTAATTGGATTGGCAATTGGAGGCAGCACATTTAGATCATGATGTTGTATGCTGTGCTGCCAGGTAAGCTGAACAAAACAGGTATTTTTCAGAGCATTTCCTCTTATCCCTGATCAAACCTCAACAGTAGGTAATTCTAATATTCACTGTATTTTTAAATTCACTGTGTGGAAGCACAGTCAAACTGCTAAACAGGCTTTCAGAATTATCTTTCTAATTATTGATGCCTGAACAAGTTAGAGAATAAAGGTAGCAGTAATGAAAATAGTAGTAACAATGATAAATTATGGCTCTTGTTCTCCTGATATTTAAGTCAGGAAATTTTACTATTACATCTGGCAAGGAATGCAAACAAAATCCAGGGACTCTGAAAGCCCAGCCCAGGCTGCTGAGAGGTGTACATAAAATATGCTGTGCTTTTTCTTTTTAGCCTTCCATGTGCAGTAGATACATCATTGTTACCTTCCTTCTCTGAACTTACAATGTTATGTACATAAAAATATAGAAAACAATGTCTTAGCCAAACAATGATAATACCACAAGTTGAAACAACTGCAGTGAATGGTAAAACTGAGTTCTTCACTTCCAGCTTTGGCTCGGGGAGCAGAGCAATGCCATGACCTTGGCAAAATGGAACTGTGAGTTTCTCAACTTGCCTGAGGTCGTAGCTGGTGTGGAGGTTGCATCCAGGATCCTCCCGTGCCTCTCATGGAGGAGCTTTCTGGGAGAGAAATAGAGGAGCCAGGGAAAAAGAGGCCAGCAGCTGGAAGCAGCTTGGCTTTGGGTGGTTATCTCCAGAGAGGTTGGAAATGGAGCACTGCTGAACTCAGCTCTGCCCTTCCATTCCACATTTCTTTGTTGGCTGATCTCTGAAGTCATCGTGGATTCAAATGTGAGGATTACAGGGCTATTGAGAACCCCAAATCATGAGCAGTGATGGTGAGTTCAAGAATCTGGTGGCTCCATCTTCAGACTGATGATCAGCTCACATTTATATACAAATGTGGTACCTCTCCTTCCCATTTATTCCAGCTCCTAAAATCCTTTTTCTTTGCACTTGCACAGTGCTCATGAGGTTGAGTCCCTTGCAGTAGCAAAGAATGATGTCATGGACATCTGAAATGGAGAGGAAGAGGAACAAAATGCAGTGGGAATTACATGATGGAAAGTAGCAGGAGGGTGAGGCTGGTGTGGCTTGGGTTTTGTGACAAAGAATATTGTCATAGCAGAAGTAGCAGAAAGGATTAAAATAAAAAGTGAGCACAGGCAAGCCAACAATCACCATTCTAATTCAGCATTTCTCCTTCCATTACAGTGTTTGGATATAGTGGAGTTCTAGAAATGAATTCCAAAGGTTTGGATTGTCACTGTTCTTAGCATATGCACCTATCATGATGAGCCCTGATGTAGAACTTGCTTTTGTTACATTAAATACATGCTGGATATATTTTTTTGGAATCCCCTGAAGATGGGAGCCTGTAGGATCTGCTCCCTTTGCTGTGCTGCCAAACACCCAGGAGCTGATATAAACCAGAGGCAGGAAATGGCCAGGGGACATCAGTTCATATTCCTAAAGAATGGTATAATAATTGCTCCTTCTCTAATTCTTTTCTCCTATTTCTTGTAGTTGTGGGGAGACAGGATTTTATAGGTATTAAATATGTTATAGGACAATTACCTCTGTTTCAACCAAGCCTGAATTGGTAATTGTGCTGTAATGTATTAGAGCATACAGAGTCCTGAACTAGCTTTTCCTTCCTATATTGAGAACTTTATAATGATGTTAATTAATAAATAATAACTTTTGATAGAGAGAGAGAATAACAGCAAGGTTGCAGTCAGTAGGTACCATGGGGCTATTTCAGCTGGGAGATGCCTATATTTGGAACATTAAATTCATTTTAAGGTAACGTTTGTTGTGGTTTTTTATAACTTACATATTTCTTCTGCATGTATCCAAATAAATACGTGTGTATAATAAAAACTGTGCCTTTACACGCTCCTTGTGCACAGGAGCAGAAGGAAAAGGCAGGAGAGCTACAATAAATTCCTTGTGCCAGACCCATATAAATGGGCTGTGGTCTTAACACAGCTTCTCCTGATTACTGGTAAAAAACTAATTAGGTTTTGTCATTTATTCACTTGGAGTTTTGTCTCATTGAAACCTTGCTACTCTATTTAACCTACTTCTAGTCTGCAAATATCTGCTGCCATGTTATGTTATGCTTTTTTTGCTTAAATTAACTCCTGAATAATACAGCATAGCACATACAGGAGAATGAAAAGTTTTCACATTTTTAATACAAGACTGATTTTATTATATTACTAGAGAAATAAGTTAGATTGCTCTTGCAATCTCAATAAATCACACATGAAGTCTTCTTTTTTCTAAATTAAATTTTTATTTAAATAAAAGTGTTATGTTTGTATTTGAACTGACAGCTAAATCTGATAATTAGAGTGCATGAAGTTGGCTTTGATTGGCATTGTAATTGGATTGTCATTGGGCTGAAAACCTATTATCTTTGGATCATGCCCCATGAAATCTGTTGAAGAAACTTTGCTGCCAGTCATTAAAGCCACCATCTTGGCTTACAAATTAGGTTTGAAAGGCTTTTTACCACTGGGAATGTAATTTAAACCACTGCAATTGCACTCCCATTAATTAAAATTATATTAAAATTATGGTTCATTTTCTAAATATTTTTTTCATATTTTATTAGACATACTTATTACTAAATGCTTAACAAATTACATAGCAGAGCTAGTAAAATTATATTTTAAGATAATCCATCATTTCAGCACATGCTACTCAGCATTAGTGGAATTAGTCAGTGTGTTGATCATTAAAGGATACACTATTTATGTTTTTCATTACTGGTTCTCATTAAAAATAAAATATAATTATAAACCACTTTAAAAAAATAAAGCAAAATTCCACTGAAAATTCTAATTAATGCTGGTAGAAAACTTAGAACCTGCTTTAAAGTGAACTTAGCTCAATGCCCTATTGTTTTCTGTATTTTCTCTATAAGTCACATTGGTTACATTAAGCTGTAGAGAGCCATGAATAAAACAGATTTTTTTGTGTGTGTAACACAAAGTGCTGGTTATGCTGTGATCAGAGTTGATCATAAAGAATAAAAGGTTGGAATCTGTGCAGGTTTGCCAGCAGAGTTCTGCAATGATTTTATTCCTAGAGCAGCACTTCTAAATACACTCCAGTAAAATGGCAGCAGAGGTGCAGTAAGATGAGAGTCTACATTCCAAGAGCAAAGTACCAAAACACCCAATTAGTGCTCAAGGGCTAAATATGTTTTACTTTAGCATGAAGCGGAACTTCTGGAGTCTGTGTTTCCAAAAATGTCCTTTCCAACCACTGTGGTGACTATTCCAACACTCAGGGTCAGGGTTCTTTGAGTAATAAAGGAGCTCTCACTTGTCCTGGCTTTGGGATGCTTTGCTGTTTTCCCCGAGGTGCTGGAGGGACCATGGATCTCCAGCCTGGCTTTGCAGGAATCCTGCACCACTACTTGGAGTTCTCTAGGTGGATTTTTTTTTTTTTTTTTTGTTCCTACCTGAGCTACTTCATCTAAAGAAGTTCCTCCTTGCTCAGCAAGTCAAGGCCTAGAAATTCACTTCTTTTAAGGTTATGATTCCTCACTTGATAAACCACAGTGGGATTCCATCTGAAATCCCTGGAGTGCTTTAGACTCCCCATGCTCCTTTTTTGTCAGTGAAACCACTGAACTCCTTTAAAAGTGCCATTTTCAAATGAAGCTCATATATTTAGACTTGACTTCAGCTGTTCCCATGTGAGCATTTGCTTATTCTGTGCTGCTTAAACATTGTTCTATGTATTAAGAAATTCCACATTTTTCTTCCTAAGAGGATCTTCGTTATTTTGATTTATGTGGATCTAAAGTGAACTTTTATCTTACAAAGTAAGCATCAAGGCTGTAAGAAACTTGGAATGTATCAGGTTTTTGGTTTTTATTTATTTTTTTTTTTAAATCCCAGATTTGGTTTAGAGTATTTCTGCCTGGCTTTTACATCCTTGAGGACTGGAATGATGTTCTGTAAAATAAGTAGTAATTTCAAAGTCACAAAATAGTTGTTCATCCGACCTCCCTGAGCTTTGACTGCTAATGACTCTGTCATTAGGTCTTCCTACTTCACATGGCCATGTGCACACCAATAATGCAGCCCTGCATTCAAGTGCTATTTAAAAACCAGGAAACTTGGTTAGTTTGGGATTTAACACCAAAATATCAGTGGTTTTTTGGACTACAGTGTGCTTCCATTGGTGGGAATCTGAGGAAAATGAAGGAATGTCGTTTCAGAAAGAGGATGAAACAGTTAAATATATTTATTTTTTCAGAGCAATTATTTGGGGATAGAAGTCTGTTAAATACTGGTAGGTTATTCTAGTAGTTAATCAATTAATAAAGGAGAGCTGGCAGAATCCAAATGATTGGCAGATATTCCTGGAATGAAGAAGATAAAATGTAAAAATGGCAGGTTTTGAACAAAAAGGAAGAAAAGCCTTAGAAAATGGTTTACCAATGCAGGTTTGAGTGACAGCGAGTCTGGCATTTCTTCTGAATTAAGAATGCTTTTTTTCACTATTGTTTAAGATGGGCCAAAGTCGTGCTGATTCCGAATGCTGCTGAACCAAATTCTGTTTCTGTGAGGAACTGGGAATAAATCAAATCTCTGGGAGGGATTTGAACACAGGCAAATCCACTGAAGTCACTGCCACTTTCATCTGCCCATCCAGTAGCTGGGCTTGGCCCTCTGACTCTCAAAATACAGGCAAATATGTTATTTCTTTACTTTTTATCAAGCTCAGCCTATCACTTCTTACATCACAATTCATTATCCCAAACCACTCTCCAGCAAGATATTAACCTGTCGCTTCAGTTTTAGATTTTCTGGTCTGCATCTTGAAGAAATCTGATCTCTCTAATCCACTGCCATAAACTATTAGTCTGGAATGAGCTTGGTGGCAGCTGGAAGAAAAATAAAAACGGTTAAATCAGAAAAGAGGAAGCTTCAGCTGTTTAGTTCACCTTAAAAAACCTAGCCCATGTTTTGGTCATAGACTGTAAGTGACTCTCCCAGTGAAGAAGTGGCTGAATGTGGCCAGAAAAAGGCACTGGATTGTGGGGTTGGAAGCCACTTTCCAGCTCTGCCAGAGCTTTCTGGAGGGCAGCAGTTAAAAATGGTATAATATTAATGCTTTCATCCCCCAAAAGGGTTCATGCTCCATTTTTCATGAGGGAAGTCCAATACCAGCACTACTCCTGCTAGGAACTTCCAGATGCAACAGTCTGATAACCAAAAAATAACAACAACCAAACTGAAGCTCTGACTGAGTTAAAGGTACATTTTGTTACCTCCTCTCCTGCTACTTTTTTTTTTTTTCCCATTCAGTGTTACTTAGATTCTCTACATTAAGCTAATATTTACTCTCCTTGCCACAGAAGAGCAGCAGAGTAAATAGGATTTCGTAGAAGGAAGCTGGTGGAGTTAAACAAACAAGAAAGTGGCTGGTTCTAACCTTTCCTGCATGAGCCTCAGCATCCCCCAAAGGCCCAGAGCCCCTTCCCGAGCCCGCTCCGGTGATCCCACCCGTGCTCCTTGCACCGAGCCGGGGCAGAGCCTTCTCTGCAACACACAATGAGCCACATCCTCTGCTCTGCAAATTGGCCAGAGCTTCCCCAAGCCCATGGGAGGCAGAGCTATTTAAGCAAGCTGCACATCTACCCCCTGAATTGCTTCAGCATGGCTGAACTCCCTGAGCAGGGCTGTGGGAAATCGTGTGGATTCTCAGCACGGCTGCCTGGCTCTTCCAGGACAAAATGGTGGGTCAAAGGCACCCTTGTTTCTGCCCAGGAAATGGGAGAATTATGCAACGTGACTTTGACCTAAAAATCAATACCTGCTGCTTAACTACAGAAACAAATGGCAGCTCTGATGGCCAATAACAAACTGATGGTTGTTTCTTTGTTCTGTCTCTCCTTGTGTCAAACCGACTGCTAAAGGGCAGGAAAACATGACAGACTTGTCAGCCATAAAGAACTTTTTGGTCTCCTTTGTAGGAGCTCATCTTTTCATGGCCCTGTGCCAGAGCGAGTAGGTGCCTTCCACACTAAATACAAAGAAACTGATCTTGGAAAAGGACATCTACTCCTAGCCAGGAGAATCTAATGAACTTCTGTTAAGTCAGGCCAAAAGGGAATAAAGAGTTGCATCGTGTTTCTTGTCCACTTGCAGCCATTTATAATGAAAGCCTGGGAAATTAGCCCTCCTCAGATGCTTTTTTCCCCCAGACACATTTGACATCTGAATAGTGTTACCTGTAATCAGGTATGTTCTGGCAGACCTCAGACTGGCTGTTGTCACAGCTCAGAGCTGGCAGTGCCACTCTGGGGAATGCTTGTGGTGCTCCCACGTGCCAAGTGCCTCAACGGGCCAGGTGTGGGTTGGGTGCATTCTGGAGAACATATGTGCACAGGGGCTTACCAGTGCCTGGGATCACAGAATTATTTCAGCTGCAAAACCCTAAGATCACAAGTCCAGTGTTAACCCAGCACTGCCAAGGCCACCACTAACCCATGCCCTTAAGTGTCACACCTACACATCTAAACCCCTCCAGGAATGGTGAATCCACCACTTCCCTTGGCAGCCACTTTTCCTGCTGGATCCCATCAAAACCTGTGTTTCCTTGTGCAAGTTCAGAGTCCTAAATCAGGTGATTATTTGGGAAATAGACCCAGAAACTCTTTTCCAGATTTGCACAGAAGTAGCACATCCCACATGTGTGCCATGTGTTAATTTGTTTACTCAGAGGTCAGGAGGAAAATATGGGACAGAAGTATTTTACAATCCAATTAAAACTTACTATCAAGGAACAGCAATAAACTTTTGTGGAACAAATGAGCCCAGGGTACTTGGCTGTACCTCGGCACCCTGAGTTGTTCAGGTTTCCTGCAAGACAGCTGAAAATGTGAAAATCTGCAAGGAGCTTGCACCATGATTTTCACCTAAGGCACAGAGATGATGACTTTAATAAACAACTGAGCTGCAGGTCACATCTTCCCACTTTTCTCTTCCCAGCCCAATTAAAACAACAGCCTTTAATTCCCATTTAGGTTTCCTCTATCTTTCTGTCTTCCTTTATGTACTCCTGCTGCCAATTATGCAGAATAGTAATGAACAGGACTGGCCAAAATATTTTATGTTCTATTTCTCTAGTTTAAAAATTGTGTATTTTTCAGTGAGAAGTAAAAGTCTCTCAAAATTGGCAGAAATATTTTTCCTAATGAGGTTCACAAGAGAACCCCCGAACCCTTTGTCTGTTAAAAGATGGAAAAAGGGAAGACAGTCCTCAGCAATCTCGAGATCTACGGAGTTAAGCACAGGACTGGGAGCCAGAAGATCTTGAATTACATCCCAGTGTCTGCCGCACACAGGATTAGTAATACTTTGCACTTACATTAGCACTTTGCCACTAAATAAAGTTTGGAAGTGACATTACAAATGGGGAAGGAGCGGCTTGGAGAAATGAAGTGACAAATCCAAATTGGCACAGCTAGTTAGTGTCAGAATCAGGATTACAGTAATTCTTGACAAGCCATTTAACCTTCACGAGGTTCAATTTTTACACCTTTAAAATGAAGGAGACGATTCCACCGAAAGCAAAATGTGCAAACGATACCCACTGGCACAATTAGGTAAATACATTGTTCAAAAGTTTCTATTTCTCTGCTGCAACTTGGAGGTGAAGCAGAGAATCTGCACAAACTCGTGTTGCTCCAGGGAAGAACATCTCTTAGGGCTTCTCAGGAAGCAGTGGTGGTGAACCAGCTCCTCCAGGGAGATTGCTTAGAATTCAGGAAAAGGAGACAATTTTCAGTCATGTCCATTGGCAACACCTGACCTAGATGACTTGGAAGGGAGAGGGGGGTTATAGTGAATTAGGAATTGGGCTGGACATCATCAGTCCAGAGCTGAGCTGGTGGCACATGGCAGGAAATATGTCCTGGTTATTACAGCACAGGAATTACAGGATGCTTTTGGTCATGGAGTTCTCAGCTTGTCAGCAAATCAGGAGTTTTGGCTACCAGGTAAATATCTGGCCAACTGCAGTTCCTTGCTTTTAGTAATCAGTACCTAGAATAGAGTTACCAATCAAAGCCTCTGATTTGCATGATCTTTTATCCTTGCCTTTTTAAATAACAAATTTACCTTCATAAATTTGAATTCCATCTTTCCACCTCACAACTGAACATCTTTGGAGTGTTAAGTGTGAGAACGATTATGCTCAAAATATTTTTTTGTACCACAAAAATGCTGTACAAAATGCTTTCTTGTACTGAGGCAGATGCTGTCTTTGCTAGTTTCAATCTACTGTGGTACCTTTTCATTAGCACCAATCGTGCTGTGATCTTGTTTAGGAAGTTAATAGCAAACAACAAGAAGCAGGTAACTGAAAATAAATAAATGCTGTTTGTATTTTTGTAAATATACAGATAAGCTACAGTCCAAAAAAGCATTTAGACATTTATCTCCACACGGGAAAACCTGTATTTATCCTTGTTCATCGTAACATTTTACCACATGCTTAAAAGCAAACTTCCTCCTAGTACCTAATGCCTCAGAGGAAATATGTACCCACAGGAGTGCCTACCTACCCCTCCTTTTGTGTCACTGAGGTGTGTGGGTGATCAGGACTTGGACTAGATCAATATTTTGAAAAAGTTTTTCATCACATTTTCCTGGGGTTTTTTTGTTTTTTTTTTTTCCTCCTTCCAGCTTCCTTGACACAGTTAAGGTACAGTTTGATACAGAATGATAAAAAAGAGAATTATTGGTATTATTCAGAGAAGTTGCATCTTGATGCACATATCCTGAGGTACAGTAAATCTTACTCTTGATTACAAATTCTGAGTGTTTTTGCTAGTGGAGAGTTTTGTCTTGTTACAAAATGCATCGATGTGCAGCAGGATATTTGTTATATTTTTCAGGATGGATTGCTAACTTACAGGGAAAAAAAAAGATTGTGTCTGTCATGTTTGGGAGAATTATATTTTCATTTTATTAACCTGGCTTACTTTGAGGAAATGTTTCTTTTCTTCTCTGTATTTTCCCAAGTCTAAAATCCACGTTTTGCGGCGGGATTGTGTTAGTGCTCCCCACAGAGCAGCCCTAGGAGAGCTCAGTGTGAGCTGGGTGAAATCCTGGTGTTCTGTGCACGGGGGAGGCTCCAGTCCGACTGTCTCCCTCTTTCCTTGGAGGTGGGATCAGCGTGGATGTGTCACAACGCAGACAAGTGCCCTGCTCTGGTTTTGTGGCAGTCGCTCTGGGGTGAGGTAGTGCCGGCAGACGAGCGCTTCCCTCTGATGAGAAGCTTTGCTTTGTTCGAAAGATTTGGGAAAAATTAGAAATGCTAATTAAAGGAACGGGGTGATGGCACTGAATTGTCACTTCATGTAACATTGGCTTTGTACAGATGATCAGGTCAAAGTATGGTTAAAATGCTTCCAGGGTGGTGTTTTGTGTGGAAAGCTGTAAAAAAACTACTGAGATTTAGCATAATGGTGAAGAGATTCCACAGCACCCAAAAAGCTGATGCTGCATGCTTAATTAGATTCCCCAGCACCAGCCTGAAAATGTTTTGTTGTTGTTGATGTGACCAGATAGATTTCATCCCAATCCCACTGTTGCCAGTGTGAGATAATCAGCACTGGGCTCCTAAAAAAACGGATCAGGAATGACAGATGTGCACTCCCCAAGCTCTGGTTGCAAAGAGAGCACCCAAAGGTGGCCAAGAGCTTTGCTGTCCTCCTGCTACATGAATCAAACAGAAAGTGCCACCAGCGAACTCCAAATGTGTGTTCCAACATAAGGGGTTGTGCCTGAAGGGAATTCAGTCCCATTTCCCTCATGAGAAGAAACCTCAGGTGTAACTGGAGAACAAGGCCCTCCATCTGCCAGATTTTATCAGCTGAATGGCCTCAGCTTCAATTTGTTCATGATTCTGATTTCTAGACAGAGCTCTGACATCGGCCTGAATTTTGGAAAGTAGCAGAAGATGTGTTTGAAGTTGCCCACTGCACCTTCCTGGAGGTTTCCCAACCCCAATTCCTGTATTTGTATCCATGCACAATATTTCAGCTCACATTCAGCTCTAGTTATCACCTTGATTTTAATTAGGGCATACAGCAATGAACTGACATAACTCTCTATTTTCTTTCCTTGTAACTGTGTTCAGGTGCAACACCCAGGAGTTCAGGGAGACCAAGGAAAGTACTTTGGCAGGGTTTTTACACAGAATATTGTGTAGGTTTTGGAATGGGGCACACCGTTGTCTTTTGGCAACATCTGAGCCTTTAGAGAAGCAGCAAACCAGTCATGTTTCTATTTTTTAACAAATGCCTTTAAGAAAACCTCAGTGAGCCTGAGCCTCCCTCCCTGGCTGCTGCCAGAGCCGGTGGTTACGGGGCACTGCACACAGCACATGGAGCAAAGGTGAACCCCAGCACAACATCTGGTCTTACTTTCCCCCCCTCCACTTTATGAACCGAATATCTTCTGGGTAACTCTGTTTCTAATACCCTGGGTTAAGATTGATTTACACAGGCCACTGTAACTGAAGTCTATCTTGAAATCTGAGACTACCCAAGGAGTGCTGGCACAGCAGAGTTTGTTTATCAGTGCTGGATTTGAGGGGAAAGAGAAATCAAAATCCTGCGTTGCATTTTAACGTGGATTGCTGGATCAAAAACAATTTTAAAATTTATTTTAAAAATAATTTCACCTCCTTTTATAGCCATAGTGAGAAACTGTAGAAAACAGTTTGTAGGTCTGGTAACAATCCACAAACATATCCTGGTGAAAATTAGTCCAGTGATGTGGAAGGAAACACTTGAATATTTTAATTCTGTCTGATCATGTATCCTGTACTTTATTTTTCAAATAGGATCCAAATATATTGTAGAAAATTTTCTTCATGAGCATGGCAGGGAATTGTGAGGTGCAAAGCAGCTGCTCTAAGTCCTTCCTCTGCATTTGGCTCAGTGTGATTTTAGGTCCCTAAAGTAGTGGTGACTTCAGTCTTATGGATACAACCAGTCCCCTTTGGAACCTCCTGTGGGGAATTAGTGAAATTCTTGCTCTAGGAAAAGCAGCAGCCTTTTCTGGAGACAGTTCTGGGGAGCCCCTGGATGTTTTGAGGGATGGTACCCTGCTCCCAGTGCCATGATGGAGTGTGGTCACTCCCACTGCCCAGGCTGTCTTGGGAGATTTACAGCCTCATACATCTGCAAGATGCCTCTAATAAATTTTTGCTGGCCTCATGTAACACAGGGCATGCACCAGATAAGCACATTTCGTTAAAAACACAAGTTTTGACTTGAGAAAAAAAGCTATTTAAAAAGGCCAAATGACCCATTTGTTGAGAAACCCTCCAAACTGGGGGGATATTTCACTTGGAAATTGCCATTCCCCCATATTGTGGGATAATGCTGTTAGTGACAATTTCAAATCTTTCTCCTGGTGTACATTTTGAACATCATGGCATCCTCTTGTTTCCCATTTTTTACTGTTCAGACCCTCCATAGAATATTATTGTCGCTGCAGACCTTTTATCCAAGGACTGTTGATCACAGCACAAGAACTGTCATCCTATTTGCATTCTGTGGATGCATCATTATTCACAACATTTGATGTCCATAAAACACATTAAAACTATTTCCTTGAGCAAAAATAATCAGCTCTCTGCTGTACATATCATTTGTATACTCAAATTGTAAAATGTAAATTGATATATAAGAAAATGGCCCATTAACTTTTTCATTAATGACAATAATACATTTTGTGCATCAGCAGTAGGAGGACCCTACATTCATTCTAAGGGACCTGAAGGACAAATGGAGACTTCTTGGTATTTCATAAAAATGAAGGCTGCCATCAAGCCCATTTTAGAGTTGGGGGGGGCAGAGAGGGATTATTTTCTAGGGCCTTATTTGTTTTTTAAACTATTCTCCTGCTTGGAAGCATTCTTAAAGTTAAAATACTCTGCTGAACCTGATCCTCCTGCCTTAGAGGCAGAATTTGCCCCGAAAGGCACTTTGGCATTTTGCCTAAACAAGGGTGAGGAGTTACCTGGGTATATATGAAATATTCTTTGTTAAAAATATGTGCACTGAATGTATAAAATGCCATCCCAATTTTCATTTCCACAGTTTCATTTTTAAGCTGGGCAGATTCTGTGGGTGCTGTAACGGGTGCTGTGTTCCCCGTTGCTGGATAACTTTTGAAAGAGTAGATCTATTTATGCAAAAAAAAAAAAAAAATAAAATAAAGTGTGAACGACAAGTATTGCTGGGTTTTGTGAAATTTAATAGACAGCTGGATTACTGTTTCTTTAGGATTTATGCTGAGTTACCTGGAACTTACTGTGTTTTTTATGTATGTAATTTAATCATCTTGTGTCTTTTAAGATAATAGCAAGTGATTTTACTGTAATTCACGTGAATTAAGACATCCTAATATGTATACTGGCTGTCAAATCACTGTATATTTACCATTTGATTAAACCATAGATTAATAATTTTTCTATAACTGATACATCATGCACTAACAGATAAAGAGCATCTGAGATTAAGTAAGTGAGAAATAAAATCTGCTTTCAGTAAATTGCTTAGAAAAATTACACAGTACATTTAAATTACCATTTGCTTAGCAACATGCCCTTGTAGACATTCCAGTGGGGCTATAAAATGATCGATTTACTTTAATTTTCTACTGAATCCTGAAAAAATGGCTATCAGTAACCTATCCCTTCATCATGGCATGCTGATTCACTCTGTGTATTAAATTTACTGGCAAGGAGCAAGACGTTAACAAAAAGTAACAGATAATGCGAACATTTCATGCATAATCTGTAATATGAGATATGTATTAATAGGGAAATTATGATGCATTCAATTATTCTGAAATGCCTTCCAGAGATGTTTTGATTTGGCTGCGCTCTGATAGTAGCAGCACAGCAGGGAGCATCTCAAGTGATGAATAACCTAATCTCCTAATCTCAAAATGGGCACTATTCACAGCTAGCCCGGGAGAGGCTGGTGGGAGCCACCACACTGCACAGACACTGCTCCTCTCACAACAAAAACAGCTGCAAAAATCCCCTGCTTCTCGCTAAACTCCTCTCCCCAGTGCAGAATTTTTGGGGGCACGGCGGTTCTTCAAATTCAGGTGCTGAGATGGAACAGAAACCTTTGCTCCCCTCTCAAATAAACTTGGGAGACAAAAGGCTATAAAAATAATTGTGTGTGCAGTTGTTCTGTTAGCACTGAAGGTTGCTTTGTGACATTATACAAAGGAGCTCTTTCTGACTTTACCCAGTTTAATATATACCTGAAATGATCTTTACTATGTATACAATATTTTTTTCCCCTGAAAAAAAACCAAAAAACCCAGCAGAACAAGAAACTCCTTATTTTGTCTCATGAGCCCAATGGACCCGAGTTCTTGCTTGTGTGTAATTAAGCAGCCGTGTTTACTACTTTTCCTGGTGAACAATAGTCTGGTTTCCCGAGGAGGTCAAGCAGGATTTATTTTATTGTGTACACACTCGGAGCAGGCAAGGTGCCTGTCATTCCTCAGCCCGGCTTGGGCACTTTTTCCCTGTTCCACATCCACTGCTTTACTCCCATTTCCTTACCTTGGCATCTCTGATGCTGAACCAAAACAAAAAAGCCCAGGAATTCGAGCCACGGCAGCACAGCAAACAATCCTGGGCAATGCAATAGGCTATGCAAATCTGCCGAATTTTTTTACACTTAATTACTTGATTGCAGTGGGCTCACTTTTTGATTAATGCAATTTGGCAAAAAGTAATATTACACCAGTGTATTAGAATTTTTAGTAATTATTCAATGTTAATATGACAGTGTTCTTGAAGAAAAATGAGAAGGAAACTGTATCTCTGTTTTGTCTTCAATTCACAGCCCTGCTCAAATAGAAAGAGGAGTAGAGCTACACAAATACTTGTGTAAATAAACGTGGTTTATCTTTGGGAGAAATCTTACTAAAAATTCCTGATTGGTCTTCTCCCAACTTCCTGTCCTTAATGCCATACTTTTAAAATTATTGGCATTACAAGGGTGCAGAAATGATTTTGCACTCTTTTTTTATGCTGCAGTTTATTTGATTTACAAAGTGATTTGTTCTAACAAGTACCTTTGCAGTTTAATCATAATGCCACATTGTGTGTGCTGTTTTCCAAGACCTGCACTGTTCCTAATGCCTTTGGCAGCCCAGCTCCTCACTTTTCTGTCTAATAGAAAGCAGGGAAGTGTGAGGCTACTTGGATTTCCTTTGCTTAAGCAATTTGATTTCCTCCTCGTTGTGCTCCGTGTGAGCAGAGTGTTAAGGCAGAGCAGGACGTGGGGCTTTTACCTCGCCTGCTGTTCCACACCCTTTACTCCAGCTTGTAGCCACTAATCAGGGTTAGCAACCAGGGAAGGAGTGTGGCCCCGTTTTATGAAACTTTCAGATGGGGGATGTTGGGTTTATTTCAGTCTTTAGTACCCGAGAATGTACAATTGCTCTGAAGATAAATAAAAGATTCAGCTGGATGCCACTGGAGAGCAGAGCAGCATGTCTTTGGCATTGCTGGAGTCTTATCTGATTTGGATTTGTATACCTCATGGGGAATGGCAAAATATTGGAACAGACGGCTTGATATTTCCGAAGAATATAGTGGGCTTTATTAGCACCAGTTTCACTCCCTGACTGACGGCTTTTTCAAATTTTTTATCTTATTAATCTGTGCTACTGTATGTAAATGTTATTCCTCTCTGCATAAGGGAGGCAACCAGCGATTTGTAATAAATGCTTATGAGTGCCTGAGGCTGCACTTAAACTTTAAAACATCTATTATTAAGTTGCAAAAAAACACTGTAATGGCCAATAGTGACCTCATAGGAATTTTAAACTGTGGTCTGCTCTTCTGCATTAAAAACAAAAAAATTGCCTGAAGTTAGAATTATGAGCAATGCTATTTTAACAGCTGCATTTTGATTATTAAAGTGTGTTTTACAACTGAATTACAATGCTTTTATGGACTCTAGGTATAAGATTTAAAAAGGTCATTAAACATAGTCGGTTTTGTCACAGTAGGTGTCATTGTATACAATGGACACTATACAATCTATTTTATGTCGTAGTACTTAGGATTTAAAATAACACGGGGGAAGCATTTCGGTTTGCTTAAGCATGTAGATTACTGTACAGCTTTTCAGGTATTTTGACAGTTTGCAGTCCAAAATGACTACTTTCATTATTATTTTATTAATTTGACAAGAAGCCCTACAGATTTTCTGTGTATGAACGTTCCATTTGTCTCAGAAATAATTAAAAATGCCAGCCTAGAGCAACAAGACAACAGAAACACTTCTGGCAAATCAATGCTGAGAAATGCATCGTTTGTACGGGAGCCAAGTGTTTAGTCCTGAGCCATTTTTACATTTTCTCAGCCTGATAGGACGTGGGCTCATTGACAGCCAGTATTGACCTGCAGCATGGGCTGGGCAAACCCAGCACCTATAAATTGATTAATCCAGGGTGTCCTGTGCTGGGTGCTGGATGCAATGTTTACATCTTGCACAGCACAGATGCAGCAGCCAGGAAGGAGGAAACCCCTCTGCAAAGACTAACTTAAATTCTGCTGCCCTCCATCAGACTTGGAAATACTTAAATCTTTAATTTGCCTTTCATTAATTTGTCATGGCGTTATCCTGGTGAAGAACCCAAGTACAAACAAGCCGTGTTCGGGGTGGCTGCGTGTTAATGAGTGCAAAGGGAGCCACGCTAAGTGCAGAAAGCTCCAAATATTTGACAAAATGTCACAAAGGATTGTATTTGCATGTAGTAGCATGGGTAGGACATAATGATTAGTGTGTAGTGCCGTGCTGGCAGTACCTACTCCAGCTTATCCTGATAACATGTCGGCTGCACAGCTTTGAATATTGTATATGTTCTTTGAACATATCTAGGACTAGCAGAGCTGTCACTCCACTGAAAAATGTGCCTGCACGAATGACAATACTGCTTTAATTTTTTTTTTTAAAGAGGACGACTTCTAAATAATTATTATCATGCTAATAACATTTGTATTCTTTTGTGTATAATTAAGATCTGCCTGTCTAAGCATGAAATAGGGTTGAAATCTTGAATAAGTATGCTATCCTTAACCTATTTAGTAAATCAATTTTAATTTAGCATTCTTTAGGTTAAGTCGTAACAATAGAATTGCTGTATACAGAAAAATCCACAATTTATGGCTGCAAACCTTCTCGGAAATGTTTAATAATAAGCAAAGCTTCTGTGAAATTAAAAAATCTACCCCTCTAAATATAAGTGCTGAATTAAAAAAAATGATTCAGCGATTACTAAAGTCATGTGTTTTTTTTAATTACCATTAACTCTTTATTACTTAACATGAAATTGTACATGTGATTTTATCTACAAGTCCCTGTAGGATTGTAATGCTTTTTCCAAAGACTTGTCTTTGAGCCCTACCCATTTTTTTGAAACATAAGGAACACAATTACCAGAGTAAGATTGAATTCCTAGTCTGCAGTTATATTATCATATTTGTATTTCTTATTTAAATAGAGAGCAAAGCAGTTGGAAGGGGTTTTTTGGGGGAAAAAAGTGTCTTTTCAAAGATTTTCAGTCCTGAGAGAAGTCAGAAATGCCTAACGAGGGACCAGATCCTGCTTGGAAAGGGGAAAGTGGGAGAGGCAGGAGAAAAATACCCTTGGCTGCTATATGGAACTGTTTGATGTCTTTGTTATTGTAAGTTTGCATCCCAGGGCTGTGCAGATTCCTGAAATCCTGCTTTCCTGCATTACTGTGGGATGTGTATGGGCTGTGCTGCCTGTGGGATCTTCCCTGGCTGAGGGAGAGGTAACAGAGATTTCCCAGGTCTGTGTGTGGTGTTTGCAGACCTGATTTGTTCAGATCACAGTCCTGGTCCTCCAGCAGAGTTTGAAATGCAGTGACAGTAACAGCCCCTGTGTTCCCAGTTTTCCAGTGCCATGTACAGAATCCATGAGCACTAGATTAGGTTCTGGAGCTTTTTCTGGAGTTTTTTTGGATATTATTTATGTTTTTTCTTTTTCCTACTTGAGTTGGCCTTTAAAATATTTCCTTCCTGTGGCATCTCTGTGTAACAGTTACAGGAAAACAAGCCAGCTCTCATTAAGGACTCATTGATCCTCATTCATTTTAAATTGGGAGCTGCAGTGATTTACAGTGGTGGAGGATTGGATTCATGATACCTTGAGAAAACATGGGAGGAGCACAGATTGTAAGTGTGGTTTTATTAGGGGGAATATTCATTGGGGACAGTCTGTCATTGCTGCCATCAGCAGTCATTTGTGTGGTGCTAAAATCTACTTTATAATATTTGGGAGTCTTGGATAGATGACTAGTTAAGCAGAAACACTGCAAGTGAGGAATGGAATTTGAACACCTCACTTCTTTATGCTCCTTTATGAACCTTGGACACAGCTATTATCTCATAATGGCACATCTTCTTTAGAAGGCTCCTAACAAATGTACAAAACGGGTCTTTTCTAACCTGCATACTTTGCCCACCATTTGCCTCGGTGTTGTTGTCAAAGGACATCTTAGAAAAAGGATGTGTTCATGTGGCTTTGCTGGTTATGTCAAATGGCCTGTGTGCCTCATCTGATCCCAGGCAGGGTGCTGCAGTCTGAAGGAATTACAGGTGGAATGCTGTATGCTTGTAACTCACTGAAAGTTAAATACAGAATGTGCTTCCAAGCACAGGTGCCATTTCTGAACACAAGAAAAATGGGAAATTGGGGCAAAATTTTCTTTAAGGTGAAGCAGTGAATTCCTCATATACCAAAGGGAACATGGGACACAACTTGTGTTCCCACTGGGAAGGGATTGTCAGAGAACATGGCTGTGAATAAGGGAGAAAGAGAGAATGTCACATTTTAAGGAAAACATCATCTGGTGGAAACATTACAATCTGTAATTCAAAAACAATTCCTCCATGGTACTTTCAAAGGTTAGGTCACTTCAGCAAAGATGAATTCAGCCCATGGCTCTGGAAGGTTGAAGAGGCTCTGGCCCCAGGAATTTTGTATTTTCTTCTCTCTATATTTTATGAAGTGAATGATTGTTCTTAAAGTTTGGCAATCTTGTTTGTAAAAAAATCTGAGCTGTTTTTACATGTCATCAGAAACAAAACCACCAGGAGTGTATCCTAGTAAGAGAAAAATGTATGGGTCCCCGTGCAATTTGCTTTATTCATCTGTTCATGTAATACCAGAAAACTTTCAGGATGGTGCCCAGACTTCAAGAGTGTTTGTGATGCTCATCCCTGCCTTTGCCCTCTGTAACACACTGCTGTTTATTTTGATTTATTCAACATTTAAAAGCAGGCTCACATTCTCTGAACACCTTTGTATAACAATAGAAGAAAGAAGTATGAAACAAGCAAGCACCAGCAAATGAATAATACTCTTTCAAAGTAATCATAGCAATAATAACCCAGGCTCCTTGGCCTTCAGCTGCCCACTTCTTGAATTGCTTAATTAAAATAGATAGTCCTGGGCAGACCCTCTGGAGGTTAATAAAGTGGGTCTTTGCATCAGGAAGGATAAAATTCCAAAATTGAGGATTGTCTGTGTGGAATACAAAGCTAAACCAATTCCTGTTGTTTATATGAAAGGGATTCCAAGTGTAGCAGTTTTGCTGATCTTTGTTGTTGTGACAATAAAAAGAGAGGAGATTTCTGAAGCAGCCAGGTCTTAAGCCACTTAGGATCTAATCATGTCCCCTGATTTGCAGGGAGAAATAGCTGGTGGGATCATCTCAGAAGCATTATCCAGCTGGACTGGTAGTGAAGAATTCTGATGTTCAAAAAATAATAATGAGAAGTTTTAAATTTTGAGCCTTTTCTCTTTTTATAGAAAAATAATTTCAATCACTCCTCGCATTTTCTTTTGGGAAAAAAACCCCACAACAATCCAGATTAATTTACCTTATTTCAAACAAAAAGATAAATGCTTTTTAGCTAGATTACCTTTCCTTTTGGGTGATTATTCTCAGGTGCAGGTGGTGAATGTGTTTGGCCCCAGGAGTGAGGTAAGTGCTGAGAAGCAGCTGATGTTGCTGTGAGGGTACAAACAGCCCAAATGCAGTTCGGTGTCAGCCTCCTCAAACTGCCCCGGTGTCATCAAAGTCAGTGGAGCTACACTGATTTATACCCAAGGCACTGCACATCCCTGACAGACATCCTGATGCTTGTCCACAGTTAGTTACTATTTATTTCTTTATTTATTTCTGGGCACTGGCAGCCACTTCACCACTGCTGTCCTCTAAAGCTGATCTACCACAGCTGGGAAATTTGAGGTCATTTCCCAATGTGAGATTTGGTAAATGTAGCACTGAATTTTAAACTGTTGGGAAATATTTTATTAAGAATAACTTCTAGAAAGAAGCATGGTGTTGTGCACCTTGGAAAGAATCCATGGAATCTAGAAGGTAATTCTTCTGTACTAGTGAGGTAGTTTCAGGTTGGTGCATGGTGAGTTTTTCATTGCTCTGTCCTGAGCAATTATTTGTTCTTTGGAAATCTCAGCTTCCAGAGGGAGAGAGCAATTTCCTGTTTAACCCAACAGTTGTGTATTTTTGTGCATTATACAAAGTATTTTAACTAAAGGAGCTGATACTGATCTCCCAGCTTTGGCAGGGCAGAACTGTGGCCTTGCTTTTCGTGGTGATCTAAAGGGACATCCAAGTTCCCTTCTTATCAAACTGGTTGGCAGCTTAAGACAGCTGGGACAGAGACACCAGCAGAGACTGTATCAGTGGCAGTCAGGATTACCCAGAGAAGTCAAACACAGTGGCATCTCATGTCCCCTGACACCTGCAGCTTTACCCACCTTCTCAATCAAACTGGGGGCCAGTGGCATCCTCCAGCCCGGATATTTAAGAGCTGACTAATCAGAGGTGAAAAGGCAGGACTAGGCTGGAAGGCTGATGAGCATCTTTCCCATTGGCCTCTGGCCTCAGGCTTACCAGCAGATGCCTCCTGCAGGAAATACTGATGCTGAAGTGCCTGATGGATCTCACCATGGGCAGACTCGGGTGCAGACCAGGGCCAGTCCTTGTGTGTTCTGAGAAGGGAACCAAATCAGGAGTGGCAGAGGCTTCTTACAGCTCTTTTTTTATCCTGTAAAACAAAGGCACAGCTAAGAGGAAGAACATTTTTGTTGCTCAACAATCAAGATTACTTAACAGAAGAATGATCCAATTAGTTTAGTCTTTGTGGAAAACCACCAGCAGTGTCAGGACCTCAAAAAGGACTCCAGTGAGGGTTAAGTCTGCTTAATTTTAAGTATCAAGTTCAGATACCTAAATTAGTAATATAGGCCTATTCATTAGTAAATATTCAGTGGATAGAGAGGCTCCTCCAGAGGACAGTTCAGATTTACCTACATTAAACACCCACTCAGAATTTCCAAGGGAAAGTCAGATGTGTATATTTGGAAATGACTGTGCCAGGGATGGACAAGACTCAAAACCGTATATGGGGTGGGCAGCCAAATAGAAAGGGAAAATGCAAAGGGCGCTCTTATCCTTGAATATGAACGTGAATTTTCAAGCTACTTATTTAACTGAAGGGAGCAGGTCAGGGGTACGAGGAGTCACTGTATGGATTCCCACAGCCCTGCATTCTGTCCTTTCATTTACAGGAACCTTGACATTTAGACATTTGGCCACCTCTGTCCTATTGTAAATTGCCATTTGGGAATGGCACCTGCCCTTCCATACAGTAAGTCCTAACTTGACCCAGGAATTGCTGGGAAAGCAGTGGCTGAGCCTGGTCCAGGCTGCTGGTGACTTAAGTGCAGGTGGAATTGTGTCAGTGCCCAGGAGCAGCCCTGGCACTACTGAATTTACCAGCAGAGCTGGAGTCACAGCAGGAGCACTCCTGGCTCCATAGCAGAGCATAGCATTGCTCCCAGCAGGCACAGGCACTGTGTGAGGCATCTGGAGGGCTCTGCTCCCACCTTTCCAATCCTCCTGGGACCATTTTCCCTCCGTTTGCTATCTCAGTGCTGATCTCCTCAGCAGTGGGGTGAGCTCCCAGCCCGTGCCTGCTCCAGCACTGGGATGTGGAATGAGCACAGTGAAGCAGCTGATCCACGGATCCTGCACCGCCTGTCACTTCCTAGAAACCACTGGCAAGGAAACATGCACTGGAGACATTTCCTTGTTGCTGGTGAGCGTGGTCTCATCTGGTGCTGCTCTCCAGCTGGATCTTCAACATGTCAAACTAGTCAAATACAGTTCTTTAAATGAGAGAAAAATGTTTCATGCCCAGAAATGAATGCAAACAGTAAATCCATGTCCCTGTGCTCCTCTCTCCCCAATTCCTAACTGCTGAATGTATTCATGAAGCTCTGAGCACATCTTTGTCTACTGAGTGACTGTGCTGCTGTTGAAACACAGCTGTTGTACAATATTTTAACCTGCTCAGAGGTGCAAAGTGCAGTACCTGGAATGGCTCTGGAATCAAGGAAAGGTTGGGGAAAAGCTGCTGAGAGTAACAACCCTCCCAGAGAAAACAGTCTGTTTTACAAAGTGCTGTGGAGGTATGAGGCTGAAGTGTGTGTCCTTTTGCCTCCACCTTCATGGGGGAATGGATTCTGGGGAAGTGAAAAATTCTTTTTTACACTCATTTTCAGATTCTTTTTTTGGACAAGGTGTTTGTAAGAATGGGTACTGTGAATGGGCTATTAAAATTTACACTTTTTCTGATCCTTTGATAGTGCTTGGAGGGGCCTCATCCCATGTATTTCTCCCAACAAGCCCAAAAGGGACTCTGGGAAAGCTGGCACTTCATTCAGGGGATGCATCTGTCAGTGTGTGCAGCTGATCAGGTGCAGCTTGGTGGGTAGAATGAATCCCAGAGTGGCAAGGTGAGGTCAGAGCCACGAGCAATCCTCCAGATTAACCATTAAAAGGAGTTATCCTACAAGGACAAAAATTGGGGAATAAAATGGAATGTTTCATTGAAATCCAAATTGTAAGAGATTAATAAAAGCACAAAGGAGTAACAAAAGGGAAAAGCAGAAGAGAAGCAGCTAATGCTTGACACACTCTTCCTTACCATCTTCCTCACTCTCGCTGGAGGAGGACCCTGTTGTCTCTTACCCTACAAATGACACTGCTCAGTCTTACCTTCTTTCTGGAAAAGTGTATCCGTTCTTAGGGAGACTCTGATCGTGACAGCACAACAGGACTGTGCTTGCAGTTGCCAAGCGGGACAAAGAGAACCAGAGGGTTTCACACAATCTCCTTCCACCACAGCAAGACTGACAAATTCTGCTCCCCATTCACATTATTAAAGGTAGTGATAAAGTGATTAGATGTCCTCCTTCCAAAATTAAAGCTCATTTGACTAGGATAAAAGCATTTGGGAGAAAATACAGATCGTTAAGAAGTAAATATAGGGAACACAAATTTTGTGTGCCAGATCTGTAGCTGTGTTCAGTGTGGGAACCTTGTTAAGCCCTAATTTCTGTATATTTCTGTGGTGAGCCTGTGTTGTGGCTTATCTCTCAAGACAGCTGATCTCCCCTTTTCTCCTCTGACAGCTTTTAACTATATGATATTCTTTAGATCTGCAATATCTCACCCTGTGTCTTCACTGGAGACTGAATACAGGATCCTTGAAGTCAAGAGCTTCTCTGCTGTGTTTCAAGTGTGTCCTGGGACACCGTGTATGACTTTCCAGCACATGCCACTATCCTCATAATAATGGGAGGATAATAGGAGTTATACTGCATGTCTGAATAACTAGGTTAGATATCTGTTTTCTTTGATTGTTGCCTGGCATCTCTCTGTCTGTCACATCTACATTTTCCCTTTGTTGTGGGATGCGATTTCCCCTTCGATAGGTTTGACTTGTGCATTAACATTTCTTAGTAGAGAACTGCAGCTTTCAGCGCACTTACTCTCTCATTGTCTGCACCTGTTTGTTTCCAGTGTAAAAATTTCAGACAACCTCCCACTCTTTCTGTCATCCTCCTTTCAAATGAGAATGCCATGAATGATCTGAAGGGCATGGGGAAAAAAGAGCCTTTTGTTACTTAATAATTTCTTTTTAAGTCTCTTTCCTTCTTTTTAACTTTGATATTTGTGTAAAGATATTTTGAGGTCTCATATCCTATTTTTGTTCTTTGAATATGATATTATCTTTTGCCTTTGATAATCATTGTCATTCTGATTTTCTTTAATTGTCTCCAGACAAAGTATCTGGAGAAAGGCAAGTGTTGTGGTAGGGAACTTAGTATTTTCAGCAGAACATTATGGTGAGGAAGTTAGGAGAGTGGGAAGCTATAAGGATGGATGTTAATAATGCCTTATTATTTTATAATAAAACTATTCACTGGATTTGCAAAATGTATTTGAGAGGAACACTCTTGCTAAGAGGACTTGAAATCTAAATAAGTAAGACAAGCAGAAGGCAGGCATCATCCAAGCAAAATATAAAGACTGTATGTCATGCTAAGTGCTTTTAAAAGAATCCCCGAACTGTTTCCCTTCCCTATGGCCAAGAGAGCATATTGCAAACAATATGCTGTGGTATTACTTCCCATCTTTGCTTATGTGAAATCACATGAAGGAGGGAGAAGGGAGAAGGGAGAAGGAAGAAGGGAGAAGGGAGAAGGGAGTTCTTTTGCCGTTGCCTCGCTGTCGGCTCCGTCCATCCCGCTGCCCCACTCACCCGTGGGAGGGAGAAGCTGTGATGTGTCCAGGTCAGGGCCGGTGGCAGCTCCATCCCAGCATTCCATCTGAACCTAGCAATGAGAGGAAAAGGGAAATCACTGGAAAAACAGCCTTTCCAAGCCAGGTCTAACATTTAAACTCCAGGGGAGGTGGGAGTCATGCAACAGAGTCCACAGGACAGAGGTTCAGCCCAGTAAGAACAAGTCTAGGGGGAATTTAGATTTCCTAACCAAGGGATGCAGGGAACTGCAGCGTCTCCGTAGGCACTGAAAATCTCTTTGTTGTCTTCAGAAGAAAGTAAAATGCCCAGCTGCAGTAATGCTGGCCAGTGTATTTAAATACACTGAAAGGCATTGATATCTCCGAGGAGTCTCTAAGGTGTATTTGATCTATTACTTTGCATGCTCTATGAAATAATAAATAACCCAACAGATACCACGCTGCATGACAAATTTGAAAGTATTTTCACTTAATCTCTGCCTTGATGAGACACTAATCTGTCTTTTAAAACATTTTCAAAGGTGTCCTCACAGACCTATCAGAATTAATGGTGTATTCCATTGCACTCTGGATTGTTGAAAACACAATAGCGCATTATCACCTCGCTCTAGAGATATGATCACCTCGTACTAGGGACACTTAGCAGGTAAATACAGTGGGCAGCAGGCAGTGGGATAAATACATCCCTTGCTGCACAGAATTCATGCCTCAGAAGTCAGTGGAATGAGACAAGTGTACTTGACTCCACGGTGCCGTGGTACATCCCTCGGAAAAGTAAAGCACAGCTACTTGCTCCACAATGAGGTGTAAATAACAGTAAGGGAGGCAATGTCTCTGTAGTGTTCTGAAAATGTAAAATCACTGCTTGTTCATGGGACAATTAGCAGTATTACAATTCTTAGGGAAGACCTAAACCCTGTTATAGTCAGGTTTTGAAGGTACAAAATGCAAAGGTGTAGTGTAAAACTGCTCAAATTCTGTGGCCAATTCTGTACATTCTTACCCCTTTATGAGCCCTCAACAAGTGTATCTGAAAATTAGGATTTGAGTGCCGTTCTCAAAATATATTTTGGTTAAAATTTTCCACAATAACTGGTTATTTCAGAGTTGTTGTGTGCTTCCCTGCTCTTGGATTAATCCTGCATCAAACCCCACCTTTTATTCCCCATTTGATCATATCTCCATTTGATTCTCAGCATTTAGACAGCTGGTTTCCATTGCTAATATAAACTGGGAGGTATCAAACATAAATGAAATATTCGTGTTGATTCAGCTTTAACCAAATTCCCGTTGTTCTCCTAGCATGGATCTTTTCCAAATGTTCTCTTCTGGTCAGGCTCTTCAAGCAAATTTCCGAGTGTAAAGTCTTACGAGCATCTTTGGGGGGAGTTTCAGCTGACAGTCTGCTTACATAAGCAAAAGCCAAAATTTTGCAAATCATCTTTGAATGTATCCTACTTATGCTTTACTTTTTCAATGGCCGGAAAAAAGGGAAGTTTCTATAAATGTTCCCAGTGACGCTGCCCAAAGTGTACCTTATGTACTGTACAGCAGCTCTCCACAGAAGCTGCAATTTGAATTTGAAAAGAATTTGAAAATTATGTTGACAATTTGCATTCCCCAAAAGCACTTCAGCTGTGTTTCTACATTTTCTTGGCTTTCTAGGGGTTCTAGAAGGAAATTTCCTTCTTCCACCTCAAATCTTTTTGCTGAGTGCTCAGACATATTTAGGTATTTAGTCCTCCCAACCCAATCCAATTTATGAACTGCACGGTGCCTTCTTTCATCATTTACCAGTAGAAGTAGTGACACAGGGCGGAGGTTAGAGCTGCAACAGGAATGAGAGAAAAAGGGGCACAAGGCATTATGCTCTTCCATTAAGTAGCTCTGTGGATTCTATTACAAGGATTTAGGATATTGGGGAGCTTTAAGTTCCGCTGCATAATCAGTTGGGGCCGGTTCAGTGGCTGAATCTCTTTGAAATATTACAATGATAATTTTCACTGTTCAGCTTTTTTTCCCCCGGATCTTTTGGACCCGTGCCTTAAGAGCAAATAAGGGCTATGCCTAAAGATGGGAAAACCAAGGCCATTCCCAAATGTGGCCATAATCCAGTCTGGGTTTTCCCCCATTCCAGATACCAGCCCGAATCCAGTCCAGATTTCCCTCCCCCAGTTCCTGATTCTGGCGCAAATCCAGTCAGGGTTTGCCTCCATTCTGGATCCCAAGCCTGATCCAATTTGGGTTTTGCCCCTTCCAGATCTTGGTCGTGACCCATTCTGGGTTTTTCTTCCCCCAAATCCAGATCCCAGGCCTTAATCCAGTCTAGGTTTTCCTCTATTCTGGATCCTGGCCCAGACCCAATCTGGGTTTTTCCCCATTCTGTATCCTGGCCTGGATCCAGACTTTTTGGACCCTTAAGGGCAAAGAAGAGCTGTGCCTAAAGACAGGAGCCAAGCTACTCCTTCATTTTCAGCTGTGTTTGGTTGGTGTTTCCCCCGGGGCAGCTCATTCTATTCCTGTGTTTCAGCCGTGCAGGTGAAAGAACTTCACTTTCTCCAGCTAATTACACGGAGATGTGTTTCATCCTGGAGCAGGAGTGGGAAGCGCTGAGCTGCAGGTGGGACAGTGCCACCACTCGGGTTGTCACTGATGTAGAGCAGGTGGTGATTACAGCTCTGGCAGGTGACATTTCGGCTCCTGGGCTCCGCATGAGCACACAGTGCTCTTTCTCTTGCCTTCCTCCTCTCCTTTTTAGAGCGTGGAAGATACACAGCCTGTAGGATAAGGAGAAGGTGGCTCTGTGTTTAGCAGCACAGGGAAAGCTCTTCCAGCGTCTTCCTGGAAGGGTTTGTGCCCAGACACAGCTGAGACAAAAGTCCAGCTCTTTTCAGCCGATTGTGTGTCCGTTCCTCCTTCAGAGGGGATGAGAAGAATCATTACTATGTCCCTTAGGTTTTTTGTTCCTACCTTGAGCTGAAGCCAACTTCCCCCAGGCTTAATTCAACATTTAGTAGTGTTGGAAACACCAAAGAGAGGAAGAAAGAGGGGGGGAAAATGTAGCTGCTTTTTGTGCCTGAAGTGATGCAGATCCTTCTGTGTAAGAAGAGGTGCTACCTGCTTTCTCTAGCTCTGTTTTTATGTTGTACTGCTGATAATAACAAGAAAAGAAGATTCTGTGAGCCTGAAAATGATAGGATGTTTTTTGCTGTTGGTTCTTGCTTTTGACGCTGCTCCTTCACATCTTACTTTTCTGGTTAGAAGTAGGAAATGAGCCCGATTTTGGGTTTGTTTTTTTTAATTTTAAATGAGAATTGTAAATGCAAGGTATTTCTGCAGTCCTTAGAATACATCCCTCATTTTCTTCAGTTAGTGCCAAAATGTAAGAGCAATATTTTATAAAAGCTGTCCCCGACTTATCCTGTCTCTTCTGTTCTTTACTAAATGAGGGAAGAAAAAGACAATTTATTTAAACAAAAGATAAGATGGATGTATAATAATAAGGAAACATGAAAAAAACCCTAAAGCTGGTAGTGTTCTTTGTTTTCATAGGCAATCATTTGATTTAAAGTAATTTTAGCCAAATATTTTTATTCTTGTTCATTGTTGTTTTTGTAAGCTGTAATTCAAGTGTTATGAAATCTAATTATACAAGAAAGATTTGTCTAAATTCAAAGCAAAATCCCAAACATAATAATAAAATTGCTATACATCCCCAGCTCAGCTCCTGTGAATATTAGTTCTCTGTTCAAAGGCTCTCCATAGGATTCAATTTTGACCTAGAAGAAGGTGGCAAAATGTATCATCTCACAGTGATAAAACAATATGAGTACAAATGGACTCAATCCAGTTCTGATGCAAGTTGTAAACAATTAAAAGTACATGAGCTACAATGCCCAGAGCTGATAGCTGAGGACATTACTGCACGCTTGGGGTAACACTAGGAACCAGGAAAACAATTGTTTCACAATAGGACATAAAAGCAACAGAAAATATTTGTCTCGGCGGAGCAGCGCAGCCTTGCAGGGCCGTGGCGTGGGGAGGATTTTTCAGCAGGCTGGCACGAGCCTGAGTGATGCATAATGGCAGCAGGGAATGGATTTCTGCATAGCTGAGTAGGTGACGTCATGAAAAAAGGACTATTTATCACCATAATTTAACACAAGATGCAACACAATGGCTTGATGGATGCATTTTATGGTTTTCAGCCAATCATAATAATGGATCTATTGACTAAAGTTTTAGATGCCCTTTATATACCCTTCGTGGATAGAAAAAGAGCAGCAAAAACAGAGAGCTAAGAGGCTGAGAATAAGTCAGAAAATATTTGCCAGGAATGTTTTCAAAATTCAAGCCTCCTGTGTAACAGCCTTTTGACCTAAAGCTTCCCCAGTTTTGTTTTTAAATCCCTAAAAGCTAATGAGGCTCAGCAAGAATATTTCAATTGAATATTGGAGGAATAGTAACTCAGGAAGCAAATCTGAAGTGTTCTGGCTTTGCCTTGGCAGTTCTGACTGAGATTCTCCTCGCTGAGATGTTGTGTTAGGAACTTTGGCACGTGGGTGTTGTCCTCAGTTCAGGCACTGAGGTAGGAGCAGGGAAGGAGAGAGGAATTTTCCTTTCTGCCTTTAATGTGAAACTGCTGATACACAAGAACAAAAAACCCAAGGAGCAGACCTGCCCTGGCTTCTTCTGCTTCCTTTGTCTCCTCTGGTAACTTTTTCTCCAGGGTACTTTGTTACTTTGCTGTCACCCGTTTGCCAAATAGAAGGGAAGACAAGGGCTGTCCATTCTCAGCTTGATGGTTCCAGCAGCCCCCTGGGAGCTGGCAGATGAAAGATTAAACTCATTTAGGATGAGGAGGGCTTAGCAGGTTCCCAAAGGGAGTGGGAAATCTAACTAGCAGAGGATGTCTCCTTAGGGAGGTGCTTTGATTTGGGAGAGAAGAAGGGAACTAAACAGAAGATCCTCCTTGGACCAGAAGCTTCATTTCTCGATGCTGGAAAACCTCTTGGATTTTATCTCTCACCACGGGCATGTTTGTATCCCTTGCAGGCAAAACACAGGATTAATGGCTGAAAGTGTTTTGCCCAGCAAGGACAGGGAGTGTGGGCAGAGCTTTCCAGCAAAGATAGGAACAGCTTTTGGGATTTCATGTAAAGTTTCTGAATAACTCTGGGAATTGATTTAAGATGTTAAGTGCCAGCCCATCTCTGAAGTATTCCTAGGGCATGAAAATACACCTGATTCTCATCCCTTCTCATCCCCAGATGCTGTGCTTCCACAAAGGGATGATCAAAGAAACAAGGAGGCAACAGCTCCATAACTGCTTCCAAGCTGGATGGATGGAAGGAGTTTTCTGAAAAATTTCTCAGAAATTATTGTTGTGGTTTTTTATTGGGTTCTCTGACTAAACTGTGGGAATTTAATTCAGGTTCTTGATGCTGCCGTATCGAATCTTTCCATCTTGTTGTTGCTTTTTTTTTTTTTTGTGACTGGACCCCATGGAAAGACCTGAAACACCTGAAACTGGGGGTTCTAAATTATTTAGTTATGTTTTCTTGCTTTTTTTACATTAGGAATAAAACTTTTTAACCACTTTTTAACAATTTGAAGGTACGCACAAAGAGAGTCAAAAAGAGAAATGTGTGCTTGTGAATTAGAAAGTGAAAGTTCAGTCAACATAAACAGGTTCTTTCTTCTGGAGTGGGTCCATACCCAGGAGAACTGGGAAACAACCCAGGAGTTTAGGTCTCTCTGTTTGGAGAACCTGGAAAGGCTGAGAAGAAGAAATGCCCACAGGGAGGAATGTAGGGATTTCCACATGACAGAACAGCACAAACCACTTGTTCAGCTGAACCTTAAAAATCTCTCCACTAAGCTGATGGAACACTGGAAGACTGAACTTCCTATTTAATTTTATATAAACTAGCCTAAAAAAAATGACTTCAAGCTGACTAGGATTTAATTTTCAGTGCTAACCTTCAATTAATTTGTAACTTTCTTGGCACCCAGTTTGCTGGAAATGGCTGTAATTATGTTGTTTTCTGAACGGTGCATTCATTCAGGCCATATTCTATAAGAGTATTTATACAGCTGGGGAAAAAAATAATGGTATTTAGGGGGATGGGGGAAATGCTAATAGAAAACTTATTGAAAAAAATCTGAATTATCGATTTTGAAAAAGTATCTTATTAACTCGCACTTGGTATTTTAAACTGAATGTTTAGTTCTTAAAAGAATTTGAGCTAATTTGTTGTCTTTAACAAGAAATGCATGGTCAGCTTCCCCATGGCTGCCTTTTATGCATGTTTGAGGCTGGCACAATTATATACTGTAAAACCCCATGTTGCTCTGCTGTGTGAGGCTTTATAATGACAGTGTTGTTTCCTAATTGATCTGCATAGCAGGGTCCAATTGCTGTTAGAGGGGAATTATTCCGAAATCTGAGAGGATGAGAGCATACAGAGCAAAGTTGTTACCTTCTTTTTCAGAAAAAAACCCCACCAAAAATCCCTTTTAGAAGCCCTTTTTAATGCACAATAAATTGTGTTGTCCTGTTTTGTGAAATGCTGTGGGTTTTCAGATAAAGAGATTCACTCTGGGTTTTTCCTCCTCAATTTCTGTAAATTTAGAAGCTGCTGCAGTTTTTGAGCATTTCTTTTAGTGTGTTTGGCATTAAATGTGTTTGCATGTGATTGTCTCCTCTTGTCTTTAAACCAGAGGATGCTCCCTGCTCTGGAGTCTTTCCTAGTTGAAGGTGCAGTTTGTGGCAATTTAGTTGGATTCTCAATTGTATATTTGACATAGGTTTAAGGGCAGGAATATTTGCACGTAGGCTTAACAATCACAGTTTAGAACCAGAACTAATAAGAAAGCAAAACCATCATGAGGTTTTGAATTTTTGACTAAATTTTCAAAAAAGAGTTTTTTCTTTTATTAGCTGTATGTCAATCCTGACATGCCAGGTGATGGACAGGAATGAATCCAGGTGGATATTGGCACTGGTTGTTTCTTATTTCATATTGGTTTACTGTAGCATCACTCAATCAATCCCAAGTTATTAACGTGTCTGTGAGTCAGAAAGCACTGCCTCTTCTTAATCCTTTAAATATTTTATTTTGACTTTCCCAAGTAGCTACCTAAGTGGTGGAAAGGGGAAAAAAAAATTCCTCCACGGGAAGAGTAAGCAAATTTTCCTTTTTTTGTGAGATTCTCACCTGTAGATTTATGGCAGAAGAATTGCTTCCCTTGAACATAAAGTCTTTTACTCTCAGTCTGGAGTTTTGTGGGTTTCAATATTTTTGTGGAAGGATAGAACTGGAATACAGTGGGCTTGCCACATACTGATGTTCACACTGCTCCTTAAAATTACTCTTTGACTTATTCACACCATTTGTCCTCAGAAAGAAGTTTCATTGTTTCTAAAACTGCAGCAGTTGGAATGAAAAAGCCTGAAAGATTATATGGGTCTGACATATCCCTTTATATGTGGGGGACATAATTACCTCTGGAAGAAACAGAAACCTTTCAGCATGGCTCCTGCTACACCAGTATAAAAATACAGAGGTTTAAATTTACTATCTGTTTTCCTGATCGAGGAAAGTTGGTTTTGAACAGCAACTGCAGCCCTTGAATAAATATTTGTCACCCAGGAGAGTCAGTGAGTGGCTAACAATGCTTTTTGTGCTGTGGATCACCCAGATTCCCACTTTTCCTTTCCCTGTGTGCAGACTCTGCCGCATTACACGGGTGGCAGGGGGAGGCCGTGGGCCATTGAGCACTGATTCTCTCGGTCCCACAATTACACAGACACCTGTGCTAAATAACATCCTGCTGTTCTACTTGGAAAATTACAGGGCTGGTCCCACTCTAAGACAGCCAGGTGGCCATACCTGAGCTCCCTCCCAGCTTCTCCCCCTTCCTAAGAGATGCTGCAGCCCCCGCAGCTCCACATCCAGGAAATTCCTCCATTGTGTCCCACCAGCTCCTTAAAATACTTCCCTTCTTCATGGAAGAGTATTTTTGACTGAAAAGATGTCCCCTTTTTCTGCTCAGGTCTTAGGTTTGATCACTTGCCTTTGCAGTTTGTCTGCTTTAGCACTGCTCAACTCTCTGCCTGTTGTTTCAGGCTGCTACTCAAATTACACTTATTCCAGTTATTATTTCCATCATTTAGTATGAATTTTACAGTGATGTTGTTTTTATGCTTCCTTACCCTGCCACATGTGTTAACTATACAGAAACTGTTCTTCTTGTGGAAGAAATTATATACCAAAACTACCCAGTAAAAAGCTTGTTTTACAGTACTTATAAAATTAATGCCAAAAATGTATGGTAAAGCTTGATTTTTTGACATTAATGGCTGGTTATTTAACATGTTGTTCTCTTGTAGTGCCTGGAAAACAGCACTTAGGTGTTCAGGTGTGATGTCAAATTCCCACCCAAGGATTCAAAAGTTTAAGAGGTTGTTAAGTGAAGAGTCAGGGTACAAAGCACACAGCTAAATAACACCTGACATGAATGAGAAGTGGAATAAATAATCAGAATTTTAATTTTTTATTATTTTCTAATGAGCCAATCATCTCTGTAATGTACTGTTAGGTGATCCTTGCACATAGCTGGAATATATTGCATTTTGTTATGTTAATGAGCATTTTCTTTGCATTTTCCTCCTTCCCTGTGGCTGTGCAACAACAGAGAGCTCACATGCTGATAGTCTTGATCCATACTAGCAAGTGAAATGCCTTTAGATGGAGGGGATAGTCCGAGAGAAATCAAGGACTAGAAATCCAGAGGCCTTATAGACATAAATTAACTGGGTTGTGAAAACAAAAATGTCTTAATAACTGCATTTTAAGAAAAAGTATTTTGGAAGCCTCTAAGAAAAGGTGAAAACCAAATAAATAGAATTTACTATTTTATAAATTGGTAGCTCCAGGAACACATCATCATTTCATGCAGTTTGTGATATGATATTTAACATGGATTCTGGTTAGGAAAAGCCTCAGCTCCCTGTAATTGTGGCTATTGCTGTCCCTCAGGTGCAGGGCTCTGTAGTTGTTCTGAGAGCCTTGTGAGTGTAAAGTTTGGAAAATCACAGCCTCCAGAAGAAATGCAATGATTTGTTAAATATATCCCACTTAAGCAGTTGCCATTGAGGGTGTTATCAATACTGTTTATCATATTTCTGACCCTTTAACTCCTCAGTCCAAAGGCACTGGCTCACCTCAGAGAGACAGAGAGAGATGCAGAACTTATAATGAATGTATTAGAAAAATTTCTAGGAGGCCTTGACATAGCGTTCAGAGATATATATATGAGAGTCTCTCCCTGGAAATAGAGGGAAAGGGTTTTTATGGAGGTCAGAAACCCTATGTCTGGCTTTGCTGGGTGATACAGTATTCATTTTTACTTCTGTCATTGTTCCAGGACTAAATATTTCTTGTCTTAAACCTCACACCAGCTAATTATGGAATAAAAAAGCAAGGAACTGTTTGAAGCAGTTCATTTGTGTGAAGCTGGAAAAAAGCCCAAGTGAACCAGATTAGAAGACAAGTGCAGGTATCAAAGTAACATCAAAAATGCAATTTAATTTGGGAAGCTCATCCCTACGTAGCAGGCGTGCATTGCCCATGTGTAGACAAGCAGAGGGTTTGTCCTGTGCACACAGCACATCAATCCTCTGGGTTCAGCCAGGATCAAGGACTGCTCTGTGCTTCCCACACCAGGTGGTGCAAAGTGACTGATGTCCCCTCGATCGAGGGGTTTGTGCTGCCGTGCGTTCATGGCCATGCCACGTAACACCCGACCCTGGCTGGTGCCCAGCGTGGCTGAGCCAGTGCTCCCAGGTAAAACACCATGGAATTATGTGCTCCAGGCCACTGAAGCAGCGTTTTTATAGCCTGACCCCGAGGACAGCTCTGAAATGTTTTGGGAATAAAATGAGGCCGTGCGCGCAGATGCCGTGAAGCCTTCTGAGATGGCTTCAAAAGGCCAAGCAAGGCTTGGATCACCTGCCCTGTGGGATGGCAGTGTCCTGCTCTGAACTCTAACCCAAACCTGCCAGGTTTGGACTGAAGGGAGCACTCTTAAAAAAGAAGCCAGGTAGAAAACCCTGGGAGCGACACTCAGTCCTGGAATTAATGTATTTAGCACTTGAAAAGTCTTTTTAGGAAAATATCTCTGCTGTGGGTGGCCCTTTCCATTCAGAAAATGTTTTAACCCTTCTAGTTGTTTGTGATTTTATTTTTTGGTGCTCATCCTGGCTTTCTCTCATTCCCAGAGAATCAGTGAATTGTCTTTTTCTTTTCTCTGCAATGACGTGCATTTTAAACAAAAGAAAACATAAATACAGGCGAGACTGTCATCACTTTAAAGTATTGCATAAGTGGTTAAATTTAATCACAAAGAGACAACCAGCTAATGGTTTTAGTGGAATTCATAAAATCCCATAAAACACAAAAGTTAAATTTTGTCATATAATGTGAGTCAGTTATAGGAACCAGCACAGCTTCCTTTTTCCCCCTGAATAAATTCTAAACAGTCCTTAGAAAATGAATTACCGGCCTGCAAATCAGGATGACATATTTTTCAGCTATAAAACTAAAACTACTTTCAAACCACTTAGCTTCCAAGAAAAAAAAAAAAGAAGAAAACAAAAAGACAGCAACTTTGTTGTAGCTGTGTTGCTGTCAATACTCTTGGTGCTTGGCTGTGGCTCCATTTTAGCAGCTTGACCTTGTTTAGCTCAGCCCGAGCCCAATCGAAAGCCCTCCCTTCCAATTTCCCCACCCCATCCCAGAAAGCTCCTACCCTGCACAAGTGTCTCCAGCTGGAGATGTGCCAATAGAAGTAATTACGTGATGAAACTATTTAACTTTGACTAAAATACTCTCCCCAGGTTCTTTCCAACCGTGTGTCTTATATCTTGTTGAGGCAATTTTATATCGTGCCTTTAAAGTACAGTAATGGCCACTTGCATTGACAGAATCCTCGTAAAAGAAGAAGCCTGAGACCTTGCGCATGAAGTGCTATTGATTTTCTGAGTCCCTGCTCGAGTTGCCAAAGATACAACACTGTTGTTAGGGAGAGAAGACACTTTGGCCTTCAATATCACAGGAGGGTTCCTGTGTAAGCACAGGCGTCAATGGGTTTCAGTGATAAATAATGCATTTGGGTGATAACTGCCCATATTATTTTGTCAGTTTTATATGACTCAGCACTTGCTCTTGCCAGGAATTTCTTTAATGTCCCCTCCGGCTGCTGAAGTTTGAGCCCGTTGTAAGTGCTGTTTATATTTTAAAGGTCCATTTGCATTGTGGTGAAAAGCTGAAGTTTCTGTTTATCTTGGGCAATGGTGGGTTTTGAGCAGTGGGAAAACTACAGACACCCCACATCACTCACTGTGGTATTTCCAAAGGTAGGGCACTGAGAATGAGAGTTCAATTCCCTACTCTGTGTTTTTGCAGTGTTCCTTGGTGGAGGAATCTCTGCCCACACCCCTGGTCTCACTTGAGTCCTTAGCAGTACATCAGAACTGCCAGTACTGTGCTCACCCCAAGATGTCTTTGCAGAGCTTGGTCCCAACACTGCAAATCCCACTGGATCCTCTGAAAGGAGAAACTTTTCCTTGTAGGAATTACAATTAAATCTCACCAGATTGCGCTTTTGTGACTATCACATTATTGTAGCCAATTGATAATTATTATTTATCAGGAGGGAGAAAAAGGGCTGGGTAGGAAAATTATAGCTATGATAATTAGTTTTTGATGACATTAACCAATTAATATAATTTTATGTTTTCCATTTTGAGGTTTAGGCAAGGTTGCCTTTATTTTCATTTCTATTCCAGTGTTTGAGTCAATTTAATCCTTCAGAGAGGGTTGATACTGGGTGCCCTGGAGGGTGCCACCACCACCAGGCATCTGGGAAGATGATGCTGAAAAGAAACTTCATTTCCCTTCATCTTTCCCAAACATGTCCTTGTTCTGAATGACATGTTTCTGTTTCATTTGCTGTCTCCTGGATCCATCTAAAAAGGAAGGAAGCAGCAGTTTCCTTCATGCTTTGATGCTGCCTCCATGCCACCCATAGTTTTACAAACCTCCACTACATCCCACGGCAATCAGCCTGTTCCCAGGGCCACAGCCCATGGAAATCCGCTGGATTTGTCTTCTTAATTGTGATTTTAATGTTGTTTTCCCTTGTCTCCAAAGATTTCTTGTTTTCCATGTTTAAGGAGCATAAGGCAGCAGTGCTCTTTATTGGCATGTTCACTTGCCATTTGCCAACCATCTTTAAAGCAAAACTGTAACCAGATTTACTTTTGACAGCAAGGAATATTTTGGCCCATTTTACTGCCTGCAGAGTGCCTGGAAAGTTTTAAATTAATGGCAACAAGTGAAGAGAAAAGGAAATCAAAGAGCCATTATTCCCTCAGAAAGAGACCTATTTCCCCTCACATTTCTGTATTTTCTACTTTCTTTGGCTGAGAAAACATTTCAAAATGTTATAAGCACCAAAAATTTCCCTCTCCTTTTACAGTGTGCATGTGAATACAATTAACTGGACATTTCTCTTCTATGTGTGTTAAAACTTCGAGTTTCAGTGATTAAACTTGCAGTGCAATCTTGGGTCATATTATGCTGTATTATCCTTTTAACTTTATTGTGATTGATTTGTGTCAACTTTAACTATTCTCACTAGGAAGTCAATAAATAAAGATCAATGTTTTTTTATTTCTCCTTCTTTATTAGAAAGAATAGATTGCTTAAATAACAGAACTAATAGTGATGACATGGTTTCCCTTTTCTACTCTGAAACAGGTGAAATATTTTTCAAAATTTCATTAGTGCAACCAGACTTGTGTTTTCTTGTTATTTGCTTTTTCTCTGTAGTTGATGCTTTGAACTCCCCAAACATATAGAAGCACAAAATACAGATTGCTGCTTTGCACTGCTTTGCACTGCAGCGATGAATCTCTAGTTCCAAGTCCATTTATCTACTTATCTCTTATCTTACTCTATCTACTTATCTCTTATCTACTTACTTCACATATGGGATATCTGTTGATTCAGTTGAATGGGAATTGTGCCTCTGGATAACAGGGATGCACCCTAACAAGCAGGCATGCTTCTGAACTCCTGATCTTCTCCTGCTGGCTGGATTTAGAGCTGGGAGTCCTTTCTCTGGAACAGAACAAAATGATCTATGAAATGACACCCTGTGAAATGTTAGTATTGGTTTGGTTGCCTCTTGAGAGACCATAGAAATCTGGGATTGTGCCTTAGCAGGTTTGTGCTGTAAGAGCTTCTTCAGTAGGAAAAAATATACAAGGAATGCCAAAAGCAACATCTGGAGCTGAGCACCTTGTGGACAATTTAGGATCCCAGCCCTCATGCAGCAGTCAGGTCTGGCTGGCCAACTGGTCCAAGTGTCAGACCAGTTATTATCAGCAACCTGTTTCTCATAAAAACATAGGGAAGAAAAAGTCATCTTGTTCCCAAGATTTATTCCAACCTGACTCCATGTGACAAGTGATGGAAAGCTTCCCTCCTATGCATATTACACTTTGGGTGCTGATCCCTCAGTATGTTATCTCCCTTTAAGTCCTTCAGCACGGTGCTGAAGGGAAGCAGAGTGGCCAGATGCTGTAAGCTTCTTTTCTATGAAAATCTTTCATCTGGACACTTTGCTTAAAGTGCATTCGTAAGATTACTTGAGAGCCTATCCTTGGACAGGAATCCAAGCACTGGGAAGGATCAAAAATCAAGTCTCTGCTAAGAACAGTGAGTACATTCCCAAGGCACAGAATTAGGTGTCCTGAGGAGCAGGATCAGTTCATTCAGAATTCTAAGTTCTGACATCTAAACCAAGGAGATTTTAGAAATAACTTGTATCTGTTTGCCAATGGTTTTATGATCCATGTTTATATAGGTTATAAATCTTTTCCAGGAATTACGTAGAGGTGCCTTGCTTTGCTTCCCTAAGCTGTTTGGTTTTGCTTTACTTGCTGTTTTTTGTGTCCAGAATCTGCTGAATCCCACATCTCCAGGACAGGTTTGCCTCCTTGGGCATGTGTGCTCCAAAGCCCAGAGCTTGGAGCTGACACACGTCTGTGAAGGTGTTACAGCCCAGGGACATCTGTGTGGCTCTCAGTGCAGTCTCCAGCCTTGGAGGAGTTTGTGTGGGCCACAAACAAAGCCTTCCTGGTGGCAATTGCTGTGACAGAGGCCCTACTGTCAGCACGGACCAGCTCCTGCCCACGGAGTTGGCTCCCCCCAGAGCTCGGGCCATCGTTCCCCTTGGAGCTTGGGCCGCTCCTTCCCCTCAGGGCTCAGGCTGATCCTTCCCCTCAGGGTTTGGGCTGCTCCTTCCCCTCAGGGCTCAGGCTGATCCTTCCCCTAAGGTCTAGGGCCCATCATTCCCCTCAGGGCTTGGGCCAATCCTTCCCCTCAGGGCTCAGGCTGCTCCTTCTCCTCAGGGCTCAGGCTGATCCTTCCCCTCAGGTCTAGGGCCAATCCTTTCCCTCAGGGCTCAGGCCACTCCTTCCACTCAGGGCTCGGGCTGATCATTCCCTTCAGGTCTAGGGCCCATCATTCCCCTCAGGGCTTGGGCTGCTCCTTCCCCTGAGGGCTTGGGACCATTATTCCCCTCAGGGCTCGGGCCAATCCTTCCCCTCAGGGCTCAGGCTGATCCTTCCCCTAAGGTCTAGGGCTGATCATTCCCCTCAGGGATTGGGTTGATCCTTCCCCTCAGGGCTTGGGCCAATCCTTCCTCTCAGGGCTCCAGCCAATCCTTCCCCTCAGGGCTCGGCACCATTATTCCCCTCAGGGCTCAGGCCGCTCCTTCCCCTCAGGGCTTGGGCTAATTCTTCCCCTCAGGGCTCAGGACCATTATTCCCCTCAGGGCTTGGGCTGCTCCTTCCCCTCAGGGCTCGGGCCAATTCTTCCCCTCAGGGCTCAGGCTGATCCTTTCCCTCAGGTCTAGGGCCCATCATTCCCCTCAGAGCTTGGGCTGACCCTTCCCCTCAGGGCTCAGGACCATTATTGTGCTCAGGGCTTGGGACCATTATTCCCCTCAGGGCTCGGGACCATTGTTCTGCTCAGGGCTCGGGACCATTATTCCCCTCACACCTCCGGTCATCCTTCCTCTCGGGCTTGGGCAGTCACTCCCTCATGGCTCGGGCTCTTGGAGCTGCTTCCTCCTCAGGTATCATCCATCACTCACTCCCAGTACACCTTCCCCATGGTTTCTGATGCAAAGGTAACTCCAGCCTATATTAGGTCTGTGATTTTTCTCTGGTCTCTTTACTATGCATAATCTTTCCTATCTTCTTTTCCCCCACTCGAAGCCTCCTGGGAGGTTTCTCCTGGGCCTGCTGCATTAAAATCTCGATTCTGCACAAGTCGAACTTCTGGACTTGATGTTTGCACCCCGGAGACTCTTGATGTGAGCATCTCTGAGTTTGAAAAGATGCTCTCCTGTGCCTACCCTGCACACGGGAGCCCTCTCCAGCATATGCCATCTCAGCCTCAGGTGCTGGCAGAGTCTCAATCCTCATCTCCACTTCGTGGGCTCACAGTTAATCTAGGAGGTTTGTAAAAACTTTCTGAGGTTTATTAAAAAGCCCTTGAATTAATTCAGTCTTTGTGTGGTCAGCCTGTGAGGCTGGGGCACACCTGAACCAAGGAGCAAATTAAGGAAATTCTTAATCGAGGCATAAAAATGCAAGAGCCAAATCTTAGAGCAACAAAATTACTGCTTTTAAAACCTTAATCTATTTTACTTCTATTATTGAAGCAAAACTGTAAAGACACAATATAGATTAATTCCATGATTTTTATAGCCACAATTTTATTGTAAGTTTTTTATATTTTAATAGATAAGGAAGTTATTTAAATTCTGTGGGCTTTCTCTTGTAGCCTTCATTCAGGTAGGTCTCTTTTTACCTGTCTCTCTGTTGAGTAAAAACTACAGAACTGAACTTTTTAGCTTTTGTTGGGATAAATACATATTCCTCATTTTTACTTCTGCTCTGATATAATTTAGAAGAAAAAATAGAGCCATGCAGCGAAGTGATTTGAGAATGAAGATTACAGCAGCGTTTTGGGTAATATATTAAACTAATTTCAGTTTGAACAGTCTTCCCTTGGAAAGGTTTGGGAGTGGAATAGTTCTGGGTAATTCTCTAGTCTGCAAAATGTACATTTTATCCTGTTTTCAACATATGAAGTTCTTGCAATCCTGTTGTTCTTTGGTCTAACTGTGGCCACCGAGCTGGTCATCAGTTCCACTTCGTTACCCTGAGAGCTCAAGCTGATGACATTCTTGGGAGTCACACATGTCCTGCCTGCTAGTTTATGAGCAGTTATTTTAATTTTAAATACTTTGTACCTGATGCTTGGAGAAGATGGAATAAAGCAAAAAAGGGAAGAAAAAAAGAAGAAAATTGCAGGATTCCTAAAGGAAACAAATTTTGTTATTTTTTGAGCTCTGTACACTTCCGTTATTTCTCTAGTGGTGCCCATTCCCTACCCAAAACTCACAAGTCCATCCCCTGACATGAACTCCTTATCTCATTTTCTCAGCAAGTTAACACTTTCAAGAAAATTGAAATGTACATTCCAATATATTAAAAAAGTTATTTAATTGTCTCGAGTCTTTACTTTTGTTTCCCCCTTTTGAAACAGAAGGTTGATGCTGATATTTGGTGTTTCAGGCAAAGGCTTTGGCCAAAATCCTGATTTCTTGTCCTCAAAAAGGGCAAAATTTTCTATTTATTTATAATTTGGAGCCTGTCATTTATTTTCATGATCCATCACATACATCAGCAGCAGGAGGAGTTTTAAAATAAGGTAAGAGCATCATTGCCTGTGACAAATTCTTATGAATTTTTATTTTGTTATAACTTAATTAACTCTTTTGATTATAATACAGTAAATAAAGTCTCCAAAGTTTCCTGAGCATTTTTTGCTCATTGTATTTTCAGTATCTTCACTGCTGCAGAGGTAAGTTCTGAATTTCACGTGTTTTGTAATGTGTGTTGAGAACAATGGAAACCATTTTCTGTTCTACTCTTGCTTGTTATTATATTTTTGGTTATGCTTATTTATTGGCAAGAGAAGGGTTCTCTTTGCATCCCTTTGCCCCAAGTTTTGTCTATTTCTTTCTTAAGTTTATTTGAATATTTGTCTTTTTGTATTCTGTTTAAAGACTAGGTAGTGAGGGGTTTTTTTTCTCCAAAGCAGGAGAGAATTACTGGATTTATATCTTTCCCAGAGTCAACGAAAAATTTCCTGTAAGAAAAAAATGAGTTGTCTAGGGGAAAAAAAATCTTGCTAAGCAAAATCCTGCCCCTCTCTTTCCTGCACTAGGTATGCTGTATTAAACTGCACGTGGGATGCTTTTTCAACTAATTTCTGTTATTTTTCATCCTATAGAGAGACTTATATCTTCCAGCATTCACCCTGAGTTTATAGGAATGCTGAGTTGTCATGCAGGAGTTTTACCTCACACTGGGGAGATATTAGTTGATAACATCTACCTTGTTTAGATTTATTGCTTTAGCATATTTCATGCTAAAAATATTTTTTTACCATCTGCTAAGATTAGCACTGGAGTGGTTATAAATTTCCTTGCCCTGTTACTGTGGTGTAGTTTGGAACCATCTTACACCGCGCTCAGCCTAATTGAAAATGGGATAAGATAAATGATGCACTTTGAGTCCCTCTCTCAGATGTACCATTGTTCATTACTTCAACAAGGGATGAGCACATCTGATTGTAATTTCAATTGTTAACTAAAACAAAAGTTTCCATGGTGAAAATATGGTACCAACAGCTGTAATTGTCTCAGGGTTACTTGTGAAAATCTCAATATTGTTTGAGTCATAAATGCAGGATTGTTTTGCATTTACACACTTGTTTATCCTCCAACCCTAATGGGAAAGGGGTGAAGTCAAAAAACATGCTCAGGAATGCAGGCACTGCATGGAATACCAGAGCTGAGCTAAAAATGTCCATGCTTAAAGAAACATCTGCATATTAAAATAAGGAATATTTCAAGAGTGATTACTATTGCAAAAAATCCACCCAATCAAACAGTTTGAGGCACCGCTTTATTAATGTGGTTGGATTAGGTGGTGTTTATAATATAATAGTACAGTTTAGTCTTGTTTCCACACTCCCACAGGATATGCTCGGCACTGATGTTTCTGACATTTACCTTGCAAATTCTTCAAACAGCAGCATCGGTAAAAAAACTGTAAAAGTGGGATTTTCCCCTCTATTTTTTCTTATTAATAAAAAATCGAAATAGTAAACTACTAAGGACAACTACATGAGCTGATGGTCCTGACTGCTGATCCCAGGCAAATGGGGTGGGAAGAAATAAGAATAGGTCCAAGCCATTCTATTTGCCTGCTCTTTCTGCCAATTTAATTTGTGATCTCATAATTTAATTTTTTAAAGTTTATAAATATTTCTGCTTCCTGTTCCATGGGCAGTCCACATACCTTTCTTTACGGTATCTGAAAATGAAGTCTGTAAATTATATTCTTTGCTTCAGAATTTGCTGTAAGTTTGGAATATGTAAGTATATTAGAACATAAAATATTTATAATAGGAAATACTGGTGATGCAAGGGAAATTAGTGAAAACATGAGAGAAATTATATAATGCTGGGTCTTTTTATTTAGATACAAGTGTGATTTTTGTGTTGGTAACTTAAGGCCCAGTCCTGTTTAATTCGTTCATTAAACTAATTCCATTGACTTTCTTGAATAAATAAGGTCAGGAAATCTCTATCCATAAGTAATTCACAAACGTGGCTTTTTCTTTCCAAGTCTGAGACTAACTTTGCGGCTGCTCAGAAGTGGGAATGCCTCTGGGAATATCCTTCTTGGGCACAAGGTTACAGGACAAGGGGGAATGGTTTCAAACTGAGAGTGTTTAGAGGGATATTGGGAAGAAATTGTTCCCTGTGAGGTCACCAGCCCTGTGAGGCTGGTGAGACACTGGCACAGGTTTGCCAGAGAAGCTGTGACTGCTCCATCCCTGGAAGTGTCCAAGGCCAGGGTGGACAGGGCTTGGAGCAGCCTGGGATAGTGGAAGGTGTCCTGTGGCAAGGGATGTGACAAGATGGGCTTTGAGGTCCCTCCCACCCAAAGCATTCTATGATTCTTCTTGCAAAGACTTTTCCATCCTTTGGCTGAAATCTCTGAGAAATGCGTAGCTCTGCTATTTTCATCTCTTACTTGATAATGAATTCTTTAATGCCCAAGTTCTGGTTGTGCTTATCCTTCCTCAGGGAAAGCCCCCTTGGCTTCAGCCAGCATCTCAGCCATCTCCAGCCTCTCAGCCCTGGCTGGTGTTTCCTCAGCTGAGATTGAAAGCCCAGAAACGCAGGGTTTGTGGTGGGAACATAAACGAGAGGGATGCGAGTGGCTGTGCTCTAACACCACTGTATCCCATGGCCGTTCCCAGTGTGTGTCACTGAAATTGGTATTGTATCTAAAACAATTGCTGTTATTAACAGGTTAAGCTGCTGGGATGTTAAAATAAAGGCTGCCCAGCTTTAGTGCATTTTGTTGTAATCATCTCCCAGATGCCTTGTCGGAAATCAATTCAAGTTCAAAACTGGCTGGAATTGGGAGGTCAAGGCTTCTGCAGACTAAATATTTTATCTTCTGCTCATGTCTGGAGCTTTTAAAGCTGTGTGTTGGGGGCTCTTTTCTCGTATCCCATCTGGACAAAGATGATTGGCTTTGCCATTTTGCCCAGGTTAGGACAAGGTTAAAATCAATTATAATCAATTATTAAGAGTCTTCTGTGGCTGCAAAGCTTAAAAGAGGATTTTAAAAGTTTCTCAGTTCTAAAACAAGAATATCTTAGTTGCCAGTGTAAATGTCATTATTCTGGGATGTCAGATGTAAATCTTATCTGCACCAGTAATAAATACACAGAATTCCTTCATCTTCTTCTTGTCCTGCACGCTTTGGAACAAGAAGCAATACCTAAAAATGAAGCTAGAGGTGTAGGGAGGATCCAGCTGTCACTTCCATATAGCTAAATGAGAGGGAGCTTTTTATAATTGAGTGAACCAGGTGGTTTTTCTTTCCAGAAATATATTCAGCTTACTTCAGAATCTCGGGTCTTCAGAACCCAAATGCTAATTTTCTCCTATGTTTTGGGAACTCCGTGCTTTTATCTTAAAATACAATAGTGTTTTATGTATTATAATTCACTCTGCCTGATGTGCTTGAATATACAAGATCGTTGCCTCTCCCTGGGAATGAATCAGTCGTTTTGTTTGGAATAACTTTTGATGTTGGTACCATTCTTCCCATGCAAATCACATCCCGCATTCTCCTCGCAGCTTTTGAGTGAATGAGTGAACAAGTCTCTTTGTCCCTCAGCACCATTGTTTTGGTGCTTTTGAACATAATATTTACACTTTCAATTTACATTTAAGAAAATTAGGAATTAAGAATTAGAGCTTGAATTTCGGAGGAAGACAGTGCCTCTTGAAAAATCAAGGAGAGAGGAAGGATGTGCTGTGAATGTAAGACCTACATGCAGGAAATGTGGGTTTACCTGTTTAATTATTAATTAATTGATTAGGTATTCTTAAGAAACCTGTCAGAGTGATGCTATTCAGCTCACTATCCTCAGCTGCCTATGTTTAATCTGAGGATAATTTTGCTCCTTTTTCTTTTGGGGAGTGAAGTGTTTATAGGAGTGTTTATGTTTTGTTGTAGGGATGGAAGAATAGGACTGTGCATATCACCCACCATCCTATATCGTAATGCAGAGGGCAGCCTGAGACTCACTTATCTGGCTGGAAGGCACAGAGTTAGAGGTGTTATCTCATCCTGGATTTGGCCTTGCTTGTCATGTCCCACTCCATAGGGAAAGGGATCATCTGAGCTGAGTGTGGAAGACTGTATGATTATAAAAATGCTCAGATGTTCAAAAGTTTGTAAATATTTCATGAGCTTTAAGAAATATTTCTGTCAAATTTTAATTTTCATGGTGATACTGTAGTTGCCCTCAGCTTCCCAAAGATTTTGGAGTGAGCAGGAGGTTTGAAAAACGTGTGTAGGGACACTGTCCTGAAAACCAGATACCTAATGAAAACCAAGGAAAGCAGAATAAATTACCATTTATTTGCTTTCTTTATACCCCATCTCCACATGAAATCACTGAGTATTTCACAGGTTTTAAGAAAATTGTAACTTTCTGTGTATGTAACATTCAGAATCTCTTGTCAGCCAGGAATATCTTGTCACCCCCATCCAAGCATTGATATGTTTATTATCAAAACAGATAAGCTTGTATGGCCAGATTTTTATTTTTTTCTAGTATTGCTATTTTATTTATTTCACTGGAAGATGTCTTGGGAAGCAGGCATTGCCACTGCCTGGTGGGAGTTCAGCTCAGAGATGGACCTGTAGTAAAAAGACTGGAATTGTGAGGCCTTTGCTCCAAGCACTTTACTCCTTGTGATTCCATAACTGATGGAAAAAACGTGTTAACAAAGCATCCAAGACCAGCAGAGATACTGAACTCACCATTCTCATGGGGCAGCCAGTATTTATGGTTTTAAATGGGTACATCAAAGACTTGGAATTCAAGGTTTATCTTAATACTTTTACACTGAAATTCATAATACTACAAAAAGCACTATAATAGGCGTTTACCTACTAATGATATTTGCAAAAGCCAGTTATTAATAGCTTATGAAGGGAATCAGGCCCCTTTTTTATCCCAATAATTTATTTCTCATCCAGGATTATATCCCTCTTCAATTTAATTTTAATTTGATGAAACAAGAAGTATAAAATACAATTTGCTGGAAGTCTGTGCCTGGCTGCCCAACAACTATGTGCTAAAAGGCATCAAAAGGCCCTTCCTTCTCAGGGAACACCCCTAAACTGACATTTCAGTGGCCTTCTGACTGGTGGTACTTAGGAAAGGAGAGGCACAAAATGAATGTTCTTGGCCAGCCTTTGAAAGTCCAATGTTTTTATTGGAGGCAGGAACCTTGTTTCCCTTTCCTTGGGAGGCTCAGGGAACCTCTCATTTGGCTAATGAGACACAAGGCACCGAATGCCTGAATGGTGTGGGGAGAGATGAAAAGTTCCTATTTATCCTGCAAGGGGAAAACACTGAGATCTGGAGACCCACATGTGTTTCTCATTTCCAGGTGCTTTTATTTCAGTTATTTAGATGGATAGAGGCATCAAGCCAGAGTTTCCCCAACAGCAACAAAGGTCTTACACTGTCCAAACACGTGGCATTCCTGAGCTCACTGCTCATGCCACCAAAAGAAGGTTGAGAGATTCAGCGTGGTCTGTTTAAACAAAATAGCTATGTTATTCATTTCAGCCCTGCACATAGGCTATGCAGTGTTTATATGGCTGGGGTTCAGTTTTAAAGTGAGCAGAAAATGTTGGTAAAAAGCTCAGGCCCTGCACTTCCTCACATAGGAAGGATGTTCAATGAGAAAGTGAACCCAGGTCCTTGTCAGAGCATTTTAGTTGCCATGGTTGGGAAATCAGTGTTTTCTCTTGCAGTTTCGACTTTTTTCCTCTTGCTCTTCATTGATCGCTGCTGATTTTGGTTATTCCACACTCATTACCAAGCCCAGCCAAGCCTGATGCTTTCCTTCCTGATCCAAACCAGAACATCGGGAGAAGTTCATGAACTCTCCAAGTAAGGAGCCCATTTCAGGAAGCCTGGAACCATAGCTCTGTTTGTGCTTTGTTTTGCCACGAATCCAGGTAGTTCTTAGCACAGAACAACTGGATGAAATGCCAGCATTTGTGATTCATGTGGATTTTGCAGAGTGCTCCGAAGGAGCTGCTGCAAAGCCTTTGTAATCACAGATAACATTCCTTGGCCTTTCAGAGATTTACTCCTGATTCAGCCCTGCCTCAGCATCCACGGTCAGAGGAGCTCTTGCAGGTGGGAGTTTCCCTTCATATTCTGAAGGGAGGGGTTTGAACAGGCCAGTGGACAATGGAAAATGTCAGAGAGAAGCTGCTTGGCTACAAAACCCACACTAAACTTTGTAGCTCTATTCTTGGGCAAACTGAGTGCCTTTTTTTAGTTTTCAATACAAAAAATTCTTAGAATTTTTAAATCTATTTCCTTTCCACTCCCTCTCATGTGGGCTTACTGGTGTATTGTTACTGGGTTTCTCATGTGTGCTGGCCTGTTGGCATTGAATATTTAGTAGAGACAAAAAGGAGCTAAGTCTTGTTTCTTTGGGAAAGCAACTCTGACTTGATAGAGATTTGCATAGATTTTGTAAATATATATTAGATTAAGAGGATATATCATCATCCCAGTTGCTTAGATTTTGAGCCTGTGAACCTTAGCACAAAAGTACTTCGTGAACAATCCCATCTATTTTCTGTATAAGTGCTATTAATGAATTTTGGGATCCCAGCTTTCCCTGTCTGCAGTTCTGTTGCTTCCCTCCCCAAAAGTACTTTTGTGACACCTAAGTGGTTAAATTAAGAACATGATCAAAGATTTCATTTTGAAGGTATTTTGGTATCTGCGAATGCAGATAGTTGCATGTTAGGTATTAAAAAAGAAAATTGGCACCTAATTACTGTTGATTTCAGAGTTTTGAAACCACAATAGCCCCCAGGAGGCTCCTTTCTCTTAAGCCCCCTTGCAGAGCATTTCCTATTGTTTGGGTGTCTCTCAAGACAAAGCCAATCAGACAGGAGAAACAGCAGAAGGCCTGAGAAGAGCCCAGGCTACCTGAATCCAGCTAATTCAGATCTGGCATGTAAATCTGCTCCCAGGCGACTTCTCTAGGTTCAGTCACACTTTGATCTTTAACTCGCATCTTCTTTGTGCTGTAGCTATTTCAATTGCATTAATTAGACCAACTGTAATTCCTCCTCCTGAAGTAAAATAAATAAGCAAAAATAAACCATCACACCTTCTGCTGGATTCACACCTGGCTGTTTAAAATGCCCACAAAATCACACAGGGTAGAAAGTAATTGCATTACATTGAACTGATATCCAGTCTTCCAACAAATTTCTTTGTTTCCATGTGATACAGTTTTTATAAATATATTGAAACTCTTTTCCCTCAAAGCTTTCTCCCAACTCTGTTGATTCTATGTGAACACCTCCCTTCATCATAGCTGCTATATTTTATATCAACAACCTTTTATGAAAGTTTTTCTTTACCTGGTGCCTTGAGACAAACCAAGCTTCAGATTTCTAGAGTGAGCTCACAACGGAAGTTTTGCTGTGTTCAGTATTTCTGTATTTCATACATTTGAAGGCATGAAAGGTCTCAGCAAAGGAGGTGGTTTCACTTGAATTTATAGTCATGTTCTTATAGTAACTATAGGCTGTGTTTTCAGCTGCATCCATGTGGAAGCCCAAAACAACATCATCTCTAATTACAAGTTCATAAACTGCATTTAAATTCTGTTTCTGTATATCCAACACTTTGCATGAATGTGGGAGGACAAATTGTCTGGCATGAGAAGAAACAGAGAGATTTGGAATAATGATGTGCTGAGCAAAGAGGGAGCAACAGTGAAAGAGCCACACAACCCGTGTGGGCAGCAGAAGTGAGAGTGGGGCATCTCAGGTGTGAGACAGGGTCCCACAGCAGGACTGGCAGCTCTCTGTGGGGTCACTGGGGCTGCCCAGCAGAGACCTGGGGAAAACAGAGCCAGCATTTCTCTAAAATCATAACCACCCATGAGTGCATGGGATGGATTCCATCACTGTGTAAATAAGGGCAGGAGAAGTGCTGAGTTCTTGTCCAAGCTCATTGTTCCTGACCAAACACTTTGTCCTTTATGGACATGTGGGGTCTAGACAATGGATCTGCCCATGGCTGCAGCAGCTGTTGGGCCCAATGTCTCTTTCATATCCCATAGATTAATAAAGCTGGTGCTAAATGACCTTGGCTTGAGAGTGATGCAATTCACAGGCATGTGGTGGCACATCTGAGACAGCTGGGCTGGGCCAGAGCTATGGACATCCCTTCAGCCATGTCCTCTGCATCGTGTTCATCACCAGACTGAGCAGTCAGAGCCACTGCAGCTTTCTCTCACCATCTGCTGGGGCTCCTGTGTGAGAACCAAATCCCTCACTCTGCCCTAAATATTCCCCAGCAATGCCTTCAGTCAGTGCCTCCTCAGGACTCACAAGTCAGGCTCTGTAACTCAGTCTCTGTCCATCAGAGAAATTACTTTCTTCCTAATTTCCCTTCCCAGGCCCCTTCTCCACATGCAGGTACTTGAGTCCTCCTGTAGCTGGGCTTGGTTTGAGCCAAAAACAGGACAGTGATGATGAGGTTGGGTTGTTCTGTAGCATTTTATGTTTTCTAGGCACAACATCTCCTTTGCAATTTCAGATTTATTAGAAACAAAACTGAATAATGTAACTGCAATTAATATTTCCTCACTATTCTTCTTCAAACAAAGCCATTGGAAGTGTGGGTGAATCTAAGGGCATTGTGTCTGTGCTATATGGCTACTAAATAAGGACTTTTAAAATATTTACATGTTGTTAGCAAGTAAAGACATATTACAGACATAAGTAATAGACAATAGTATTTCCCTGATAAATCCCCATAAATGTATCTTTATTGCTTTTATGTTTGGAGGTGGGGGGTTTTTTTGGCATATTCCTAGTGGCATTTTTCCATCTCACAAGGAGCAACAAATGTCCAGTTATTTTTTTGACAAATCTTCAAGAACAGGACTGTGTGGTTGGTGACAGGAGAGTGTCTTACTTTGAATTTTTAGTGATGATGATGCCAGTAATAGCAGGCAGGTGCTTCAGTATCCGTGTCTTTGTTCTGACCCTTGGAAACATCCTTAAAATCTGTGACATTTTTAGCTGTGCTGATTTCCTTGCCACCTCTTAGTGGTTGGTTTGGTACATCCTCACCTAGGACAAACATTCAATGTCACCTTTCTGTGCCTGTCAGCGCTGTCCCAGCCTGCCCTGATCACATTTACATTGATTAATATGTTGTGCTGAGTAATGAACCCTCCCCAAACTTTGTGTAACTGCATTTCCTCTGCAAATGACAACGGCTCACTTCGACTTCAGACCCAGTTCTTTCAGAGATGCATCAAGGTCTTCCTTTACATTCAGAAGGGTAAAGTCACTGATCTGAAACCAGCAACTTGTGAAACACAGCCCAGATTTTGGCTTTCAATCCGTGTTTGTATTGGAAGAAAGTTTAAAATGGGGACGAATTGCCTCAGGGAAGTCAGTGCAGCCAAGGCCCAGGTTGTTATTGTTACTTTCTTTTCTGTGGTCAGAATCCCTGTCCTCTGCTGAACATGAGAAGGATCATGTCCCTCTCTCTTTTATATCAGCAGTTATCAGCAGCAAAGGACCATACTTCCAAGAATTATAGTTCTTCATCCTGGTCTTTAAAGTGTATTTTAGTGAGAAGGTACCTATGGAAAACAAGGGCATTTTTCATATTCTAACACTCACTCCACATGCAACAAAAGGGAATTGCATCCCATTTGCCAAGCTCTGTTCCTAGATGCATATTCTGATAAAAATCCTTTCTCCCCATGTTTTCAAAGCACTTCAGAAGTGTTGTGGGATCTGCTGGAATGAGGTGTTGTTATTAAAGGTGTGCAGGTGAAACCATCTATCTTGATTTTTTCCCTTATCCACTGGGGTGGACAAATCAAATCTTTTGTCTCTTTGGGGGGTGGAGAGAAGTAATTTTTACTAAATTTCACAACAGTAGGCTGAGGGAATTATCTTCCTATTTCTGCTGTGTCTGGCATTCTGCTTTAGTTGGTCTCAGGTAAAGATTTCAGCTCTGCACTCTTGCATTGCTTTCCTTTCCCAGAAAAAATGAATTTCTTGCAGAAACTTGTGTGCTTTGAAAATTTTTGCATGTTTATATGTTCTGTATGAAGCTGTAGCAATGCCTTAGCCACATAAATTTGAAGAAAACATTTTGAAAAGCCCCAAATCCCCAAACCCAGCCTCAGTACCTCTGCAAGGGATCTGGTGCTATGGAGCTGCTGCACCCCCTTTGTCTGAGTCTGCTGTGAACAAGAATTGAGGACATTACAAATCTTGGGGTGAAATCCATCCTTTCTTGCCAGCTGATGTGGGGTTTTTTTCAGCATTAAATGATTTGAACTTTGCAAACCTTTCCACACAGATGCCGTTATGTTTTTGACCATTTCTTGTGGTGCATGACAAAGAATTTGTGCTGGTAAAGAAACCCCCAAATTCCAAATTCCAGCTGATAATTCCAGGAGGTCTGACAAAGCAGCAGTCCTCTGATGGTTCTAATGCTGCTGGGTGGTGGTGCTGTCCCTCTGCATTCCAGCATGGACATGAAATGTGGAACAATTAACTTTTAAAGTATTTTTACTTTGCTACTGTCTAGTTCATTAAAAAGGGTTTTCAAGCTCCCAGTAACAGAATTACTATTGACAATTTCATTAGAACCATAATTCCAGCACTTTCCAGGAGATCCAGTGTGATCCAGTGTATTTACAGCTCCTCAGATTCAGCCCCCTCAAATTCTGAAGGGCCAAACCCACCAGTTTTTGTGAACTGGATTTTAGCCCTGAGTTCCACCAGCCTCAGAAGTTCTTGGAGAGTTACAGAGCTGTCAGCTGCTGTCTGACTGTTCCCATGGCTGGAAAGATGCTTCATGTGCAGCATGTGTGTTAAACTTATAATTGCAATTTATAGGCAGCAGTGCAGGGCCCAGCCTGGCAGGTGAACACCAATGAGCAGCACAGCTTGGGTGGGAGCTGTAAACACACACGGAACAGTTTGTGAGGGATCAGCAGCTGTTTGGGCTCCAGCTCCTTGGAACAGAACCTGTCTGAGCTCCCTCTGCCCAGACAGGCACTGCAGTGTTGGGATGAAGTGCTGCCCTCTGACACCCCAGGTGTTCATGTTCTCCTCTGCTTACCATGACTCAGGGAATCCTCAGTAATAAACTCAAATACAAATCAGATAAGGAACTCAGTTTCTAAGTTATTATTGGTATTATTGTTGGATTTACAGGCTCTTTGCCAGGAGGCCTTTACTCTAGGACAAGAATAACAGTGAAGAACCAGAAAAGGAAAAAATCCTCCCCCTCTGATCCCAAAATCATCCCTGTGTGGCAACTTCTTGTTCAGGGAGACTTTCAAACTTAGATTAGGACACAGCAATAGGAGAGTTATGCTTTTCCTTAAAGGCAATTTGTATGTGAGCCTCTGAAGGTTTGGATCTTTGCAAAAAAGTTTTCTGAGTCATTTAGCAGCATTTTCTTGGGTTGGTTTAGATGGGAAACATTTCAAGAGTATTATGTAAAGAGGAGCAATCCAGCAAAGCATGTGAGAAACAGGGGTGAAATCCTGGCCCCAGTGATGGCGAAAGCACAGTCTGGAATCAAATCAGGTCCCTTCAGATCCAAAAGTGTATTTATTTGATGTTTGGAGATAACATCAGTGTGCTGTTTGTACTTGCTGGCAGGATAAAATTGGCATAAAAAGGAAGATCTTTCAGAAAGAAGTTGACAGCTCATGCAATATTTCTATTTAACACAGGGTAAAGGAGATCAGAATTAATTTGGTGTTCTGTCAACTTCCACAAACACTCTCTAGCTGAAATATGGCATGTTTTCATTTAGGGTGGTTTGCACTGGAGTTAAATAGGATGTTGGGATTCACCAGAGAGTTTGGGAGAGAAGCACTTATTTCCAATTGTGTTTTTCAGTGTTTTGAACTGAATGGTTTCTAGCTCCAGCTCTCACATTAAGACTGATTTTGTTCCAGGTTGATACTCTAGAAAGAGTTCTATGGAAACGCTTTTGAAAAATTGTTATATTTGACCAAGAAGGGAGGGAAAAAACCCGAACAAAGTAACACCCTACCTGAAAATCAGCCGTTATAATTTGAGTGTAATTTGATTCAGGTGTTTCAACAGGTGCCCCTTGTTAGAGAGAAACCAATCCTGGGCTCTGGAAGCAAAGACAAGTCCTGGGCAGGGCGGGGCCAGGTCAGTGCAATCCTGGTTTTCAGCCTTTCCGGAGGGGCTTTTGTTAGCTTGTCAGGCAGCTGAGCTTAGCTGATGAGTTTGTAATTAATTAGGTTTTATTTAAAAATTACTCTACAGAGTTTTGTTTCTCGGTTTTCTGCAAATGAAATTATAGACAGCTAGGTTTGATTTTTAGGCTTTCTCCAGCTGGTCTTGACCCAAAAGTCTTTCATCTGCCTCCAGTGGAGCTATGGAGAACAGAGAGGCTCTTTTCCAAAGGTAAATTTGTGTTTTCTATGGAAGTTTTTCAGGATTGTTTATTAGTTACACTGTGTGGTGTATATTATTAGAAGAATTATGCTGGGTTTGTATCTGGCTTTGCTTTGGAAATTAAGTGCACATCAGTAAAAGCCATGGAGTTAAATATGTCTGTTTTTAATGAAGGAAACATGTATTGATAAGACATTAAAAAACAACTTAATGCTGAGGAGAAAAAGAGTTCTCTATTTCCAAAGCCAACAAAGGATATTATTTTGATTTTCAGCACTTTGAGAAGTTGTGTGTTTGTGTTTTACCATTGGGATGTGCTGGAAAACAATTCCTTACCTAAGCTCATCTCTTGTTTTTTTAATGTAAATTGCTGAATGGTGCTTTGAGATGAGGCAGTGCCCTGTGTTACAGAGGTCCTTTAGGGCTGAGCAGAGAAATCTGGTGTTTCTGCTTTAGGGCTGTGGCTGAGGGAATGCAGGGGAGACAGAAAATGGCCATAATGTGAGCATGGAGAAGAAGGGGGTGGCTGATACCAAGTCCTAATGTGGTCCCAGTTTTATAGCTGCAACCTGGGGGCAAATTGATGCTTTCTCTTGACTCTATAGACTGAGGTGAAACGTGGATGTTTTTAGCTGGAATATGTTGGAAGTAGAAAATCTCCTGGTCAAAAAAACTGTCGGTGCTTAGTTTAGAAGGAATTAGTTTGTGAGAGACACTTGAATGGTCTTTAAAGAATAAAAGGTTATGAGGCAATCGTTCTTCTCCGTAGTCACCAAGTGTTGAACAAGAAATAATTGTCTTGATTATTAGCAAGGTTGTTTGGGTTTTTTGTTGTTTTTTTTTTTTTTTTTTGGTAATTATTTTTAGTGCAGATGTAAACTCCCTAACCATGGGGATGAGCTGCTGAGAGCAATTGCATAACCTTGCAATTAGAGGTGTTAAATAACAAGATGGAAAAACATGTGTTTAAAAATCATGTAGATACACCTGAACCTGATTCAGGGCCTGAGGATGGACTCTCCAATCTCTCAGGATCCTTTCCAGCTTGATGCTCCTGTGGTTTTGCAAACACCTTCAATTTTGTGGCAAAGAAGTTAAAATGGTGACTGTTTTCAGCAGCACTTGTTTTATTTGTTCACATAGTCCTTAATCCCTGGATTTATTAAAAGAAAATCCAAATCTAGCAGGAACTTTTAAGGAGGAGGGATGGTACTTTTGTTTGGGTTAAACTTTGCCAGACTTGCTGGGCTGACTGAATTAAGGGAGACAGAGAAGCTGCTGTTCTCAGAATCACTGATCAGGGAACACCCATGGGTGGCTGCAGGTGGAAGTAAAGACCCACAATCCCAGGCACAATTTTTTTTTTGGACTCAGTTCTTGGAAAAAAGAAATGGGTGAGTCTGAGGTGTGTAATCCTAGGACTTGCTTGCTTATCCCTGCTTTTCCCTCCTGTTTGAGGTATTGTTTGTGTTCTTTACATGATGAAAGTCTGGATGTCTCTGTTCCCAGTTGAATTGGGAAATTTCAATGGGAAATTGACTTTATCTTGTCTCATACTGTCCCTTACTGAGCCACCATAAAGCAAAAATATGATTGACAATGAGGAAAATTAGGGCTGGAAGTTGCAGTTTATTTGTGTTTTTTCAAGTGTTATCTTTAAAAAAACCAACAACAACCTTTGTGCCCATATCTGGAAGCTTTGCTCACTTAAAACAGTGGCACAGAATATTTCTGAAACAATGAGGTGGCGAATGCACTGAAATTGTGTCCCAGACTGACTGAAAAATCACTTTATGGATTTATTTCTGCTTCTTGGTTTGTTTCATTATTTTCCTATTTGTAAAAATAGAGTTCAGGCTTCAGGCCAAATGAGTTGAGAAGTTGTGTATCATGTTTTGATCACTGATATTTGTAAATCAACTCAATTTTAAGATTCAGAAGGTAGTTAATTAATGTTAAATGTTGGGCATGTGGAGGTTGGTTCTGCAAGCTTTTCTATGTGTTTAAGTGTGAGAAATATTTATTATTAGAAAAGGAGGGTAAAGGAATTTATTCACTGCACAAACTTTTGCTTTGCTACTTTATTTTTATCCCAATACTATATCAGTAATGGTTGATTAATTCTGCTTGATATAGGAAAAAAAAAGCCTTAAAGCCTTCATGTTTTTTCCAGCTTTATTAGTTTTTATTCCGTGACTGGAATTTTGCTCTAAATGCAGTTTGTCACCTTTTCAATTACTGGAGGGAGGGGGAAGCACACATCTATTAATTTATAAAACACCCACAAATATTTTATCAATATGAAACCAAACATTTTGATTGAAACTGATGAACTTTTGTTTATATATTTTCATTGGAAAATTTGCCTGGACCTTTTCTGTTCTTGCAAAAATAAATGGTAAGGTACAAACTCTGTAACAAAGCTGGGAAAAGTTTCATCCCAAGTCCTCTGACCATTACTAATGAAAAAAAACCACAGTCTGTGTTTGCTCTTGTTTGTAGAGAAATTCTGCTGTATTTTGACCTCATTCCCATCTTTCAGCCAAAGCTCTTGGCAAAAGGCACCTACTGCTTTTGGAACTGCATTGTGAAGTGGGATCAGCATCTCCATAGGCAGTTCTCCATCAGTACAACATGAATATCATTTTTAATAGTCCATTTTATCACTGGTTTTATTTGCAGCCCCACTGTGCCATAATTGGGGATGATCTGTGCTGCAATAATTTGGATTCCCAATTTTACCACATCCTTGGCCCAGCATTCTTCTTCTTTGCCTGTCCTGTGTGTGCTGGAAAGCTCTGGTGAGGAAAATCAGCAAAGAAAAGAAGCTATCCAAAGAGTTCACAGTCAGACGTGCATTTCATGTGTGATGTTTACACAGTGGGTTTTTTCCTCTCTTACACTCCCAAATCTGACTCTTCCCAAGCTTTCCTGTCCCACAGCCCCTCAGGGCCTGGCTGCAGGTGTTGCCTTGTCCCTTCTGGGGTCAGGTGGGATCCATGAGCCCTGCAGCATCCCCCCATTTCCATGTTCTCAGATCTGTTCCCATACCTGTATCAGCTGATGTTTGATCCAGCAAACAGCTCCCCGTTTCAGTTGTTGTTTGCTGCCTGTGTTGGGCTGTGGTAGGAGCACTCTTACATCTGTACATGTTAATCTGCCCGTGCTGAGCCGTGCCCCTGGGTGGCCTTGTCATCCACAATCAGTGTCAGCCTTCCCCGTGCTTAGTGTTTGGGCTGAAATAATCATATTTTACTTCTCGGAGACATTGCTTTGCAGCAGACCATGGAATGTCAAGTGGACTTTATCATTTGTTTGGCCCTGCTCCTGGGGTGCCTTAAAAGTTTGGCTGTTTATTGAAAAATCTGCTTCCTTTAGGTAAGGAGGTAAATTAGATTTTTTTTTCTTTTTTTTTTTTTTACTCTCAGAAAATGTGGCAAGAGGCTTCTTGCATATTGCAGTGACAGAAAAAATAAAGCACTTGTTTTGCTCATGTTTACACTATATCAATTTAGTTTGGGTACACATAGCTCACAATTCTTTGCTTCGGAGATGACTGAAAATCTCCTAGTCCCACATTTTGGGGAGGAGGGATATAAAAGGGAACAGTTGCTCTCATAATGTTTGGTTATATCCGTGTTTTTTCTGTATTGGAAGGTGAAAAAGATAAAAGGGAAGGCACTACTTATGAAATATAGACTTTCTATATACTGGGAGTTATGAATTTGGCTTAAGCAACAGGTGAGGGTTCAGTAATTCTCATTTTATTGACTTGGTTTGCACATATTAACCTGTTTTCTAGAGCAGAAATGCTCTAGATGTGAAATTCGTTGTGGTTTCTGGAGCCTGGAATTGCTCACAGCAATTCATTGTCCCTAGATTTAAGTAGGAGAGTCTTATTTGAATTGTAGAGCAAAAGAATTAAAAGAAAAAAAAAGAGCTTTTATTTGAAAATCTTTTTTTTTCCGCAGTTAAGTTTGTCATAGGCTCATGACTGACCTATAGTTAGTTGTTTGTCCTAGAAACCATCATGATTACTAAATATATGGAATTAAAAAAAAAATCAAGGTTGTGCTGCAATGAATGTAGTTAAAATTCAGAAAGAGAGATTGCTTAATTAACTTAATAAAATTACTAATGGAAGCATTTTAACTGCTAAATTTAATTTACTTGTCAAGATATCAGGCTACAAAGAGGAGGGAAGAGTGGAAACTCTGCTTTCCATTATGATGTGCTCTATTATAGAATAAATTTGCTTAAAATGAAATATATCACAAAAAGCCATCAATGACATCTTAATTTGGAACAGCCAGTTGAAAAGTAATTAGACTGTGAAGCAATCAGTTCTAGTAAATCAGTGTTTCCCTTTACATAAACATACGTTTTTGCTATTTATAAATAGGAGAGGCTTCCAGAGTCTCAAGTAGCAAGGACTTTGATTGTGTTTCTACTGTATGTGTGTTCTATTTTACATCACAAATCTGTCAAAACAAAAGGAATTGGGGCTTGATTGGGAATTGATCCAGGGAAATGCTGGAGCAGAGGTTTCATTTTAACTGTTCTCTTTAAAACATGGCTCCATGGGGCCTCGTGTTCCCACTGACAGAGGTTCATCTGTGATGGCAGGTTTTCTTTCAAAATTAGCCTAAACCCACTTCTAGGAAAGTAAAAAATTAGAAACACTGGGGAAAATTTCACCTTAAAGATTCAAGTTGTCTGTTTTTGCATTTATCCTTCAAAGACCCTTGGTTAGGATGGTCATGAGCGAGTCCCACATTCCAGCTATAGGGGTATTTTCCTATGGGAAGGCAGCTCAGCACACCTGCTGTGCCTGCAGTTTAAAGTTGGTGTTGTGGGATCTGATCAATGCCAGGAACTTCACCCCCGAATGGGGCTGTGTGAATGGAAATGATTAATTTTGCTTTTCTGAAGGGGAATGCTTGTGGCAAGGGAGGAAGGAGGAATTCTGCTTCAGAATCATAGAAATTTTGGAGATAAAGTGGGAAACTCTTAGCTGTAATTTTTACCAAGAATTATTACCTTTTTAAACCATACCAGAACAGCAGAGCTTTAAGTGAAATTTGAACAAAAGAAATACTTCTTAGATGACAAAGGACTCCTGATACAGCCCAGATCCGCATTGCCTTGAACTATTTTGGTGTTTTCCTTATAGTAAAACCTTTGAGCTCCACAGATGTGCTGCAGCTCTGGTCTGGGTGCCACCACTGAGGTGGGGAAACAGCTGCTCCCATTTGGATTAGTGCTTGGGGCAGCAGTCTGTAGATGTTGGAGGGACTTGTGGGTGCTCTGGGAAGTGAGTCAGACCAGCATGAAATGATGTTAGTGAATGTGCTGAGAGGGAATACCCGAGGAAGTAAAGCAGGAAAGTGATGCCTGTAGTGAAAACTGAAGTCTTCAAAGTCCTTTCAGCTGGGAGTTTCTCTCTGCCAGGCAGCCCATGAGCCGAGTTTTTGTTTTTCATAACTTTTAAAGCAATTTACCTGAGAAATCATAACTGCCACACTTTACAGAGGCAAATTTTGGCTTTCCCAATCAGGCAAAATAAAACTGTTTGTCTTTGAAGCTGAATTTGACTCCACGTGGTCCCCTCTGCTGTCCCAGTGCCTTGGAAGAAGTGCCAGTGACATAACTTGGAGCAGTGCTCAGAGGGCACCTGGGATTAGAGCAGCTTCACGTGCACACAGCTTGGGTACAACAAAGTGTGCAAGTTCTTTAAGCCCAAACTTGTTATTCAGAGTGTACAATTGTAAAGGAAAGTGTTACAGTTTAACACAGGGCTCTTGGGAACGTGCTTTTAGTAAATATGCTGTTTATAAAGTAGCTTTATTTTTTGTAAGCAGCGAGTTTATTATTAATTCCAATTTCATCTCTTTGGTTTTAAATGCAGATATTTTTACTGGTGATTTCAGAAGCTAAGCTGGAGACATTAGTGAAAATGAATCATGTTCTGTTAATTGTTGTGAGCATTCTTCTGAAAAATTTTATCATTGAATGCATTTTGTCTTTTATGTCACTGGGAAATAATTCTTTGATGTGCATCTCTGTATATTTCATAGTGGTGTTCTGAACCCTTTGGAAGTGCACAGATTTTTTTTTTTCTTTAACCTGTTTTGATCACAAAAATCACGTTGTTCCTTTAGTTCAGGAAAGCTCTGTTGGTTTCCTTAGTCAGCAGCAAGTTTCACATTTTGGGGGGCAATAGTGATGAGTTGCTCCAACTCGTGGAGCAGGAGAGGCTTTACTGAGCAGAGAGGATGTGCAGGCCCTAATTACTGCCTGCTATGGGGCTGTGCTCTCAGTTCTCCATCATGTGAGAAAGCTCCAGCTTTAAAGATGAGTTGGTGACTGTTCAGTGCAGAATCTGCTGCTTCTGGACTGTGCTCTTTGGGAGTTCTCACCTCCTGTTTTCCTTAATAAACTTGTGGGTTATGGTCATTTTTCCCTTGTGTTCATGGTGCTGTTATGGGGGCCAAAGGCAGCTGAAAATGCTCTTGTTACCACAACTGTCTGCCTTGCTTCTCTTCTGCTGCCTTTCATTTTTCACAGAGTAATAGGAGAAGAATAAACAGAAGAAAACCCAGTTATATTTTGATGTGAGCACAGTGTGCCTCATGACTGTAACTCGTGTATCAGAGAGCTTCAGTTTCCTGTTGACTTGGTGGCATGATATTTAACATTCTCTTTTATAAGTTTGTTGTTTACAGCAGTTTTGTATTTCTGCTTAGCCTAATGATTACAGCACAGTCCACCCGGGAGAGTTCAGCCTCCAGCCTTTGAAGGTCTCATTTGAACATCTTTGCAACTGTAAGGAATGGCTCGAGGCTGTGCTATTTAACACAAAAGAGAAGAGGAAAAACCCAATGAAAAAGAAAACCTCTTCTTATTTTTGTTTGTCCTTATTCTGGATTGTTAATGGCTCTCAAAATATAGGTCAAAGATATGTGGATATGTAGTAAATAAAGGCTGGGGCTGGGTGCAGCTAATACAGGAGAGGTTGAGGCACTTTGTCTGAAGGCACTGAGTGTTTAACACAACTCATCCTTTCCTACCATTCCCATTCCTGCTCCTGCTTGTTCCAGCCACTCTTCCTCTCTAGCTTTTTGTGATCCCCATCTGAGGGGCACAGAGACTGCAGTACAAACACATTTTGTACTCGGGTAGTTTCCCTCAGTAATTTGCATTCTGTGATGTGCTTTGTCTTCCTGGGTTCTTCATTCCCATTGAGTAGTTGATTACTTGGAAGGAAAATTCCATGTATGGGTAGGGGACCTCGAATTCAGCTCATGGGGTAGAGTCCAGCCCAGTTTCTGTGTGTCCCACTGATGTCACCCCCTGTGCTGGATGTTGAATGACTTATCCTCACCTGTGTGGTGCAAGATCACTTTATATTTACCAGGGCTATTTCCACAAGCTGTCATTTGTATCCTGATACTAATTTATTTATTAATTAATTTGCACTTCTGTCTTTGCTTGGCATCACTGAGGGTTTAACAGAGATGATCCCAGTTGGAGCCCTCTGTATTTGCATACTGTGGCTGCCACAGTAATCCCTTGCTGAGGCACTCACTTGAGAAGTCAAAAATATGAAAAAGTCAGTTTTTAATACACTATATCATAGACAAATTAAGTGATTTTTTTTTTGAGACATTACAGCAGTTCAGAAATATTGTCATTTAGTGTTGACTTTGTTTTCATTCTTTCCTTCCAACCTATCTCCCATCCCTTCATTTTCCTCAGCATAGGAAAGCACAGGCTGTAGACTTTATTAATTTGTATGTAATGGAAGAACAGGCCAAGGGGAAGCAGCTACAAGGCAACTTTTAAATGTAAATTATAGCATGGTACATGAACTTGATGGTATAAATCTCATAGCACTTAATAGGTTTGGGACACTAAAATATTGTGCAGGACACAATCTGTGTTGAGAAGTCTCATTTCCCATTGATCTGGATGTAAATATCTTCCTGATTGGAGTTGATTCCCCAGAACCTCAGGTTAATGAGGAAAGTTTCCAGAGAACCATAGTCCTTGGTGCTGTTGTTTGAGTTTTTCAGAGCGTGCTGAGTGGGTAGGGTACAAGGTCCCAGCTGGATGTGTCTGTAGCAGGGATAAAACGAAAAGATTTTTCTATTAATCTCTGCCTTTTGGAAGGAGATAAACCTTCAGTGTCTTTCTCTGCAGGTACTGAATCGTGTCCTTAGCTTTTGGACAAAATTTAGGCTTCTTTTTTCTTCCCAATGAGTATGAATACTTCAAATAGCTTTTAATATAGCCACAGAAGGAATTGCATAAATAGAATTTTGCAATATAATTTGTGGGAATTTTCTAACTAAATATAGTTATTCTCATGTGGTTCCAGCACCTTCCTAACCAGTATATTGCATCATTGGCTGATGACCTTAACTCTGCTGTCTAGAAAGGGAAAGTGGAATTAAAAAGGGATATGAGGTTCCACACAAGGCAAAGCTGGGGAAAAAACAGTTCTTAAACTGGACATGGGCAGCATCTCAGTTCCAGGCAGGTCCTGCAGTGGAGGGCTCCACTGCCATTCCAGAATGGTCCCATTGGCAACCAGGTAGAGCAGCTTCTTGGGGAACAAGGCAGAGAAACAAATCTTTCAAGCAAGCAGATGATTTCAACCACTATATATTTTTTTAAGCACTTGTTGTTTCTAAGAAAATCAGAGATTTGATGTTTTTTCTACTGTTTAGCTTGTTGTTGTTAATGTATTAAGTAGCTCTTGGAGCAGCTGCCTCCGTGTGTCTTTGGTCCCCAGGACAGCGCTGATGATAATGGCAATAATACTTATCACTTAAATGACATTTTACAAATTCCAAGTGTTGGGCAACAAACATTAATTAGCTCTCACAAGAGCCTGGCTGTGAAGTAGGTAAGTGCTGTTATTCCCTGGTGGCACACAGGGAATCAAAAGCAGAGAGGTAAATCCTTCAGGGAGTCACCAGCATTCGGGCAGGAGAACTGAGGCTGGTGACTTTCTGCTTCCCAGCTTGTGTCAGAGGATGCACTGCCTGCATCACAGCTTTAAAGTGTGCTTCTGAATTCACAGAAAATAACCTGGCACATTGCACCTTCAGGTGGAGCTTACAGGGCTGTGGCAAAGACTCACAGGAAAACTGCTCCTGTGTGCCAGTCACAAACCCAAATTCTGCTGTTAAACCATTCTTTAATGCTCTTCTTTGGGCATGCCCAGAGGTGTGGTAGGCAGAAGAAAGCAGAGAGGAAGTTGAGGTGTCGGTGTGGTGAAATTATCCAGACAAAGGTCAAAATGGACATTTTAAAATGCAGAGATGCTATACCAGAATTTCAGAGTGATGTACCAGCAACGTCTGCTGATAGTGCTGGGAAGAACAAAATCAAAAGTCAAAATCATAAAATCAAAATTATAGCAGAATGGTTTGGATTGGAAGAGACTTTAAAGCCCATCTTGTTCCAACCCCTCTGGTGTGGGCAGAGACATCTTCCAATATCCCAGGGTGCTGGAAGCCCAGCCTGGCCTTGCACACTTCCAGGGATGGGGCAGCCACAGCTTCTCTGGACAGCCTGTGCCAGGGCCTCCCCACCCTCACAGGGAAGGTTTTTCTCTTAATCTCCAATCTAAACCTGTCCTCTGTCAGTCTGAGTCCATTCCCCCTTGTCCTGTCACTCCATCCCTTGGAAGCAGTCCCCCTCCCTCTTTCTTGTCGACTCCCTTCGGGTCCTGGAAGGCCACAATGAGGTCACCCCTAAGCCTTCACTTTTCCAGGCTGGACAAAATGCAGGAGTTTTTCCTACCTGTCCTAGATTGTCATGGAGACACTTCTAAGGCTGCTTTGATCACTTTGTGCCCCTGATTGCTGTAGTTGGATCGAGTGAGTTACTGGAATACACCATTCACAAGTCCTTCCTCTTCCCAAATTCCTGGCTTATAAGCGTCTCTCAGAAGTCACCAGCTTTTTTTTTTTTTTTTTCTAAGGAAGCTATCAGACCAGGACAGTGATGGTGATCTGTGCCCCTGTGGCAGCCATTCCTGTATCCTGGCTCTGGGTCCATGTATATAATGAGTTCCCCACATGGAAATTTTGCATTCTGTAATAAAATCATGTTTGATAAACCATTTCTAACAGTCTTTCATCACTGTTGTATTTTAAAATAGTTTTTATTGATCAGTAGATGTAATATCTCTGAATGTTCTGGGGTGCAGTACATGTCCCTCCTGTCTTTTGGTGACCCTGTAGATCAGATATTAACAGGTCAATTTTGCATTTTCTGCTGGCAAATACATTTCTGAGCAGGATATTTTGCATGTCTGAAATCCAGAACTTGAATGTCCACCTTCAAGAGGGAGGTGTCCCTGCCTCTGGCCAAAGGTTGGAACTGGATGAGTTTTAAAGTCTCTCCCAAACGAAACCATTCCATGGTTAATCCCAAACCATTTTTCCAGGACCTCCCCATATCTGCATTTAAGATGTCATGGATCAGATCAGTGGAGCCAAACTGCCCCTGCTTTGAACATCTCATCTCTGCTTTCCCAGGTTCTGTGCAATTGTTCCTTCATTTTTGTGCTGTGAGTATTGGCAGCTACGTTGAAAGCTGAAAATAGCAGTTACTCACAGGTGTTTTAAAGTTTAGTACTTTGAAAGTATATAGTAAACCAATTCTCTTTGAATTCCATACTTCTTGTTTTAATTTCCCCCCATCCATTCTTAGATAACTGCTTGTGCAAAGCCAGAAGAGGAAGCTCGGAACTCTAGGCAGCTTCCTGGCTATTTGAAACAGTTTTAGGGATGAGGCAATGGATTAAAGCCCTGTGTGAATGCTGCTCACAATAAAGGCAGTTGTGGAGATATTTGTTGCTGTTTTTATGAGTAGCCAAAGGATCATCAGTAAACATGATTAAATTCAAAAAGCTGTGAAGAAGAGGCACTCGTGTGTGTGTGAAGTCAATAATTGCAACAAACCCATATTGTCTTGCAATTACAAAGGTGCCTGTGCAGTCCATGTTGGTATTTGATTAAGGAGAGAGGAAAAAGCTCAGCACAAGCCAAATACCTTCAAAAAACTCAGCAGAATCTGTGTTCTGTATGTACTTGAGTGAATCTAAATACTGAAACACACATGACAAATAGAAATCATGTAGTGCTTGGAGACCTCTGCAACCTCAAATCATTACTCACAATTTATTTGCTTTTCTCTCTGTAAATCAAAACTTTATTGTTTGAAGATATTTATGGCATTCAATTTCCTCTTTTTTTTAGTGGGGCTATAGGAAAAAAGTGAACAATTTCAGTGCTTTGCCTTTGCTTTTCTCCTCGTTTCAGTGCATGCTGTAGCACATGGGGATGTGTGTGCAGGTGTATAAAGAAAATAATGTCATGTAGTTCTTAATTTTTCATCCACTCAAATTTTGCCTTTTCATTTTTTAGTTATGTTCCCATCTTCAACCTCTTTGCCCATCTTCCTGTGTTCCTGTTATTGTCTTTATTTAAATTATTCTTCTTGTTTATTTCCCCCCTTCCTCTTTCACAGTCCTATGTTCCTGGAGGTGAAACTCTGACACATCCTTGACTCTGACATTCCTTGATTTTTATGAATCTCTTAATTTTGTGCTCTGAGTGCAGGTGCTGTTTGCTGATGAGGTGAAGAATTGGTAGGGGAAAATACAGTTAGCAGTGATTAATACCCGGTGAAAAATAAAATGTGAGAGAGAGGTGAAAAATGCCAATAATGAGCAGGATCACAAAACCAGGGAATGAAGTGGTCCATTGATTTTAGTGTGTTGCCCTTTTGTTTCCAGAAATGCAGGTTATAACTCCCAGGGCAGATTGCTGGTAAAAGGGGATTTGATCTCATCCCAGTGCCAGGGTTAGTCCCTGTTTTATGGCTGTGGCACGGTTGGGTGTGGGTGACACTTCTTGTTCAGGAAACAGAATCATGGGACAGCTTGAGGATGGGATGTGGAGGTGCATCTGCTGCCTCATACAGGGAAATACCCTGTGGAATTCTGCAGGAGATGGTCTTATGACTTGCACAGACCTTGCATTTACAATTTAAATAATATCCGTTGCGTTCTGCACTTGTATTAAGCAGAATTCTGGAGACTAAGCTTGAGGATTCACAGCAATAAGAATTCCTGAGAAAGCCAATCAAATGTTAATCTGTATTAAAGGTGAGACAGCCACCATTTCACACCATATTAATCACTGCTTTGTACACAGTCTCAAACACGAAAGTGAATCAGATCAGTCCAGCTCTAAATTTCTTCAGTAATTTCAAAATAGGATCAAATCAGTAAAAAGTAAAAGAAAACACAGCAATAACTACCACCTCATAACTCACTGATATCTGTGTCATCTCAGTTAGAACTTAAACTGATTTTGGAGAGTGTAAGGCTAACAAAACTCCACGAAAGAACACCAGTGTTTCCAAACATTCAAAAGCTTCAGGTGAGCTGCATTGCTTATATTTGTAGCCTTGAAGGTCTGAAAAATCTCCTTTCCTTGGCTCTGCACTGTCACACTTGAAAGTATTCAGGTTGGGTTTGTTGTTCATTACATAAAAAATTAATGATCTTGAAAGTATTATCTTTGTCTTAAAGAAACTATTGTCTATGCTTTAATTAAAAGTTATAATTCACTATCTTTTGACCAAGTTAGCTTAAATCTTAATCTTATTGGTAATGGGTACTGGGTCAGATTCAGAGAGAAATACAATCCTTACTTAATGCAAACAGTAAAAATATCAGCATTTCTAGAGATATGGTTGAGTTCAATTCATGTGCTGTACTAACTCTGCCTGTTAATTAGAAATATTCTCCTACTTATGCAAGAATACTGGGGGAAAAGGGCATTCTCTTCCTCATTAGATATTCCATGGGAATCACAAATGGACAAAACCAGGCATAATATGATGACTGTTTTGTTATTAAAGCACTTTAATAAGGTTAATGCATCCATATGAATGGTTTTCAAAATAAGTTTCTGTAGTTTTGAAGGTGTGCTGTGGTCTAGTACAGCAATAAAGAATTTCCATGTGGGGAAATAGCCAACCTTTTAATTTTGGTGTGCCGAGTTCTCCTTTATTTTCCATTTATAAAAAGCCAATGAAAGGTACAGTTTGAGATGCCTGTGGAAGTAATTCTCCTTATTCTCCTTATTCCCCTTTCATTCTGCTTAAAAGCAGTCTTATTGTGCTGTATCTGAGGAAAAAGTGAGAAGATACAGACTTTATATGCAAAACAAGGAGTGAAAAGTAAAAATAAAATATGGACCGTAAAGGACAATTTATGCCTTGCTAAAATGTGGAGTTGAGCACTTTTTTTTTCTGCTCTGACTTTTCATAAAGGAGAGCTGAAGCTGCACTGCCAGTCAAAAGGTTTCTAGAAGAAAAGAGAAATCTTTCTGCATCGAAAACTGAAGCGAGTGGGACCTTATCTATATGCATTACTTTGATTTCAAATTATTTTTAGCATGGCTTTTATTGTACTCATTGTTACATACATAAATCTTTAAAGTAATACGTTTTGTAAGAAATGGTCATAAAAATTTACAGCCAGTAACTTTTCCCCTGTCCCTTACAATGATATTCTACTAAAACCATTAAATGGTTCTCATTAATGCCCTTTAAATGATTGTGTAATGACCCACAATCGCTTGTAAGTGAACAACCATTAAAGAATTACCAGTTCTTAGCATGCTTTTAAGTACAGTTTAAATACATGGGAGGTAACGTATAATATATTAGAAAAAGTATTAAATTTGAAATAGTAAAAACAGGATGGCTACAAAAGGAAGGAGTGGGTGGAAAACCTCTCCCGTGCTGACCACAGCCCTTGGAGAACAGTCCAGCAGCGTTCCTTGTTGCACATTTCCAGCAATGCATCCGTGTTTATTTGTTCTCTACAATCACTTGGGTTTATGAGCCTGATATTGAGGTGATTTATAAGGAGTAGAATGACACCACAAGGGTGATTTCCATACAAATACGCTGAAATCCAAATCCCATCCATACCTAATGGCTGTTATTGGGAAGTGTGACCCACCTGGTGCTTGCAAAGGGCAGCTCTGCTCTGAGCCTAAAGACAGAAGGAGAAATTGTCACTTGAGGGGGTTGCAATATGAGAGAGGGACATCCCTGTGCACAGCTGACCTTGAGAAATCCCAGGAACGCTCAGATTTGGATGCAAAGAAACGCGAGTGATTGAAAAGACATTTTTAATAAAGAGCATTAATTTAATGGGGAGTCAGAGGCACTTTGCAGCCTCTTGCCACTGCAATTCCAGCCTAACCCTTTGCTGTGATCCCACCTGGGATGAAGGAGCTGCTGTGGCAGCTCTGTGGGTTGAAGGGGGCACTTTGCAAATGGGGCCTTCCCTATAATCACAGCAGCTGCCAAAAGCTAAATGCCTTTCACAGCTTGGGAACTGCCCTTGGGGTTTGGAGGCTGTGGGGACAGCCCACACCCAATGTGTGCTCTCACTTCCACGCTGCTGGCTGGAGGAAGACAATATCTGGCAGCTGCCCCATGCAGCAAAGTTGCTTTCTGAACTTTAGTCCTTGTGCTGCAGAGATGGGATATGTAGAAATCCACCTCACGATCCAAATACACTTTCTCTTGCTAATTTGATTCTCTTATTCCTACAGTAATAAGATTGTCTGTTCAACCTTGTAACCTTAAAATGGTATCAGAGGAAAAGGGATTTCTGTTTCTCCAAAGCAAGATTATTAGGCAGTGGAACCCTCATTACCTGATGCTTTGGTAGTTTTTAGCTCTGTTACTCTGTACTAACTTCTGTAATCCAAGTGCTTTGCTTTGGGCGAGTGGACAAACTTTACTTGAATTCTCAAAGCTTCAGGGTTGCAATGGAGAGAATCAAACAATGTGGAAAATAGGTATGTGTTTGGGTTTATTTCTTTCTCTTTTATATCTGAGAGTTACGTCTCTTGATTTTCTCTATTTGCAGCCTGGCTGGCCTGTTGTTTGGCTTCAAGTGCAATTGATTTAATTCCAGATCACTTGGTCCAACAGGGATTTGAGTCTAGAGCTCCAACATCCCCGTGTCCAAACCACCAGGATGTGGGGTTGTGATTTTCAAGGAGTGCTCTCTCTCTCTTGGTCTTTGACAGAAATTCACTGAAGCCAGTGTGTGAAATATTTCAGTTCCATGAAATTTCATCTAATCAAAATGTTCTAGCTGGTTATGCCCACTGTTGAGAGTATCTGACCACTAGTTTCCAAGGCAGCAGGCAGCCTAAGATCACATTAGACTTCACAGAATGCTTAGATACACAAGTTTCAGCAGCAGCAACAAATGCTTTCTGTCACGTTGTGTTTCCTAAGAACTGGATTCCTTCTCCTTACCCCTGCAATCTGCAATATTTGTCATCTCCTCGACTGCAGAATGGGACCAGATAGGGTTGCCAGAGCAGAAAGAGAAAATGAAGCCTTTTTAACATGAGACCAGTAGAGTTTTATAACATTGGGTTTAGAAATACTTTTTTTGTGTATTTTTCTTTAAACTTCCCAAACTGAATTGCACTCTCTGGTCCTTATCTGCATCCTCATGCTAACAGATTGTGATCCAGGTATAGTGCAGCCATATATTTAACCCATCTGTCAGTACAGCTGAGTTGGATATTTTTAGAATATCAATCACCATGGTAGCTGGGTCTAATATCTTATCTGTGCATCCTGCATTAGAGCAGCTACTTTGGGTACTGCCAAATAGGTCCTGGCTAAGAGACTGAGATTAAGAGATCTCCCAAAGTTTTCAGAGAAAGAATTGGATGCTACAAACTTTGTCAGAGCCTTGGCTGGACTGTAGAAGGGTCTGAGTGAAGAACAGGCTGGCAAACCTGTAAATTCATGTGCTGGTATGGGCAAGGATGGGGTCTGGAAAAATACGTAGACTCTCCAGTCTTGGGCAGTGAGGAATTCATATTCCTCGGGGCTCCAAGCATGGGGAGGGAAGTTTTTTAATAACAAGAGAGGGTAAAGTGCACCTGGAACATGCCATGGGAAAAAATTCTGTGGAGGGTGGTGCAGGAGACAACTGGATGCTGCTTTGAAATAGGAGAAGAGGGTTTTGGTGGGGGAGAAAATAATGTGCATTCCCAGGAAGCTGACAAGACTGCACAATGTCATGGCATGTCAGGCTTTCTGTCACAACACTTCACCTGGCAAGTCCCACACAGGAGCTGAGCCTGATTAGTGCACAGTGAATCCCCGCTTGTGGAGCGGTGTCTCCCGAGCGCTCGGCAGTGACAGAGGCACGGGGAGATGGAGACGTTCGTGTGTGTGAGCCAAGGCAGGGAGACACAGTGCTCAGACTTGTGTTTGCTCTCCTGTCCCTTCCCGGGCAATGAGTTCATCAGCATTGCTGCATGGATGGCTCCATCCCAAAATACAGACGCTTGTCTGTGTGGCACAAGTGGGCAGTGTCTGTGGTCCTGCTTGGCAGAGGAGTTTGGATGCTGGGGATAACCCTCCTAGACGGGTTTGCTGGGCTAATTAAATATTAAACAAAGGGCTTTGCTTCTAATCTGGCTATCTGGATTGGGTGGAAATACTGATGGTTTGAAATATATATATATTTTACTAGACCACAGCGAATTGGTACCCGAAGGAAGATTTTATTTGTTTAAGTGTGTCTGTGATGAATGCAGTTCTGGTATTCCAAAAGTCTATGTACTGCAGACTGAAAATAGGCTTTTTGCCAAATGGGAATTGAAACGCACATATGTATTACACTATTTGCCTTAGAAGAAATTAATTTTCAGCCAGAAGCAGATAGGATTATTTAATATTTATCTTTAGCTGCAGGAAGATGAATCTATTATTTTATTTTGTTATTTTATGTGTGGTGTTCATCCAAATTTTCCTATAGGAGGTGCTGATGTATTCTTGTCTCTGCTAAGGTTAAAAGGTCTTCAGCTGTAAAATTTCTCCAGTGATCCCCAGCAGGGACCATCCTTTTCCTTAGGATTGGGAAAGGGATGCCAGGGTTTATCACGAGGGTGTGCACTGTTCAAGAAGTGCAGGGAGAATTGGGAAGGGAGGAGATTCTTTCCTCAGTTGCATTCCAAGTTAATAATATTGTGAAGTTAAAACATCTCCAGCATTCAAATGGAGCAAAGGGACTGGAACAGTGGTGTGTGTCAAAGTTGACTGATTTAGTGCCGGGGAAAGAACAGACTGGAGTGGATAAAGTTGCAGTCTCACAAAGGACCATGGAGCTGGGACTGTTAAATATCAATGGAGCATCACCCTGCCCTGTCAGCAAACTTCCATATGTCCAGAGTGAGAGATGTTAAGATGTCATTTCATGGACCACGTTATGTGCTGCTTACAATGAATATTTCATCCGTGGTGCATTACATTTTTGATAAATTGTAACTTCCTGGACAAAACTTTGGTTAGCTTATCTCTAGTGCCTTTTAAAGCTCTTTAAGGAGCTGATTTTGCCCCAAACCCACCAGTTAGCAGGAGTCTGTAGCCATGTGGTAACAATTTAAATTACTGTAACAATGGCAAGTCTCCTTCCTGTAACTAATAAATGCAATTTATAAGGAATGTTAAGTAGCAACTAACAACTTACTACTTTGAATTTCAACCAAACTGATTAAATCATTAAAGTAAATTTGTAGAGTTCGGGTGGAAGGGAGGAATGCTGGGGATTGTGTGCATTTTTGCAGACATGTAGATGCATTTGGTTGTGCCAACAAGAGAATTTGAGTCCATTCCCAACCTGCCTTGTCCCAGTTAGAGGAAAAATATTTTGAGGTAGTTTAAGTTGTTACAGTGTAGGACTAGAATAAATCTGTTCACAGAGGTGTTGATAGAGCCGGAAGGGCAATAGCATCAAAACAGAGGAGTTGGTGGGACAATGGCTGGGACAGAAGGTCCTGGGACAGCTGGGACTGATGGTTGGCAAAGGGGGATGCTCCTGGATTTAAAATCGGAGAATATCCTGACTGGGAAGGGATCCACAAGGATCATCATGGAGTGATCCTGATCTAGATGAAGGTTTTAAAGCAAGAATCACCTGGCTCTGCACAGCACAGAGCAGTTGTGGAGTGAGGAAGGGATTTGTGCACTTGTGGAGTTCACTTCCTGTCTCAGGATTATAGATTGGGAAGGCAGTTTTCCCTTTACAAGGTCTAACTTTAGGATTAACTTTATCCAGCTTTTGTATATTCACCCAGCAAAAAAGCATTTCCATTTTCCCCAGATCTTGTTGTGATTCTCAGTTCATCTGCCTTAGTTTTCCACATGGCACAAAGAGCAGCAACTGAAGTTTGAAAAAGTAACATGGGATTACATTTTGGTTGGTATTTGGCATATTCTCTGTTCGGGAAGTTGCAGAAATACTCAATTATGAATATCTTCATTTCCTGCTGGATTCCACAAGGTTGAGTCCTATGCATGGAAAACTCTGGGTTTTTTTGCTGTATGAGCTGTAGCCTAAAAGTTCTCCAGGTTGTACTTTCTGTGCCATGTTGAGAAAGTAAAAAACAAAGTCAGAAGGGAAAGCAGAAAAGTTGTGAGTCAGAAGCTTGTTTCGTCAAATTTTTTACTACCAGCCCCATTCTTCAATCCTGTAAATGGAATAGAAGGAGAGTCAGAAACACTAATGAAAAAACATCAAATATTTAAGGTTGCAGGATTTAATAATAGAAATCTTCAGCTTGATTTGCCAGGCCACATGGTGGTTGCTGTTATCCATTCAAAATAAAACTCATAATCGTGGCCCTGCAAAGGCTTTGAAATACACCCCTTTGACAATTTACCCTTTTTGCTGTTACTGAGGCCTTTTAAAGGGTTTTTAAAACCAAGTAGAGCTGTGTATTGAATTCAGGTATCTTTCCAAAAACCTTTCCTGAAATAAAATAATTTATGTGACTTTCCTAGGTCAATATTATGCTATTGATAAAGAGAGAGTGCATTTCATGTTGCAGACCGAAAGAACTAAAACCCCAAAGCCTTTCACTTGATGATAAAACAGTGACCAAAACATAAATAATGAAATATTATCTTTCTTATTTGTTTTAAATAAATTTTACTGTAAGTTTGACATTCAATAAAAATACAGAGATCTAGATAAAACATTTGTAAAATGGCAGATCCATACACAATCATTTCTCCTAAGTTGAAAATCCTTGTGCTCAGTCCTTTCATACACTCAAAGGGACTCCAAGTGACCCTGGTGTTTGTTTTGATGCCTTTTGGGGTTATTTTCTCCTGTGGATAAAAGAGGGTTATTGGAATGTGTCTGGGGGATAACTGAGGCTCTTCCATGCTTTGGGAATTACCTGGGACAGTGTCACTTTTCCAGCAGAGACTGCAATTCCCCAGTACAGCTTGATTCATTGCCATTAACAAAGGATGTCTGCAATAAAATATAATTGGTGCCATCCCTTTGTCACATTGAAATGATATTTTTGTGTGGAAAATGGAAAATTTCAGCGTTTGCACTTCACAAATTGTCACCCTCCATGTATTGGTGTTTGAGTTATGGCCTTGCAAGCAGCAAAACACCTCTGTCTTGCCAAGTATGTGTTAAATTAGTGTATGAATATGGAGACTCTCGTTTGTTACTTAATTGATCTGCAGGGCTGTCAGATGGCAGATGAATCTGAAAGTGTAGGTAGTGGCAAGCAGGTTTGGGGTTTATTTTCAGGATAATGGAGTAAAAGTGATCCCACAGATGAGCACTGCTGCTATGGGGTCGCTGGACTCAGGGGATCTTCTCCTTCTTCCTCAGGCAGGCCCAGGCCCAAACACCCGGGACTGGCCCCTCAGTGTCACAAAGCAGCCGTGTTTCTTTCACCTTATCTGAAATAAGGTTTCATTTTCCGTAGTTTTTTAACTTATAAACCTTTTTCTGTGTCAGTGTTAGGAATTGGTTTTGTTTTCCTCCTCCGTGAGGTGGCTTCCTGCAAGGGCACAGTGCAGTGGATGTGTGCTGAGCCTTCTTGCACTTAATATTTTGATTTTGGTGTCTATGTAAGAAGTTACCTGATTCTTAGAAAGCTGAAACTCCACTGAAAATTTGAGGCCCTTGATTTTCAGCATTGCACCCTGGCTAAGGAACACACAACCTGGGCTGAGTAAAAGCAAAGACAGCCTTGCAAGAAGTGCATATTATTGTATAAAATTTACTGCAAAGAGGAGTGATAGGAATAGAAAACATATACAGTAGCTTGCTGCATGCTAGCAGGTCTTTTCTGGGCTCCTAAATGTTAACTGGGTAGTCATGTAAGTTATTGCACTCATTAAATTAGGCCACAAACAAGTCAACAATGATTCAGCAAAATGGTTTTGTTTGTATAGTGCAGGGAAGTCTGATAGATAACCAGTCAAACATTTATGGCTAAATGGATGAAGATTTTAACATTACAGCCTAATAAAAACCCCATACTGTGTGATTAAATAAGAGGGAAAGCAGTAAAAAAGAGAAAGCGTAATGATGGTAACATGTAGGTCAGTTACAATTTAATTGTCATTGCACTTCATTGCGAACATATCAATTCTCTGCTGCTTAGCTGAGCAGAAAACAACAACTTAACATGTACAGTGGGCCCGTGGCTGCCTGGCAAACCCCCACTTCCATCACCTGCCTTCCACTACTTCCTTAACAGCCACGGGAAGTCTTCCTGCCTTAATAGCATCATCCTGCTGGAAGCTCCTGCTGCTCGTGTCCTCCCCGCGCTCGATGCATCGCTGAGCACTAAATTTACTTCACTCTCTCCATAGAAGCTAAAATTAGGCTGTTTGTGTTACAACTTCCAGAGCTCCTGCACCAAGGAACACCTGCTTGCAGATTTATTTTGGTTTGTTTCATGGTTTCAAATCAAGATGGCTTTGCAGAAGCAATGCCCTGACGGACTGTATGGGAAGAGCACGGTGGCTGATCGTTTTTCTTACTTATCCAATTTATACCGTGGCTCCTTTCTGTATAAGGTATAGCTTCATTAACATTAATTGCAGCTTTAGCAACTCCACGGAACGGCTTATTCCTGCCAATGTTTTCCTCTATATTATATTTCCAGTGGTACTGCAGGAGGGGAAAAAAGTCTGGTTTTGGTTGGGTTTGTGCTATTTTTTAATTTTTTTTTTTTTTTTAATCTGGGTAATTCAGTGGGATCTCAAAGGGCCCTTGGCTTTGGCACCTTTTTAAAATGTTAGCTCTAAAGAATTGTCTGTCTGGCACAGTTATGCTGATCTATAGTAAAGACTTAACAGAGTACATAACCAAACTATTAATTCAGGTGCCTAAGGTGACATATTTTATCCAGCTCTGCAGAGCTGATTTTATACAGAGCAGAACATGGTTCCCATTTGGATGGGAAGAAAAAAGAATCATAAGAAGTGAGGGGAGAGCTGCCTGGCACCCAGGGAATTTCAGGAATGAGGCTGTGAAAGTACCTACTGGAGAGAGAGTGCATTCAAATATGGGAATATTGTTGAGTCTTTTCCTTTAAGTGGGGGGGAGGTTTTGTGCTGTATCAGCAAACCCTGCCAGTGTTTTTGGGGCAATCTCACTGGCCTCCACTTCCAAATCTCTTACAAGCTGCAGCTGGGAACAAATGGATACTTACTGGTTGAACTTCTGAGCTGCTGATTTCTTTGGGCCATTCTTTGGCAGGCTCAGGTTTGTGTGGATGGGAAGCTGCACATCCAACCCAACTTGTACCTGGCACTGCAACCTTGGGCTGCCTGGGATTCCTGGGGCTGCTTCCTCTGGTCATCTCACCCTAGGAGGGTTGTGGTCCCTTTGCACTGACCTTTAGGGCAGGATCAGCTTTCCCGGGTAATAGGCCTCTCTCTGTGAAATAACTGAATGGCAAGTGCACTCCTCTGTGCACCTGAGAGCTCTGGGAAGGTTTGTGCCTGGCAGCAGCAGAGTCCCTGCAGCTCCCAGTGGAGCAGTTTATCTGCACAGCCCCCACCCTGGCTCAGCACGGCCAGCGCCTAATAGGCACCAAGGAGCCCCATTGCAACTGCCTGCATTAGTGGCTTTAGAGGAAACTGCTGCAAAAATCAGCCCAAATAAAACACCCAGATGTTTATGGTCAAAAGGTGTATTGGGAGCCAGTGAGGCAGTGAAGGCCTGTTTGGAGGCTTAACAAGATTAATGCTTGTGTGAGAGAGCCTGAAAGGGCCCCACTGGCTGTTTCTCCATACCTGGGGGGTTTTGCTGCTTAAAAGTCAAGTTTGGGTTTCTTCTCAGTGCTGTGAAAAAAGGACAGATTGGGCTCTGCCTGTCCAGCAAAAGGAGTTGCTGTCAGGAGGAAGGTGGGGGCTCCCTTTCTGGAACAGAGCACAGCTGGAACACAGCTGCTCCACAATCACAGCACTGGGATCTTTACCTGATTCTCTCTGCTTTCTCATCACCATTACCCTGGTGATGTGACACACTCCTTGCTCAGTTAGGCAGCAGCTACAGTTGAAACCTGACAACAGCCAAAGAACCTGCAGACCTTTTCCCTTGAGCTTTTGATGCTCCAGTGCTGTTTGGGCTGTACAGGAATGAAAGGAATGTAGCTGTAGTTTGTTAAAGAAGCCCCAGAGGTTGGGAACGACAGCCCTGCTTTGCAGTGGAGTGGGGGGTTCTGCCTTCTCCAGTCACTAAGGAGCATCTATAATAGTTTTATTCCCTTTGAGTATCTGAGTCCATCCTGCTTCCTCACCCAGCACAGGAATATGTGGAGCAACCTTTAGACTTTGGGGGCAGTGAAGGGTAAATTCTAGGGAAATAAAGACCCTCTCGTAGAGGTAAAACCTAACAAGTCCATCCTACAGTGAGAGTCCATCCCCATACCCGATGCTTTGGCTTTCTTGAGTATCTGGCTGCTATTCATGAATCAATTTTTCTTGTATAACTGACAATATTTTTTCCTGCTAATCCAAGGAATGGCCACAAATTATCATCTGTTATCTGTATATTGAGCATCAGGCCCATACACACTGTGTCCAGGTGTGTTTTGCTTGTGCTTTGGGGAGTTTGAGAGGTGGATCCTGCATTTCCCACCCGGGCTGCAAGTGGGGCATGTGCTGCTTTAGCTGCTGCCATTGGTACTGTTCTGTACCTGGTGACATAATTTTAGGGAGCTTATTAGACTTATGATCGATGACAGCCCAAAGAGGATCTACAGCTATGCACTGACATTCATGCTTGCCTTTTAAATATCAGACTCCATAGCTCCAGATCTCTATTTTACACTCAAGTGCTCCAAGCCCCACATTAGCACATGCCTTCCTCCTCCTCCAAATTAACGTGTTCCTTTAAATGCACCAATATTTCAGCAGTTGGGTTTTACACAAATCCTGCATTATTTACCCTTTTCTTACACCACTTAATTCTCAGTTGAATGTTAACAATCCTCTCCACTGAGATATAAACATAAATAAGTTGTAAATATTCCCCTTCCCATTATGTCGGACCCTGGCTATTCCTTTATTTTTTTTTCTTTCCCCTTATTAAATTATGTTTACCTGAATACATCAGGTTCATTTCACCTAGGCAGGATGTCCCATTAAGCATGACAAGTAGAAGGTTGTGAGATTAATGCCCTTCTTGAGCCTGAATTAGCATGTCAGCATCTTTTCAGCCCTGGGACCAGAGAACATAGGAAGCGTGCCATAATGGACCTTAGCCTTTAACTGAACTGCTCTAATATTATTCCTATAACAAGACTACTTTTAAAGAGGCTCATTATTGGCTTCATTAGATATGTTACTTGCATCAGTGGCTGTAGTTACTCGTATAATATGGGAGAGGTTAACACAGCGTATTTTTTATGTATTATATGGCATATAGCTTGAAGTAGCCAAAAGGTTTATGGCGATGTAATTGGTAGTTAGTGTGAAATTTGTAAGACAAATAGACAATACCTAGGGTAACCCCTATAATCCTCTCCTTTCAGTTTTTTACAGCCACCAAAGGGCCTCATTAAAACAGCAGTCAGCACCTTAGTGAAAAGATACAGTGCTTATAGTGCCCAAATTTGACAGAAAATCTGCATTTTGTAAATCTGACACCTTTGATAGATTATACAGTGTGAAGCCATTGCTTCTAAGCATTATGATAACGCTTAAGGTTCTCTTCTGAATCCAACCGTGCTACATTCACTGGATATAACAATGTGAAAAAGAGCTGGTTGAATAAAATAAAGCATCTGAGATGGAGAGGAGCCTTTTTTCCTTTGATACAAAGCTCATCTCATGCAACAGCTATGGTTGATATTCCTGGCTCTGTTTGTACCCAGGGAAATGGGCATATAAATATTGGCAAAATAACTGTTTAATATACAGATGCAAAAAGGAACTGTGCCTTCATTACCCAGTTTATATGGCTGCTGCAAGGGAAGAGGGTGCACAGTGAGGACGGTATAAAGATTGCTTTGCTGTGTTAGTGGCACAATTCTGCTCTACTCAAACTTGTGAGAACCTGAGTGGATTCTATTGGCCCAAGTGAATCCTGTTGTCACTCAGAGTGCTGTAAATCTGGTGTAATGCACTGGCTTACATGGAATTAAACGGACAGGCGGAACGAGAACCTGACCCAATGAGGTTATTATTCCTTCGGCTTATTTGTAACAACAGCGAAACAGAAATGAGCTGCATACACAGAGCACAGGCTCTGAGGGCTGTGGTGGGTAGAGGAGAGCTCAGTTTGTAAGTCTTGAGGTGTAATCTTTGATATTTCAGTTACTCCAAACCAAATTTGGTAGAGCGAACTATTTGAAACAGAGCAAGCACAGCTTGTCATGGTTGATTAGTTGTGACTATTTGGTCTAATCACAAAAGGCAACCTCCAACAGCCAGGGGTCCGAAGGAGTAATTATTATTTCCCCTCCATTGAACAGGTGGGCTCAAGCCTTTAAAGCTGCAAAAATTTTTACTAACTTGCCAAAAATAAAACGAAAACTCTCACTTAGCTCCCATCCTTTGTGGTGAGGAAGTTCCTCTGGATTTCTTTGCTCAGGGGTATGGAATGTAGGTTATAATGCTTACATGGGCTCCAAACGTGACAGCTGTTTACCTCTTCATCTGGTAATTGAAAGATTTCCTTTTAAATTAGAGCTGCTGTAGACAAAGAGTGGAGGAGAAACTGCATTCAGTTCCCTGGCAAAAATATAGCACTGATCATTCTGAAAGAGGTATTTCCAGTGTAGCCCTTTGATCATGGCAGAAATCCTACCACAGAGTGTTGCTGAAATAGAAATGCAAACAAAAAAAAGGGGGGGAGGTGTTACATATGTGAATCCCTTTCATTCCTTTTTGCATCAGGGTTTGTTCCTGCCTTTGGTGAATCTCCTGTTCAAACGGGCAGAATCTGTCCCTGCAGGCAACAAAGGTGAAGTGACACTGCTGAAATTCTCCGTTATTCAAAGAATTTTAATTTAGAGCTCTTAAAAACCAAAAATAGACAAGTAGCAAATATTTGAATTGAAAATAAAAGAATTTCTTGAGGAATAGTTTTCACAACTTGGAGTTTAAGGGATTTTGTTTGTTTTATAAATTGCAAGTTCTAGATACAGTTCTTAAAACCAGTAGCAAACAGGAAATCACTGGAGCTACACTGGGGATAAATTTTTGTGGCCATTGCTATTCTAAAATCACCTTTTTTTTCATATAGACTTAAAACTGTAAAATCAGTGACAATATCAGAATTACTCAACAATTTGCTGATGTCCTTTAAAAAGAAACCCCAACACCTCATTGGCTGCATTATCTTGATCCTTGAGGTTGTTTTCTTCAATAACCAAATTCAGGTGAAGCATTGCCCTATTTCATTGTGGTTTTCTCAGTACTATTATCACAAATAGTCACTATTTTTTTCAGCACAGATGTAAAAATGTGGATGGGATAGAAGTTATCTGTATTTTTGATGATGTGAAGAAACTTTGTGTCTCCTGCTGCTGTGGGCTACCTGAAATGGCATCACCAAAGGAGTGACTCCTTTTAATTGCATTTCTTGTTTCCACACTGTCCAGAAACTATTATATGTATTCTCTTTTGCATTTCTAGGAAAATCCTTAGAAACAGAACCTTTTGGCTTTCTCGTTTGGTATTTGGTGATAAATGCCCTCAATCCAGGCACACATTTTGGATGGGAAGGATGAGGGGCAATGCAGGTGGAAATGCTGATCCTGGGTGGAAGGACAGGAGGGTTCCTGGGCCTCCTTTCTCAGCCAGGGAGTTTATTGAATCACAGTTTAATTATAGAACCGACCATGGTATTTGTTTGAAAATTAATTTTTATTGTAAAAATAAAATTTATAAAAAAGCTCCTCACGGATTGCAGCCCTTGCCTGGAGCAGGAAGTGGGTGTTTGTTCCTGTATTTCTTGTGGAGGCTGATGTTGTGGAATCTGAAGAGTCTGATTTAACCCTGCACGAGGATGCTGAGCAGCACAGAACAGTAAATTGTCTTGGGCCGTGCAGACCAGAAGGGATTCAGCTGTGAGCAGAGCAGGGGCTGGCTTAAGTGTAGAGAATATTGAAATCTGGGCCACCAAAAGGCCTTTGAAATGAACTTTTTTGCCCAAGTCCAGGTTGTGATCAATGCGATGGCTCGTGCTGCAGAAGGAGCATTTATGAGTCTCATGTCTGGGGGTTTTAATTCAGTGGATTACTCACATCTGTTAGGTGAGAATTACAGAGTGCTGGAATAATGTATTCTTGTGGTTTAAATCTATCACTGCCAAGGGCTACTGAATAGTAAGTATCAACATCTGTGTTACTTCTTTGAGTTTTCTGATTAAATGTGTCTAAACATTTCAGCTCCTACTGGAAATAAAAATACAAGTAGTTTCAAGGCAGTTGAGGCAGGATTTCAGTGGGAACACACTAACAGCAGACATTAGTTAGGACTGTGAGGGCGATTAGCCCTAAATAACGTTAAGCTGGCATTGTGATTTGTATTATTGAAGGGACATCAGGCTCTTGAAACCGTAAATAACGGAATAAATATAAACAAAGGTACCTGTATTTTGACAGTGATGTTCCACCTCTCCTTCCCTGCATACACAAAAATCATTCAAATGCCTTTTCTTTCCCTGACAAAAATATTCATTAAAAACATTTCACTGTGCTGCCTTTTAATATAGCGCGGGCATTCAACCTGCGCAGGAAGCTCCCTGGAACCACACAAATACTGTGTAATTATCTTGTGGCTCCCTGCTGGCTGCTGCATATTCCAAGCACAAAGTGAGCAGCACATTTCTAGAGCCTGACTTCTGTCTTCATTGTCCCTGCTTGGAATATGAAGCTCCACTTCATTATAGCAGACCTGATCAAACTTGATAGATTTAGCCATTATTCTTGACTGTGTCAACTTTCTACAGCTTTTTTCTTTTTTCTTCTTGGGCTCTTTTGTTTTGCCACCCAGGGACTGCATCTTATTTCTAGGCACTCTGCTTCTCTCTCTTTTTCTCTCTCTCCTTCCCCCCCACCCCTAAACAAACCAAGGTTTCAGCAAATAATGCTGCTTGGGCATCATGTGATTTGAGGAAAATAAGGCTTGCAATTTTTTCTCAATTGTGCTTTATGGCTTTTATTGACTTTTTTTTCTCCCCCCCAGTTTGTTTCTATAAAAAAAAATTATACTGCAATATTGACAGACAATACAGAAAAGCTTTGAAAATCCTTATTTTCTGTTAGTGGTACTATAAATTTAACATTGTGAGGGGTTTTTTTGTCTGTTTTATGACAACTTTCAAGTAGCACTTCAGAGTTCATATTTTCAAGGCTGATTCAGACAAATGCATGTTATCAAATTTTATAAATCATTACTTTGTTTGTTTAACCTCCAGATGTATCACCACATTTTCATTGCAAAAGGCATTAGATCATTCTTGGGGCAAATACAGATGTTAATGGGACTGGTTTACCATAACAGATTGCTTTGTAGTTTTTGAGAGTTGCTATGCAACAGTAGGGGAGCACAGTGCAGTTAAACCCCTGATTTTTTTTTTTTTAAAGTCCTGGGTGAAATACGGAGCGTTTTCATAGGTCCCTTGAATTGCCACCAAATGCCTGAGCCAATAGGTGAGGAATTTGTGCCTGAATTTGTAAGACTCCCAGGGTCAACCAACCTATCTTTGCTGTTATTAATGAACATGATGAGCACAGCAATGAAGCTTTTCCAGCTTTACGTTTGCTCCACAGTATTTGTTATATCTGCGTGTATATTTCACAGGCAGAATCAGTGTGGAAAAGCACTTTATAATTAACTTTTACATATTAAATAGCAATCCTGCATTGTTAAAACTTTGGGAAGAGAATAGGCTGCTTTCCTTTTGTTTCTCTTTCAGCTGCAGATTAAAAGGTAAAGGACGTCTTATAATTTCCAACAAGTTTACTGAGAGTCTTATTGAGATACCAATTCCTAACAGTATTTAAATGCTGCTAAACAATGTAAGATGCCTTTCTTTTTCAAAAAAAAAATTTAAAAATCATAATTTTTTTTTAGAGTGGCATTTTCAGTCTCACCAAAAGCTTCTCGGCATCTTAAAATGTAAATTGCAGAGAAGCAACACAAAGGATAAAGAGAAGATTTTGAAGGCAATCACAGTGATCACTTAATTCAGTCTCTGCATATCCACTTGGCATAAGGTAATTAGAGTGCCACATTGCTGTAAAGACAGAAAGCTTAGGGTACCATTCTGACTCACCCAGACGATAATACATGATTAGAAGTCAGTGACAGATCACAACTGCTGAATGACCCACCAAGGTCTTATCAAGGGCAAATCGCATAATTAGCATGCACTTGGCTGGCAGAGGAGTACAGTGCTATTGTTCTGGCACAATCAAATTAGCCCAGCCAATGGGGTCACTGTTCCGTGACCTCAAAGACATTTCGGGGTTTATTTTTCTACCAATGGAAACATAACAAAAAAGAGAAACAAAAAAAGAAAGAAAAGCCAAAACCCCCAGCCTGCTTTAAAGTGAGCCAAAGTTCCTGCGGACGCTGCAAATGCCCGTCGTAAATGGATTTTTGGAACACGCTCTGCCAGGTCCTGAGTTCATCATGTATGGAATAAAGGAGTCTGCTAATGCAGTCTGACCCTGGGGGATGCACATGTAATGGAGCCACTTTGACAGAAACCCGAGCATCCAGCCAGGCCTGGAACTCATTTATCCTGGATGCGGCCGCAGCACCGCGTACGTGACGGGGGAGGGGGAGCCTTCATGCAAACACAAAATCTTCCCTTCATTATGATAATTAGCACAATTATCTTGATTTGTTCATTTTATCTGTATTTTCCCCAAGGTTTGGCCGCTTTATTTGTGTCTCTCTGCTGCTTCTCCTGAGCAGGGCTCTCAGTGAGAGCAGGAGTGGTTGGGGCTGGCAGCCACCAAGACTTCAGGCGTGTCCTCCCTGGAATGCCGTCGCTCTGTGGCACAACGCTGGGTGTAAATTCCCCAGAACACACAAAGAGCATTCCCTGTCTCCCCCTGGAAGACCTGGCTTTCCAGACTCTGCAGTGCTCACTGGGCCACTGAGGAAGTGGAACCTTCCCTTCTAGCAGCAATTCTCCAAAGCAGTCAGAACCATTAGCTCTTATTTCTCACTTAGATTTGGAATTGTTGGTATAAATGTCTTTTCACCCTTTGTTCTCACAAGAGAAATAAGGCTTTGAATTGATCTGCACACTTGTTAATATGCATGGGATAGAGGGAAGCCATTGGAACTTTTAGGAAAAGTGAGAAGGTGCCCTTTATTTGTATTCTCTTCCATTGTGCTGCACATATTTGGGCTGCATATCCCAACCTCTCCTGGATAATTGGATCAAAAAGGCCTATAATGAATTGTCTCTGTCATGTCTGGGCCTCCATCACTGCTCCTCTTTACTACTGGGTTTTTTAAGGCTGGGTTAAGTTAACTCAAGATAGCAACTCTAAAATGTTTATATTTCATGAATTTAAAGATGAGCCTTTGCATTCAGTCAAAAGGGAAATGAAACACAGCATTCAAATTTCTTTTCAAGGATTTGGTCCCATGTCTTTCGCAGATGGGATAGTTATGTGGGGTATCTGAGCATGACAAGCTCTTTTCAGCCCTCCTCCTGGTTAATACTGCATCATTGCAAACAGTGAATGATGTCACAGATGAGAACTGACCTTGTTATTTTGGACACAGGAAGAGGCTGCAGAGATGGGATCTTGCAAGTTTTTTCCTTTTATAATTAGTTTTCATGGGCAGAGAAGAGTGCTAAGTACTGAACTGATGTCTGCTTAAACAATCTCTTTCAGTGGGCATGAAATTTCACCTTTGAGCCAATTAAATAATTCCATCTGTAACTTGGCTTTGAATGGACTGGGGCTTTTATGCTGCTGGGGCTGCCTTGGTCTTAGTCTTGTAGAAGAGCTTTGTGATCCTTGTCTGTTCCCAAATATATTTTCATAGACAAACTAAGGTTCTTTACCAAGTTACAGTTTGAGGATGAAATAAACAGAGTTTACTAAAGAAGGGAATTCAAATTACAGTGAGTGATTCAGGGTCTTCCCTAAGAATTAATTCTGACAATGCCTTCCATTTATTGTAAATACCTCAGCTGAGGCTGCAGAGTGTGTGCCATTGAAACTTTTTCTTGGCTGGCAGAAAGCTTATTTCTAAAGGTCTCGTTGATTGTGCAAACACAGGAACATTTTCTTTCCTTGAGAATTAATATTGACTGTGTATAGAGCGCCGGCAGTACTCCATCCAGCCACAAAATCATATAAACATATATAATTACTCTGAAAATCTAATCTATTCCTGGATACTTAGGCCATGTGAGAACTTTTGTTTCCCTGCATAAAATGATAAATTATATACAAAGAAGCAATTATGGTTGCTCTTGAATCGGAGAGAGATGGAAATTTGCACTTCGTAAATATAGACCTGCTTTTCCTAAAAGGCATTTATTTCTGCAGTTTTATAGAGGTGTGTGTTTGTATCTGGATGGATGTCGATGTGGGGATGTTTACCTGTCTGTGTAGGAATAAAATGAAAAACTGTGCCTTTGTATACCCTGCCTGTGTAGTTGTATGTGTGAGCATGTAATAATTCATAGTCCCATAAGCTCTTGGTGGACATTGCTGCTTCAGTCGCTCAGCCCCCACCATGAAAGTCCCCTAACAAACAGGATTAAAATTCACTCCTTTCAACCATCCCAGGCATTTATTCCTTCCTTTTCATTGAGCTACATTTGTCTGATTTAACAAGATAAGATTTGAGTGCTGATGCAGCCCGTTGTTAATGCAGCAGCCGCATCCGCCATACCATCGACACTATGCATCAGAGGGATGCATAAATCAGGTATTCAAAAAAAATTAGATATGCAGCACACCAGTTTTATAGTCCCAGACTCAGAAATTGAAATGGCCCAGATTAATGTATTATATCTTACACACTGTCCGAGTGAATCAACTTTAATATATTGAACAGATTCGCAGAACAAGACTTTGTTATCTAAGGAGCACTCGGAAGAAGGAATTGACCTGAGGATTTGATTTGGTTCAGGTAGTTCATGTTGTACAGCAGCATTTGAATAGTTTCCCATAAAAATAAAATTTGTATCAGAAATATTTCACATCATTTTGGGCTTGTTCGTATTGCAGCTCTGCAGCGGGGCAATATTACAGAAACAATGTCCAGCAAAAAGATGATTTTAACCTTTGCTTCAGACATGTCAAAACAATATAATGTAATTTTAATGCAAACTGCTGCTTCATGGCAGAGGCGCCTCCACACACTGACTCGAACTAGTTTAGGTTTATGCTGAAAATGAAAAGCCCATTGAATTTCATACAGAATGGAAATGCCACAATTTACACTGGGTCTGTGTTCTGTTGGAAGCTGTGCAGGGACAGGGTCTGGCTGTATCTCTATTGACAACCCATAAAACAACTTTACCTGCAATAATGAAGGGCAGATGAGCGTTAACGTGGGAGGGGGTGTCCCTTTTGATTGTGAATTACCAGCGCTATTGGGGCAGAGTGGGGGTGGTGTTTGCTGACTGAAAATAAAACAAAAACCTGATGGAGCAAGAGAGGCATAACGAAATATCCGAGGTGTGTGTCCAAGGGCTGTGGAGCACCTCTGCAGGGGTGTTTATCCTGCTTATTCCTTGCTCTGAATTATCCCGTTCCTGGGTTTTTACCCGTAGTTAACCACAGTTATATTTTAGGATGGGTGATTTGGTAGCTCCTCTCAGTTCTGTACTAAACCAGACTGGATTTACTGGGTGGGGAGTTGTCTGAGTACAGCCACCCCTTTCCATGTGGAATGTCTGTAAAGGGAAAGGATAGCTCGACACTTACCCTGTAATTGTGCCGTGCTAATCAGCACTGAGGAGAAATGCCACAGTGAGTGGCCGTCTTAAAGAGCACTGGGCAGATTCTTTTGGTGCTTGTGCTCCCGGAGGTGCAAAAGATGCTGAATGAGATTTGAAAATTCCCAGGCATCAGACTGTACTGGAAATCAGTCAGTCCTGTGCTTCTCAGGCATCCAGTGCCTCTAAAATATGGCCAGGGAGGACTTGAGTCTTTTAAGGCTGCCCTTTTAGAGCATTTTATGTCAATCTATTTGTGCTGTTTACAAGACAGATGTTTAAAGAGATGAGGGTGGACTGGGGCTGATGAGATGTCATTATGGAACAGCATAGACTATCGGAGCCATCCTGCAGGATTGTACCTGGAGCTGAAGGTGGTGTTGACTTATCCCACAGGAAAGCAGTTAACAGCACAGGGAGAAGCCAATCCCTGGCTGGGCTTTTAGGGAAAAGGGATCCCACAAATGCAGTGCTACAGAGGAGCTGATGGAGGTGGGTGGGTATTTTTTCAGTCATTTGAGCCTCTCTGAGGCTGCTCTGGGCACTGGACAGCTTGCATGGTTTTAGCTTTGTCCAGAAGATGCAATCCAGCCTGAATGCATTTCCCAGTCCTTATTTTATTTTCCATGGCACATGTTGTAATTCACAGTAATGTAATGGGAAGTAAATTGTAATAAGTGCATTGCCTTTTTGCCTTTTGTAGCTTGAAAGCAGAATAATAGCAAATTAGAGTAGGTTCATATTATTTTTCAACATGCAACATCCCCCTGCCACCCTCATGCCTGCCCCAGCCACTTTATATGAATTATTGGTCTTTCTTCAAAGAAAGACTGATAAGGACTGGTCCAACTTTGTCTATCTACACTGATATAAATGAGAGATTATAATCAAATTACCATTTATTGTGTGCTGCTGGAAAGAGTAATTTTTTAAGAAAACCTTAGAGTCAATCAGCCTTGAAGAGAAATTTTGGTTTATCAACAAATTCACCATCCTCTTGTATATAAATAATCACCTGTAATTAATGTTAAAGGTGGACAGAAATCCAAAGCAAAAATGTAATTTTAGGATATGCTTATCCTTAATTGTGAAGATCTGGCTCTTTTGCTCAGTGTTGTTCTTAAGTGTGGAGATCCTGCTGTGCAAATCACTGATTTTCATTAAATGATCTAAATGTGTACTCAGATTGTTTGGTGAGCAGGGAGGACTTCAATATGTCCTTGCTGACCTCACAGCTGAATTGCCCTGGCCTTTGTTAGCTCTCTGTCCTACCAAGAGTAGCTCTTTTAAAAACTTTTCTTTTTTTTGCTTAATTCATAAATTTTTCCCCACTACAAAAATCAGATCTCATCAAGTTTACCAACTCATATTATAAACTTGTAAATCAGTATGAGTGGAAATATTTGACAGTGCCCAGACAATTATGGGAACATTTTAAGCCCAAGTTATTCCAATGCATTAAGTATTACTCTTTAATGCTGCAGAGTCTGTGTCTTCCATCTGTTCCATCAATTAAACCCTACATTGATCTATGAAGTTATTAAGCATCAGCCAAAGTTCCAAACAGATCTGCTTTGCCACCAGTGGAAATCCTATGTTTAGTAGGAACAATACTTTAATTTCTTCTACAGACCACCCCCCCATTTTTTCAGATTTCTATAAAATTTCTTTTGTTACCAAGTTAGATTTGAGCATTGTCATCAGAAGATCTCAGCCCAGAGGATGGTTTTTAGGGGGAGAAGTTCATTTTGTGTAAGAGGGTTCTTATTTTGGCATTTCAGGCTCAGCCTTGAGGTGCTGCTTGTTATGTTCCAGACAGAGACACTCCCTGAGTTTTTTTAACCATAATCCCACTGGAACTTTGTTTATCCAGTTATGGAAAGGTAGAAAATGTAGGCAAGAGGTAATGATGTTTTTGCAGATGGGCTTTGCTCACTGATGGACAACCTTCCTCCATCAAGATAGAGCTCCTGCCTGATTTCACATTTAGTTACACATTGGGAATTCTGCAGCTAATCAGGAAAACATGGCTAAGAGGACACAACAGAAGGGAGAGAGTTGTGTCTTTTAACAAAGCTAGAGGTGGCAGCAGTTTGCCACTGTCCATTTTGCTCTCTAGGACACTTGTCAGGGCAGATCCATCTCCAGGGTTTTGGAGATTACAGAGAGTTATGGCAATGGACAGATCCCTGGCTGTGGGTAACACAGCAGTTATTGGTGCTGGCACAGTCCTAGAAATTTCCTTTTGACATAGTGTTGATCTCCTTATAACAGACTGAAGTTTAACTGAGTGACTTTCATTCCAGCACCTGCTTTTCCCAGGGTTAGGGAAGGGAAGTGATTGCTCCAAGCACAGGGAAAGGCATGCTGATGATAGTATGGGAAGTGCCCCTTTCAGGGTTGTCAAACTCTGTGGGTGACAAGGTTACCTTTGTTGGATCAGAAAGCAGAAGTATCTTGACAAGAGAGAATCCCTGCCTTAAGAACTCCACAACAGGAAGAAGCAGAATCATCACCAAATACCCCTTTTCAAGGTGGAATGAGTAAGTTATCCATTATTAAACACCTTTGCAAGTTGAGTGTCCTTAAGTTCAGGATGAACTTGTCCTGAGCCACACTTTCTTCTTGGCTGGGTGTTTGTGCTTGAGACACACAGAAAATTGCACAAAATGGCTCTATAGGCCAATCTTTTCAAGCCACACTGTGCCTATGCCCTTCCTTATAGGACTCCACTAGCAAAGTTGGAGAGTTTTGTTCAAAGTTAGCTCCTCCCCCTGTGTCTTTCTGGAATCTCATTCTCCCTGTGGAACGTCCTGTATGTGTGACTGCAGAGAGAACAGCCCCAAATCCCAGTCTCTCACAGCCCTCTCACACTTTGGATTTGGAGCTAACTCACTCAGACTGGGGGACAGCAAGAGGAACAAAATCTGAGTACTGAGATCTTGGCAGGTTGAAAAGTTCCCCATGGATACTCCATTCCTGCTAACTGCTCCAGCAGGGTGTTGGCCTCCAAAGCTTTTTTTGTGGGATTAGAAATTTAAAGGAAGACACTAACACCTGAGTTCCTGGAGGTGAAGGAAAAAGTGCATCAATGCCATGGCTGGAGAGGCTCATTTTGAAAAAAAACCTAAGTAGTAACAGGTTAGAATTTAGCAATCATTTTAAGAATGCTTTTGACAAACACATATAACAATAAAAAGTATTTTTACCCAAAAGAGTCTGTGAGCAAATGTATCTGAGAGACAACTGGCTGTTGGCAAGGTAGGCTCTTTTCCCAGGTTTTCCTCTTCCTTGAAGAAATAACCTTCCATTGCAGTGCTGCCCTATTTTTATACTCCCTTTTATTCTCAGCAGTTCACATGGCTGTGTCATCCAAAATGTTGCACTTGCCTTATAGGGCTATTTCTTTTTCTCCATATATATATATATATATATATATATATTTATTTATTTATTTATCTATCTATTTTCTGGACTGGAGCAGGATTTCTGCATTTTTGCCTCCCTTCCTGCCTTCCCAGACATTATTTTGCTACTGGTTCCTTGAAACACCAGGATCCACAGACCTGGAATGCTATTTCATCTTGCTGTCAGACTTTATTTGGAAGTAGTGCACAGTCTGAAATGTTTTATATAACAAAAATGTAAAATTCCTGTAACACTTTAACGTTGACTTCAAAACAGGGAGAAAAAAAAAAATCTAGGTGCACATTCCATTTCAGGCTTGAAACTTCTTCCCCTCCTTTGCAATTACTTGTGAAATGAAATGAAATTGTGGAGTGAAATTCTGAACCTAAAAGCTGGTGTAATTCATTCCATGCCCACTCTGTTGGTTTTTTTTTTAATCTGTACTTTTAATTTCTTATGCAGAACTTTATCAGTCTATCTTTAAGAACATGTCTAGTGGAAAAATCCAAACCTCCTCCTTATCAAGTCTTATTTCTCAAGTTTTTAAAATGACATTTTAATAGGGGTGTTATTTAAATTAATCAATTTTTAAAAAGTAATAAGGGTGCCTGGAATGCACAGAATGTCAAAACATCTGGTTCAGAGATTTTTGCAGTGATTTCTGCAGTGATTTTTGAAGGATGGCAGCTAATGATATGAATCAGCAGCCTGAAAATATTCCCTGCTCAGAGAGTAGAAACCTTCTTGAATTTTTTTTTTTTTTTTTTTTTTTTTTTTTTTTTTTTTTTTGGTGCTGGATTAAAACTCAAATAGAAACTCATGGGCAGTAAAAAATAAATTGATGAGATTGAGCTGGTGAAATACAACCATCTCTATTGTGGCTGTAAAAGGTGGCCTGAAAATCACTTTTGTCAAAGTATCTTTCTTTTGTGGGGAGTTTCTACTGGATCTGGTGGTGACGTTCCAGAGGAGTCATTAAGATAAACTTGATACTGATTTAAAACGGAATGAGTTGGGAAGGAAAACAATACAAGCAGAAGAAGAGGGTTTTTTGTTGGAGGACAGAATTTTTCAGGTTTCCAGCAAATGTTGGTTTGGTTGGTGGCATTTTTACTGAGGTACACAAGCAGATCAGGTGAGTGTTCCTGCAGAGAATCCTCCCCCAGATGTCACTCGCCCTTCAAGTGAGATGAGGACAAGACATTTGATGAAGTTGAAGAGAAGAGAAAAGGGAAATCCTATTACAGCTTCCAGTTATGCCTTTGGGGAAAGCACTATTCATTATTTCCTGATGCTTTTTAGGATTTTCCATCGTGTCATCCACCTCTTTGTGGATAAATATTTCAGTGTTTATCCACCAGTGGCTGTGTCTTGCAGATACCAACTTTTCTTCTGCAGCTTGGAGAGAGGATTTTGTCTTATTTAAGAGAGGCTCTCCCCCCTCCCTGCTCCAGGTGTTTATGGGAGCACCTGGCTTTAGGGAACCTCAATAGCGCTTTCAGAGCGTGAGCTACTTTGTTGTGCCTATTTTTTATTATTTATAATCTCATCAAAGGATAGTTTATAATAAGGGGGGTAAAGTTCAACCCTTCGTGATTTAGGTAATTTACAGATTTATTCAGCATCACAGTAAATTGGATTGCTTCTGTCTTTCTCAGAAATTAGTGAGTTTGTAGATCAGAAAGTTTGCAGTTTGTTTCTCCAAGGGATATTACACACAAAGTGTTAACCCTTGCTGAAGCAAAGCATCTATGATGGTAATTTCCTGGGAGCATTTTTCAGGAGGATGCTTGTTGTGTTCCAGCATTTGATTAATTTACAATTTATTAGCTTTAGATGCACGGTTTAAATTGTTACCAGTGTGGTGTTATGTGTGCTATTGTTCCTCGTGCTATATTCCCTTTGTGGCTGGAACCCAGGGCGGTGGAACAAAAGGTGGCAATTGGATACCAACCGTGCCTATGTGGAGAAAACCATCTTGTGACTGTTCCTTATTCCTCATCTTCTCTCCTGTGATGGTCTGACACCCACCTGCTCCTTCTCCAGGCCTGTCCTGTGCTCCTCTGCACCTGGCCAAAGGATGCTTTAGTCCAAAGCTATGGCTCTGGGCAGGCAGGAGATACTCATGACAGCTTTGGTGGCCACAGCCACCTAAATCTGAAAATGTTTCTCCAGCCCATTAAAACCTTTTCCTGCTCTGTTGAACTTTGTGCTGATACTGCTGTGCTCTCTGTAGGAGTGACAGGTGTCCTTTTGAGTATAAATATCTCTTAAAATGTTTTACAAAATCATTGAGGATGTATTGAGGAACAAATTAGAACAAGTTGTACATCTGGTTGTTACTAAGCAAAGTCCATGGATTTTCTTTCCATAAGAGTTGAACAAACAGCATCATATTCCAAAGCAGGGGAACATTTTCCAAATTTGAAGCTCTAAAGTAATGAGTTTAAGCAAAAAATAATGGTGATATGTCCAGGAAATTCAAGACTTTACCAACACAGATTACAATCAAAAGAATACAGGCACTGTTAAATGCATTTACCAGTGATGGGATTGGTGTGAGAAAAGTGAGTATTTCAGATCTTGCTATTTGCATGTCCTGTCACTTTATGGTCAGAGATTTTGGGAGTAAATAAAGCTGCAGGTAAACTTTCATATGAATGGAAATGTGGCCATGGTAGCCTTGCAGTGACTCTGAAAAGTGAAGTTTTTAATGTTATGCTTTCCTAATGAACACTTTAAACCAAAGAGGTTATGTGCACGAATTTTCAAGTTTCATTGAGGGACAGCCATATACTTAATACACTTGGTCTGGCTGAGATGGGTAATAATCATCTTTACGTCTGTAAGTAGTTGAAATGTCAAGCTTATTGCTAATATGTATTGTAAGAGTTTTGTGTCAAGTGTTAATGATAAACCCACTGCCTGTAAAAACTACAAAAGGACAGTGCCTCTTTAACAGGGACTACTGTTTGTGCTCCATGGAGCTTTGCAGTATTAGTAAAGCAGCATGAAAGAGTTGATTTTCATTTTATGTTGTGCTTGTGAGGCATTAACATGATGTTCTAACACTTGTAAATGAATACAGCTCTTGCCTAATCTGTCATTTTAATGCCTTATAGATTTTATTTCACTCTGTGTTGTACCAGATTCTCAATAATAATAATCAACTGCTTTGTTGTTCTCTTGCAGAAATTAAATTTCTGTAGTGAGTGTGCAACTAATAAAAGATGTTGCTTGAGGAAACAAAAAATAAATATGATGAATCATAAAAGTTGTATGTAGGGGGTTGCTCATATATGAAAGACAATTACTGAAGCAGTGGTAAATTCATCTGATTCTCATATTGTCAACAGCTTAATAACTCTCACAAAGGGTTTGTGGAGCAGCTTTGTTGGTGTTGCTGTGTGTAATCAGCTCTGTGACCCCTGTGGACACCGATGTGTGGGGGAGCCTGGTACAGGTGTACATTTAGTGCTTTAAAAGGGTTCTGACATTACCCTGCTGCGCTCTTGCTGAACCTGAGAAGCTGCTGCTCCACCAGCTCTGCCACCTGTGCAAGGCCAGCCTTTGGTGCCCCGCTGATCTGTGGGGTGCAGCACCACAGGGGATGGCCAGGAGCTGGGAGAGAGGAGCTGTCCTCGGTGTGTGCTCAAACTGACCCTCACAGAGTGAAGGGAACCTTGTGTGCCACAGGTGTCTGACAGACAGCTCTACCTGGATAAATACAAATTTCTAAATGTGGCTTTTGAGAATATTGAATACAGGTTAGGCTTTGGCTTCACTCCTGGGAAAGCACAGAGAAAGAAAAGTAGGAGAAAAAAGTTTTTGTACAAACTCCTGTCTTTGAGATGCTCCTTTTGGATTCTCTTGGGGTCTCCTTAGTCTTTAGGCAGTGCAGTTCAGTACAGAACGTTCTGTGTCTGTAGGTGGGTGTACGGGGCAGGTTTGGGAATAAACCAGCTGCAATATCAGGTACAGCTTACTGATATCCACTGATTTCTCCTTGAGGGATTATAAGCACAGGTGACTGGTAACCAATACCATCACTTCATCTTTTAGACCCTTTCTTTCTTAAGGTGGCTGTGCCCAGGGAACCAGGCTTTTAACCTGTGTGACGTGTCTATAAAAGCAGATCTTACTGTTTGGTGTTGTCTGCTCTCAGTGCATCCTCCTCTCTTGGCTTTTACTGACAATATGGCTGCTAATTTCCCCTTCCAGTGGTCAGAGTGTTATAATTCCTTCTGTTTGATGAAGTACCTGCAAAAGGATACAAACAATCTTTTATAGGAGAGCAGGGGGGGTTGATAAGGATGTTTAAAGCTCAATTCCTAAAACTATTTTGCATCCAACCGTTCCCATTAGGCATCAGAATGAAATAACAAAAGTTCCCAAACAGCTCAGTTTCATTTTAGTAGGAACGACAGGATACCCAGCAGCTTTTGAAACTGTTGCTTTTTTTTCCCAAAAGGAACTTGAGCTCCTCTAAATAACCAGCTACTGCTGGGGGAGAATGGAGTATCAGCTTTGATCTCAGCTGTGATCCTGCAGCAAGGAAGGCATTAGGCAGAGAATAATTTCAAGAGGGTTTATATTGCTATTGCCAATTTCTTATTTGGTCCTGAATCCAGAGCTGGTGACAAGGATGGGGCTGCACAGGGACAGAGCTTCTCCTGTCCTCTAACACAGAGTGTGGACCTGGATGCTATCTTCTCTTGTGGAAGTCTATATTTAAGGATGATGTTAAATTTGGATACAAGCAGGGAAATAGTTTATAGAAAAGACTTTTTTGTTCAGTGCTAACTTGCCTTTGATGGCCTTACATTTATTTATGTTGGTACAGACCTAGTGCTGCCTGTGGGGTTGCCTGACAAAGGCCAGGTAGAGGTGGGAGCATTTGTAGGAAGAACTCAGATGGAAAAAAAGTGTTGGAAAACTTGTAACCACCCCAGGACACACCTGCTTCATAAAATCAGATAATTCAGGGGCCCTTAAAACCAACATCTAAAGCAAGCTCATCTGTTAGACCAGACCAGCTTGCTCAGAGGTTTTGTCCAGTGGGGTCTTGAAGCTCCAAGGCTGAGCCTGCATAACCTCTTTCAATGCCAGGATTGAAATGCCTTGGGCACCTAATGGAAACCTCTCATGTTGGCTATTTGGATGGGTTTGGCTGAAACAGTGGCTCTAAAATCAGGTGCTGGCTCTTGAGACAGGGCTCTGGGGGCCAGCAACCCTCATGTTTTCATCTGAGCTTTGCCTTGAACTTGCTGAGTGCCTTCCAGCAAGTCACTGTTACCTCTCTGTCTCAATTTCTCCAGTTATAAAATGGGGATAATAATCCTTACCTACCCTACAGGGTGTTGTGAGGATTAATTAGTTGTTGGTACGGCATGTGAAAGATGTAAATAGCCACATAAATGCTGGATATTATCATTATAATGAGAGCCACACAGCACTGGAAGACAAGAAATGGTCTCCAAATAGGCTGCATGTGCCATTATGACCTCCCCCAAGAGCAGCTTCTGGGGTTTGTTTGAAACACCAGCAGGCACCAGGCTTCCAAATCCATAGTTTGATGCTCTGCTGTAGCACTGAATATTTCTTTTTCTCTTGCCAGTTATTTTTTTTTATAGTCAGTGCAAGTTAGAACAACAGTCCCAGGTAAACATATGTAGTGGTCCTGCTTGAATAAGCACCTGCTTTTATGTTGTTTACATTAAATGTATAAGGATCATTAGGAGGACAAGGTGACACAGTTATTGTGATGGCCTCCAGGCACTTCACCACTGACACCTGGGTTTGAATTCCAATTGGAGACGACCCAAATTATTGTAAAAGTGTGCAGTCTGTCCTCCTGGAATTCAGATTCACCATTCAGATGTCTACTGTAGTAATCCACACTTTGACAACGCTTTATTGAATTATATTGTGTAATTTAGGAAATAATCTCAACCCCCCCCCCCTTCCAAACCAAACCCATGAGGAGGACCTGCCAGGGTTGATGTGACACCAGTCACTGGTGCCACCATACTGGGTGATCTCAGCAAGTCCAGGAGTGAAACACCATCGCTGGGAATGTTAAAATGCCCACCCAAGAGTAAAAATTCTGTCTTTATATCTCTTTGTACAAAGTAGGACTCTCACCATTGTCATCGAAGTCACTGGGTCAGATCTGATTTCTTTTTTTCCCTCTGTATGAAATGGAAAAAAAAAAATGCTGTTCATAGATTTCTGTTTAATAGTGTTTGCCAGACAAAGTAGAATTTTCACAGCACAAGTTCTATAGCTCGAGAGTCCTATTCACTCAGCATTTATTTTATAGGTCTTTTATCCACCCTTTTTTTGGCTTAAAAAAAAAAAAAAAGGAAAAACAGGGAATTTACCCACTTAAAATAAGCTTTGCACCAAAACCGTCTTCTGGGGATTTTTTTGTAGTGTTAATGAAATCTCAAGAAGACATTAATAATGATCTTCAGGCACAGAACTCATAAAATTAATATTAACAGCTAAAAAACGAGCTGTATTTCCCACTCCATCAGAAAATACATACACTTCCCTTTCCATAAATACGGGTTCTCTCAGGTAATATTTTATAGTGGCCTGGGATCCAGCTGTAGAAGTGTGGGAGTGGGAGCTGAAGCTGCTGTGTCCTGATGCTGCATTCAAGGCTGTCCTTGGCTGTGGCTCTGGGCCACTCCCTCCCCTCCCATCACACGTGGGCCCCGCTCCCTCCCCGTGCTTGGACATTTCTGTGCACAGAACATCAGGCAGGTGCTGTGAGGTGTGAGATGGTTATTCCTGTAAAGGCTCTGGAGGAGGAGCAGTTGGGTTCCTGGGGAGCAGTGGGTGAAGTTTTGTCTTACTAAGAGTTATTTGTACAAGTGTGCAATGCCTGGATATCTGCACAACCAACCAGGACTCTTTAAGGATGTTGGTTTTCCATAGTTTTTACTATCTTCTTTTATTCAAATATAGATGAACAGGGAAATGCAGAATAAGTCCAGCCTAGCTTTAAAATTCCCAGTATGGAACTGTTTTATGCAAACTCAGACAAAGTCAAGACTTAAAATACTTTGTTTTCTTGTTCAGCTAATTATCTAAGTGGATTTTAATGTGCATATTCCCTCTGACAAGTATCAATACACTTCAGAGTCACAACCCAACCCAGATGGTGTGGAGTTGTGAGGTCACTTTGTCAGGAAATGTTCCTGCCATTGACAACCCATCCATGTACAGCTCACATGGCCAGGGAATACGGTGCTGGAAGGTTTAAAGGGGCTGGTGAGAGAAAGAAACACTGCGAGGCTTTTTCCAGCTCACTCAAAGTTGGGTTGGAAGTCCTTGTCATAATCTAGTTAATACAAAAAATCTTCTAGGAGAAGGAAGGTTGCCGTGGGGATGCTGATAAATCTGTGTCTGATAAAATGTGATTTATTTTAGCATTGTTTATTTTGCTCTTATATGTACTTTCTAGCCACGTAAATGTCCCATGTTTTTAATTTAGCTAAGTTGTTAGCAGGGGTATCTTGTGGCAGAAGTAGTGTAGTCTATTTTTGCACTGTAAAAAAAGAAAAAAGCCACGTTTTGAATTTGCTACTGTCTGATTGAATTAATTATATAATTAATTTCTGGAACACAACAGGCTGAAAAGTTTATTTTTCTGCTGCACTTAGGTGGCTTGGCCATGACTTAGCAACACAGGAGAATTAATATCCAGTCAGGGCTCAGCTTTCTGTGGGTCAGGAGAGGCAGACAGCACAGAGATCATGTTATCCTTCTGCTGCTATTCCTGCCTGCAAGCACTTTGGCATTCCTGTGGAAAAGTGGAGTTTTGCAGCATTTGGAGTTTGTATTTAAAAAGAACCACCTCGCAAATGTGATTCTGGCTGGGGATTGTTATCTCGATATGTTGCTAATTCCTGAATAATGATGTGTATGGGGAGCTCTGATGAAGGGTGTGGAGGAAGATGATTGAAGGCACTTGCAGGTGGAAGTCACAGATTCCTCTTGGATGGTGACAGTTTCCAAGCTCTGTATGGCAGATTTTTCTCTGGCCTAATATGTAGTTTATCATATTTCTCTCACTTTTTATGACTGATTTATCATTGCTTTGAGTTCTTTTTCTGAGAATGCTCCCAGCACCCAGCAATGAATAAATGCAAATGGTTATTTATGGTGTGTGGAAAATGACTCAGTATTTTCTTTAATTCATTACAGTGATGAGAGTATTTCTGGAGTGTACAAATGTTTTTTTCAAAACATTTTTTCAGGATGTATAAACCATTCAATCGGTCACTGAGTCTCTTTTCAAGGAGTGTGGGCATCATTTTCAGTGGGACACGTGGGTCCTGCAGTGCAGGTTACAGCTGGGTGAATTTGGGGTCTTGCATGATTTTCTGCAGGTTTTTGGTTGGTGGCTGTTTTGGGGTCTCTCTTTTGTGGGGGATATGACCCAAAATTTAAAAAAAAACTGATGGGAGGCATGCAAATCTACTGGCATATCTACTGAAACTAGAAAGAAAAATGCTTCTTCAGACCCTTGTGAAGCAATATTGCTTAATTAACCCTACTTAAGCCCTACCTTGTGAAAAGGTTAATGGGATTTTTAATGACCTTGAGTGGTCAAGGCCTCAATTTTACATTTCTTCTGAAAGAAAATGGAAAATAGAACAAGAAAGCTGTTCAAACTTCCGTGAATCTGGGGAAAAATATTGGTTTACAGCAACAGTTCAGGTCATTTCCTATTTCATTTGAAATGGTTTTCCTGTTCCTCACCTCGGGTGTCTGGTGGGTGTTTGATGCAGCTGGGTGTGGTTGGGTGGAGATGCTCTGCAGGAAAAGAGCTGAACATGGAACCTTGGCAGAGATAGAACATTATCCCCTCGCCCTCATGGGGTGTTTAGAGTCCTACTGACTAGGGATCCAATAACCAGGTTCTCCCTTACAAGAATGCCCAAAATTAATTTAATTTTTACTGCTTCTCAGTAAGCCGTGTTGGGTAATTTTCAGATATTTGCTTGCAAAGGCACTGGAGCTCCACTTTGACTGTGGGTACAAATTTCTGGGTGTTTTTACCAGGAGAGAGCAGAGATTGTGGAATATTCCATGAATTAGGAGAGCTGTGGTAGCATGGTACTGTTAGTCTTTGTGAGCTGGCCTCCAGAGGGTGATACAGATGTTCTGCCTGGTAGAAAACATACACACATACTAATGAGTGCATTGTAAGAGTTAATTAATGAGAGAGATATTGCTTGTGAACAGTCAATACAGCGATGCATTCATCCAGAGGGTCAGGAATGTGCTTTCTTTGAATTTATCTAACATGGGATGTAGCAAAACACTTGGGGCGCTGCAGATGAAGCTATTAATTGCATTAAAAACTGGCCATAATTAGGTTTGGAATGTAACTGTAATCTCTGGGATCAATGGTTCCTGACACCTGTCAAATGGCAGAAGGGTAAAACCTTTTATAACCCTGATGAACACGTGCATGTGTCACATCCTTATCACACAGAGCAGTGAACTTTAAAGGTTGGAGGCTGTTAAATCCAAACTCCCTGCAATGACGTGGTGTTTTGCTCAGAGTGGTGTGATTGTCTGGCATTCCTGTGAAACCAGGGAACTTGAGTTTGGCATTATGCTTCACATACCTGCACATCCACAATTCCTGTAAAATATGTGTATGCTGCCTCTATACAGAGAGACACTGTGACCCAAGACTTGATTAAATCAAAAGGAGCATTTAAAAATTGCTGAACTTAAACCGTGTGTCACTTCCATCTAATTTGTGGGAAGCTGTTAAATAAGTCTTCCTGTCTCCCCCAAAAACACCCCAAGGATCTGTTCTCTAATGCCCTGTTCTGTATAAACAAGTATAAATGTTTAAAAAGTAAAGAATACTAATCAAGAGATGGAAGACACGCGCTGCTTAATAAATCTTGCCTTCAATTTATTTGTCTAGTATTACAAAGGCAGAGGAGATATCAATTAATACAGGCAAAGAGGACCCATAATTTATAATTAACTGGCAAGTGGTTTGTAACAAACAGCAGCACTGAATCTAATAGCCAGTAGAAAAATAACTGGTGTTGATTTGTCCCTCGGCAAATTAATAGAGTGCTTATCAATGACAGGGTTACATAAAACTGCTAAATAAATAATCATCAGTGAGTTAGAGTGAAGCAGATCTTTAACAAGCTTAATCTGAACCTCTTGACATCCACAGACTATGAAGAGATTAAATGCTAAGAAAGAGAAGATGCACTATGCACATCATAAGCATGCTCAGGAGCTGGGCCACATGATGTTCTTGGGTAATAGGAAACAAGGAAACATTTTTATTGCAAAATTACAGTGAAAAATGCTTTTTATTATAATTAGACTGAAAATTATAAAAGGTATATCAAAGAAAGGCTGAATGGGAATTAACTAGATGAGAATGGCACTACATCTCTAAGCAATGAAAACCCATCAGTGGAACTGGCTTTGATATATTTTTGGCTCAAGGTTTTTTCTTGGTTTTATTACTCACCTTTGTCCACTTCTGGTTTCTGTGTCACTTTTGCTGATATTCCCTGGTAGCTCACTTAAATCATCCCAACAGCTGAGCAGTGCACCTGACTTTCAGAATGGGTCTTATTTATGAGCCTGGAGATATATATGTATATTTGGTGCAATTTCTAGATGTGGTTTTACTTTTGCAAAAGGTTTTCTGAGCAGTAAGTCCATGTATTAAGGTCTCTCCAACCCTTCCTTAATGCTAACAGGAGTTTAGTTTTGTCCTGGAAAGCTCAGAAGACCCAGCTGGAGCCATGCTGGGAAGTCTTACAAGGTTTTGTCTCCAGGTGAAGATGCACAGGAACCTCCTGCAGGAGTGAGGGGAGAGCAGAGGCTGCTTCCCATTGTGCTGGGTGCTCAGGGGCTGGAGATGGAAGGCAGATGCCAGGAGGTCACCAGTAGCTCCTTGCAGGACTGCTGGCAATCAGTTCCTGGCTGTGTCCCTTGCAGCTTTTGGCATTAAGGAGGAAAGAGCTTTCCTCTGTAATCCACCTATGGATTAGCCTATAGTGTGAATTCTCTGGGGATTAATTCCTTGTAATTTTCCCTCAAGGCCTCTCTATTTTTTCTGATCCTGAGAAGAAAGGAATTTCCTGCAAATGAAAGTGCTGTTTTTTGGGACAGAGAGGGAATAAAGCAAAGCTCATAACTTCATCAGAAAGCCTCATTGGCACTTGCAGGATCCACATCTGAAACAGAATCTGACCTGCGGTGAAGAGCTGCAGGTCCACCTGCCTTTTTTTTTTTTTTTTTTTTTTTTTTTTTTTTTTTTTTTAATTTTTATGTGTGAAAGCAGAGCTACCCTGATATGGGTGGGAAGCCTCTGGTCACAAGTATCCTTTCGGGAGTTCATTCCTTCCAGTCCTTTCCTCCTGAAGGAGCAGAGGCTTTCCTGGTGTATTCCTACACATTGGAGGAAGTGTTTCAAAAGAGGTAATGAGGCTGTGCAGGTACCAGGGATGAGCCTGAATTGCCTTGGGTGGTGTTATGAATAGGAGGCTAATTCCATGTTTTTCTATCTTCATGCTCAGGTGGGGATTTTTTTGAGGAAGATCACAGTATTCACTTGAATTCAATTGTGGATTTTCCTAGACCTCTCTATAATTTCTGGCAGAGAATTTTATTAGCAAAAGAAATGCTGTCTTTTTATCCAGCTCCTCTTTTGCCCCTTTTTTAGACTCTTGTCCCTATAGAGACTGGGAAGGAGAATTCTCAGGACCCACATGCAACAAAGGGAATTTTTTGCTTGTGGGTGGCAGTGGGAGCTGCAGTCATGAGAGAGAAACCTCATACAAATAATACTGTGCTAGTTTATTTTTGTGTTGCTCTCCCAGTTTTTATTCAAAGACTGAATCATCACTTGAACAGAGTAGAGCCTAATTTTTTTTTCTTTAAATTAAGCCTTCATCTGTTGCACCAATGCTGTCTAGTACCATGCTGCAATAATTGATCCATAGATTAATGCATCAATGGGATTTTGGTGCGCTTTGGGTTTGGTTTTGGGTTTTTTGTTTGTTGGTTTGTTTTTTACTTTGTTTTAATAAAGAGAATGTGGTAGCCTCACACACTGCTGTCACCACGTTGGCAGGATGGCCATGTCTGAGGTGCTATCAGGGAGGTTACAGGGCATTCATCAAAATCAAGCTGATGCAAGCATGAATACTCCCCAGAATGAGACCTTTATACTGAAAAAATGCTGAAGGCTGAAAAGAGGCTAATTTATTTAAATTATCTGTATACATGTCAAGCCCCATAGTTTCCAGAGGAAGCTGACAATTGTAAAAGAGCTTTTCTTAAATTTAACAACAAAAACCTAACAGGGGAAGTTATACCAAGAAAGCCTGAGCAACTGAGCTGATAATCATCTGTAGTGATGCAGATGTACAAAAATACAGTTTTCTGCTATTAAGCTTTTAAATGTCAGTAAATGGCAGTTTAGTAGATCATTTGCTAATAATGATTACATTTCTCATTAAAATGTTTCCTTCATTATTCTTCAGGTAGAAATGTGTAATTCAACGATTGTTACATCAATTATACTTAAAAAGCTCATTAAAATACTGAAATATTATCTCTCATAGCCAGAGTACTTTAAGAGTACTGTACTAATTACAAACGGAATAAACTCTTGTAATATCACCATTTGAATTGATGCCTTATAAATTCTTAATGCAAAGCTAACATATAAAGTGTAAATCAAATATATAGATCCAATAAAACAAAACCTTTTTAATCTTGTTTTACCTTCAAAAGGATTCTGATTATTGTGATTAAATAATGCATGATATAATAAAGATCTAGAATGTGTGATTATTTCATTGGCAATTGAATATTGGTGCTTTTTATTTATGCAAGCAATTTATCACAGACAATATGCATCAAGCATTAAAATATTGATACAATTATACCTATCCTGCTGAACCAATAAAAAACCCCTGTGACATGGCTCTCTGCTGATGATACAAGGATGGCTTGAAATCCTTGTTAAATTTTAATATTCTGATGTGCTGGGTTATGCTAATTCTGCTATGGAATAATATCTCCTGTTTTGCCTTTTCTTTCTGTGGGGTTACAAATGCAGCTTCACTTGGCGTGGCCAGCTCTGCTTGCAGCTCTGCTGGTCACTCCTAGGAAGGCACAGCAAAAGACAGCTTTGAATTTCACTTTTCAGAGTTATTCCTTTGCTATGAATACAACTCTACAATATTAATTTTGCTGCTGCCATCGTATCCTGTTGCTGTTTGTCAAGTTTTTCAAAGGCTTCTGGCCCAAGTCAGGGGTAACTTGCTGGAAGTGGTTGGGTTTAATTAGTCTGGTTCCAAAGCAGATGCACTCAGAGTCTCATCCCAGTTTCTTAAGGCTGGCAGCATGGTGTCAAGGTAAAATATAAAAGGAAAAATCAGCTCTTTTTGGTCAGAGCAGTAACTCTACCAGATATAAATCCTGAAATTGGGCAGAATTTCCATATCTTTAATCTTATAAAGCTGGTTATGTTCTAAAGCAACTAAAAAGCTGTACTTAATAGGCTGGCAATGATTTTGCCACTTTATGCAGGTAAGCTGAGGTGCAGGGGACTAAAGGCTCTCTGAGCTTGTCCCTTGTGGCTCAGTTGAAAGCAAATGTGTGTTTGACAGCCCCCAAACAGCACTGGGTGCTCCCCTCCACCTGCTCTTTCAGCCAAGCCAGTGGTCATGGGAGCATCTGTATTTCCCTGAACAGAGCAGCTCTGCAGAAATTTGTACAAGATTAACTTATCCCACCACTCCTGGACTCTAATTTTTGGGGGGCATCTTGAATACATGACACATCTTACAGCACAAAGAAAACTAGGTGGCCTAAACCAAACACTTGTGTCCGTGCTGGCTTTCCAAAATGGCCTTTAAATATCCCTGTGCTTCCAAGTGAGGAAAAAGAATTGGAAACCTCTGAATAAACAGCGGTCAAGGTCAAAACCCACCACCAAAACATAAGGATTGACTAACTCTGGGTGGAAGTCAGCCCTTTGCTGAGGGCCAGCTTTGAAAACGCTCAGGATTTTCAGACACCTAATAGAGACCCTCACTTGATAAAATTATAAAAAAAAATTTGTGTGTCTGATTCACCAAATTGATGAGCACAACCTGCAAAAGTATCTAATACTCATCTTTGTGCTTGCTGAAGGAAGAGAGCCTTTAGTGACTTGCAGGATGAAAAGTTTTTTTTTCCATAACTCACCATGAACTTCAGTTAGGATTTTGTACTATTGGATGAGAGAATTTTTCTTTGCTTTTTGCTAGATGTGCTTGTTTTTCCTTAGTTAGACACTGCCTGATCATCACAAATGTCTCTGCTCTGTCATATTTGTGAGCTCCTGTTTAGCTCAAATTAAAATCAAGCTCTCAGAACAAACAGACCAGTGACCTAAGGCTGGTATTTCAAGGCATCTACTGAATTTAGGCAAATATAACTAAAAATGGGTTAAGGGGAAACTTTTAGCAGTGTTTAAGATCTAAAACTGAAAGCTTTCATTGAATAAATAATGGAGGGAGGGGGAAGAGCTGGTTAATTAAGTAGTTGGCTCGCTAATTGATTTTTTAAAAGCGCAGTAATTTGCAGGCATATGCTGGTGTTGGCTGTGCATTCCCCTCTGCCTCGCCCCCAGCCCACAGGCAGGGGCTGTGCAGGGATCACATAATCACAGTGCTGTCACAGCTCTGACTGAGCCTGAGCACCCACTGCTTCTACCCACTTGCAATTTGCCAGCACTTTAAAGCCATTACCACATGTACATATTTGCCTTGTGTATGGACACTCCTAAGAGCAAAAAAGTCCCCGGGAAAAAAAGCATCCAGATTTTTCTGTGTTGGCAGATGTGAGAGTATTTTCATCCCTAGGTTCATAAACATGCCTTGTTCGAAATTCTTGGGCTTTGTGGTCTGAGTTGTCTCTATACTGGGGTTAATGGAGAGAAAGGACTTGATAAGATGTAGCTTGGAATCATTTGCTTTAAAGAAATAAAAATTCTTGGGGCTTATTAGCCCTGAAAAATATATTAATGGTTTACCAGTTCCAGTAGCAGCCTGCACTGCAAATGTGCCCCTTAGAATATAGACACTTTTTCTCTATAAAAGTAGCTGATTTAGTCAGAAAGGTGACAGTTAAGGCTCGTTGCAGGGGAAATTTTTGCATCTTTGCAGAGTGACTTTTTTTTTTTTGCTGTACTTTACCACAGTGGCTGTCCATCACAGTTGTTATGTATGCAGGCTGAGTGAGCCCGCGGGGGATCCTAGTTATTTACACTCTTTTTCAAGCTTCGAAGCTGTTATAATCATTCGCTGTCAACTTTGTGCTGACACTGAATTTTACTTTGTGTTTTTTATGCTCGGTTTGGGTCTAAAATACTGGCATCCATACCCTACACTGTAATTCTATGGGTGACTGAGTTGACCAGCAATATACAGTATTACTAACAGAGCTTTAGAAACCTGCTGCATATGGAGATTTCGGGATTTGGTGATTGTGGACAGTAAACAAAGTCCCCAGGCTTTATGCTTTTATCCTAGTGGTGGCCCTCAGGAATAAACTGTGTACGGCGTTTCATCTCATTGCATTTTCATCTTTACAAAAATGTAAATATTATTTTCCTTTCCTCCAAAGCTGCAAAGTTAGAGCAGGAAAACTTTTTCATTGCATTTTTTATTTTCGTGCTGGCTTGTTTTCTCCAGGCCTGTATTGTAAGAAATGCATATTTCCCTGTGATCACCATATGTTTAGCATGAGGCTGCAGAGAGGACTGGGGCTGGTAATGGGCTAATACCTCAGCTCCAAATTGAAATAATGCCTTGTGTGAAACATTGGGAATAAATTATCAGCCAAGAGCACGCATTGACAAATGCATAGGGGTTTTAACACCCTTTGAGGTTTAGAAAGGCAAATTTGTATGGCTGTGCTGAAGTGTCTGTGCTCTGCAGTGCAGTGAGTACACAAACTTCTTTCCTTGGTGAGCAGGTCCCTGAGCCTTAGATGGCATCCCAGAGCGATTCCTGCATGTTGGAAGTGTGGGATTTCCATGCCCAAGTTCCCATGTGCCATTCCAGATGCTTGGGGGCCCAAAGGGAGCGATCACACAAAACGATCCGGCCCTGTTCTTAACTGGACTTGAAATAAAACTGGTCAAGGAGCTTGTGTGCTTGGTCAATGTAATAAAGTAGACAAATAATTACTGAGCAAATCAAACACACTTACACTTCAGATGATTTTGAAATATTATCTATAATCGGGCACTTCTGTGCTAGGAGGAAAGGTTAATAAAGTAATTTAAAAAAGATTGTGTAGAGTATTACAGAAACAGAAGAGGACTGGTGATCATAATTGTTAATCTCCTGAAACACCAGTCCTCTACTGCACAAGGCATATATTTTAGTACAACTCCTTATTGTTCATTCCACTTACTATGATATTATACTGCTTAATTACCTTTTGTAAGAAATCTTATTTTACCCTTTTTTTTTTTTCTTTAATAACAGATAATGCTGATGGAAATATTTTAGAAGAAAATCTTATTTAAAGTCCTACCTGCTAGGGATTGAGATTAAAGCAGTTGCAGTAGGTGGGGAGGTAGATCTTTAGAGACTGAATCACTGCAGAAGCTGTGTAGTGAAATACCACAGTGAAGTTGGTAAATGCATCCTCCACCACCCTGTTTTATCCATGTTGTGTGTGGATGGAGCCTGGCAAGGAATATAAGTTTGTCTGAGGTTTTGGTAGTTGTGATTATTTCCTCTGAACCACATTTCTAGTTCATGGCATTCAGATAAAAGATAGAACAGCATCCCTGAGTTAGGGCAGCCTGGCTCCTGGGCGGGTTAGCAGGAGAAGTAAGAAAAAAGTAATATCTGTAATAATGGATATGATGGGAAATATTTATAGCAGCAAATTTAGTGTGCATTTATTATGGTTTGGATTGAAGAAAGTCTCCTTCAGGCACACAGGACTTTGTGAGAGAGCACACACCTGTGTTCCATCTCCAGGGGGTACAATCCTCAGGATGTCTCAACAAATAATTTCCTGTCATGTATAATTTTGACTGGTAGTATCTAATGGTGAATAAGAATATGGTTGTTCCTGGCATCCTTTCAAAAAAACTTCACCTGAGTGGTTTGGCTCTGGTCAAGGCAGAATCTTTTTCGTCACTTGTAATACAAACTCAATGGTTTGTTGTTGGGTTTGGTCACCTGCACAATTCTATGTTAAGATTGGAATTTTCCTGTAGACTTCTGTAGGTATGAAATTGGCAGGGAAGAAAACTGGGTAACATCTATAGGGCCTTGACATAATTAGGCCAGAGCACACAACAATGTGACTTTTCTGCAAACAAGGATCCAAGGATCTCACACCGTGAATATGAGTTACGATAGACCAAACAGGAAATCCATTCCTTAGGAAAGGAATACAGTCATAGTAATTACCTTCATCTAGAAAAATATTTCAGTCAGCAGTGACAAGCAATGAAGTAAAATGATCACCCACCTTTAGAATATCTATTACAAAAACAATTCTCTAAAACCAGAACAGCTTAAAATATCCACTGGAACATAAAGCATCAGTTGTGGAGTCATACATGGATTTCCTATTTCCATGGGCTGTGGGGCTCTCAAAACAACTGACTTGCAATCCAAGGACTGGTTCCAGACTAAGGGGAAAAATTACTGCAATTAAGGATGTATAAATAAAGAGAATACTTTCCATCACACTGCTTTAAAAATAAAATCTTTTTTTGGGGGGTTTTATACAAATCACTTATATCCTCCTTAAAAGAGATTTTTTTTTTTTTTAATATAAATATAGTGAATGCAAAACACCATTAATCCAGTAGTAATATCATCTGATAGTAGTTAATCCCTTCTTAGGGATGGCTTTGCCCAGTCCTTTGGAATATAGAAATGTGCTTTCACTGTTAGGCATTTTGTTTAAGCATCAATCAGTTCTTAATGCTTAATTGTCTTTTTTTTTTTTTCCTTTCCCTGTCTATAAAAGACCACCAAGTAAAATGAATCCTGTCTTCAAAAGTATTTCCTTGGGAGTCTCATTACATTGTTTAGCCGGTGATTTTGTATTCCGAGGTTATGGATCAAGGGCAGTGCCATGCCTGTGGTTTGGACTTGGCTCTGTGCTGTGACAGGATGATGCAGATGTACCAGAAGATCCTAATCTGTCAGAGGAAGTCTATTAAGTTCAAGCCCCTAAGCTGTCTCAGCCAAATCAGTGATACCAAACTTACATTTGTTTTTGTGGTGACCATTCATTTTGGTCAAATGAAGAAATTGCTAGTGTGGGTTTTGTGGCTTCAGGGGTGAAATCTATGAATGTCACAGATCTTTTAGCCTCTCTGCTCTCTCTGAAACATTATTGAGGATGCTCTTGTATGGAAGAAAAAAAAAACAAGCCAAGCTTTTTTATTGCAGCTGTTTATAAGTCACCTTGATCAGAAAAAGTTGAGGAAAAGAAGCATTAGCTTCTATAGAAATAATTCTTTTTGTGAATAATAGATAAGGATGAGAAAAAAGAGAGGCTGCCTGCAGGAAGAAAAAGCAGTTTTGAAATGGAATGAGTTTTAAGCCCTGCTGCAGGCTGTGGACCTTGGCCTTGGTCTGGAATCTGAGGACCTGACTGGTTTTTGAGGTCCCCTCAGCACAGGAGATCAAACAGAACAAGTATTTTATGTGTTTTGTTGGTGTAACAGATCTTCAAATTCTGTGTAAATATCCACTGTTATACATCAAGATGGTGAACACAGAACTTCTTGTGCTGTTTTAGCCAGAGAATAAAAGTATAGGACAGATTAAGGCCATTTTTGGTGAGATAAGAACCAATTGCTTTTTTTTGCAGTCTTTTTCAGCTCCAAGACATTTTCTTCATGATGATATTTGATATTATATTCTCCTCATCTCTCTTTTTTTCAGGCTCTAAGGTAAAAAATTCTGTCTCTGTTGAAGTCAGTTTTTGGCCACATTCTTCAGTGGGATCAAGTTTCCATCCTGTGTGTGACACTTGGCTCATTTTTTAATTTCTGCTGTTTTCCTTCTGGATGGGGCTATTGAGAAAACCTCAATCAAGGTCATTGTGAAGGGTGTGGAAGAGGGAATGGCAATGTGGTGTTTATAAAACCTGAGTTTGATTAGGCACTGCAGCTTCATTAGCTGTGTTCTCCTCCTGTGCAGTTCAGTTTCTCCCCATGTGGGACTCTTATTTGGAGGTTTATGTGACTTTCCACTCCTCACTCCCTCTGCCCCTGCTCCTGTTTTCTCCCCCTCCCTGTTTGCCAGCTACTCTGCTTAGGACAGCTAATTCTTCAGGAGGGCCTGTTTCCTCAGGAATGTGAAACAGCATTCAGAGTCCTGGGCTAATTCACCAGTGCCACAACCAGCACTAACATCTGGATGCAAAATGTGTGAATGGAAAGCTCCTGCAAGAGGGATTAGAGAACAGATAGAGGGTGGGAAAGCCCCAGACAACTCAGTCATTTCTAAAATGTAGTTCATGTTTAAACTAACAAGGTTTTGTGCTTAGGAAAATACAGTAGAACATGAATCTAATTAATGCATTTGCTTTATTATGGTAAGATAATATTATTTTATATATTTCCTATATTAAATTATTTTAGAATGTGACAGAGATGTTAAAAAAATCACTTCTTTTTATTTGCCTTTATGTAAAAATGGCAGTAGGTGTCACTTCTAGGTCTCCCAAATGAATCACTGTGACAAATAGTAATTAGAATATGTTTTATATGAAAGAAAAGAAAGATTGCAAAGATATAGATAGGTCCATTTCCTTTCAAAAAAGTAGCATTGTGAGGAGAAAAAAAAATCGGCTAATTTTTCCCAAGTGCTGAATTTTTTTTTAAGGCTTTTATTTAAAAGGTAACTGCATAAAACTTTGTGACTCTTTCTTTGTTGAAGACACTGGTTTTCAGACTGATGATGGGCAATGCCAGACCCAACTGGGTGAAGTTCCCAAAGATATTGGTCCATCAGTGCTTATCCTGCTCATCCCATGATGAGCCCTCAGCCCATGGTATTTACAGTGAGGAAACATCAGGTGTGAGGAGGATTCAGCTGTCACAGGAGATGTTCTGGTGTGTGGCAGGAGGAATTAGGAAACACAGAATTCAGCTAAGTGAAAGAATAAGAGATCAAACCTGCAGCACATCCATGTTGCTGTGTTATGCTTTGGAAAAATGTAACTGTGCTCAAAACATAGCAAAACCCAAAGCTGGTGAGAAATCTCTAATATTACACATAAAGGTGTTTTAACTAACTTGAAGCAAAAAAAAAAAATTTGAAAGAAAGCAAGAAACTGGCAAAAAAAAAAATTTACCATTTCAGATTCCAGCAGATAGGACTGATCCCTCATCTTTAGTCTTTCCAGTCACTTGGAGTGGTGGTCAATCATTCATGCATGTTCTGCTTTGGATTCCATACGGAGGAATCTGAGGGAATCAGCCTACCCTGGAGGAGAGAAGGACCTTGTTACCTCAGAAATGCTGTGGGTGCTCTGTGCACCCCTAAAACCCCTCAAGAATGACCACACCAAACAAATTCCCCAGGCTGTCTCCTGCCAGCCTGAGCCCCCTGTAAGATCTCTCCTTCCAGACTGCTCCTGCACACTGAAAGGAATTTGTTTGTTTTAAAGGGCCCTGTGTATGTGAACAGAACTGATCAGAATAATTCTAAATGTGCAGCAATATTGGGTATTGTGGCTCGTGGCACTGCAACAAGGAAATCTGCAGTGATACCAAATGTGCTTCAGAGGATGAGTGTCAGTCACACGAGTGTGTGGTGGAGCTCTTCAATCAGCTGAGACTTATTTCAAGGCAGTATTTTCTGTCAGAATCCCCCCAGCTAAAAAAAATAAAATGAAAAGCCAAGCATCAACCTCGCATTTCAAATATGAAATGGAAACAAACCCAATTTACAATTCAGGAGATGAAAATTATTCTCTTCTGCCATAATTCAATTCACGTTTGGTTTATTTGAGAATTCATGTGTTATAACCCTCCTTGCTCACACTTCTGAGCGTCTTGGTTTGTTGCAGCTACTAAGGCTGAGTTTTATTCTTTTTTTATTGTTATTATTTTTATTTTTTCTGGGTTTACATTGCAAGAGGAGGCCTCCCCCTCCCGACAGGACCTTCCACCTGAGGGCAGCACAGTCATCAGCTCTCACTAACTTGGAGTCAATCTTTGCGTCCAAATCCAGCTTCCTCTCAGCTCCAGCTCAGGTTTTGTTTTAATCCCCCCCTTACATTGTTTGCGATAATGAGAGATATGATCACTCTAACTTTTCAAACCTTTCAACTTCCCGTTACTGAGAACTGCATCCCTTGCTTGGCGTCACAACACAGAGAAATTGCCTCTGTTATTCCCTTTGCCATTAAAGCCTGCGACATCTTTCTTTGTCTTACCTTGATGTGTTAATGTAGGAGTAGCAACTGCAGGATGAAGTGCCAGGAGGGTCTGGATACCGATATTAAAACACATCCTTTTAATTCCATGCCATGCAAAATGACGCCGGACCTTTCCTCCTACCGTTCTGAGATTTGTTCTCTCAAACGGGATGCTGACAGTGCAAGAGGTAACACCTTTCAGCAGGTAAAATATGTTGTTAGGGAAGGGATGTATGGCAGGGATGCTGACAACAATTAGCACATGCTCCTCATTAACAACCGGAGTTTACAGCGGAGCGGGAATGGCAGGCTGCCATCAGCCTGGTAGTTACGGGGCAGTTTAATTTCTAACGAATGTGAGCACTGGATTAGGAACAATATTCAACAAAATGCTGCCTGCATTCTCTTATGGCTTTCATTACCAAATTGAAAATCTGTGTAGATTTCTGAAAATTACTTTTAAATGTAGCCAATCTCCTCGACTGCAAGGCTTGATTTGCTGGTGAGGGAGTCCTGCTGTGAGATTTTAATGAAAGATCATAGTGCCCCTCCAAGACCGTCAAAGAGCTATGGGCCCTAAAAGACCTGAAATAATCTGTTTTACTTTTAATGGCAGCCATTTTATATTCATTAAGATCAAAATGCAGTTTTGCAGGCAAATTGCAAAGCTGTTCCACTCACAGCTTGAGAACCTGGAGGCCCTACAGCTTTTTATCTTGTTCATAAGCAAATATGCAGTTAATATCTTTTAATATGCTTTGATGCTTGGTACCTTATGGGTACATTGTACTGGAGGTTAGAGAACTGCATGTTTCTTTGGCAGTGCTAGCAACGAACTAAAGCACCAGTCCTTTTATTTCCATAATGGCAGAAGAAATGAGTCTTTTTTTTCTTTTTTTTTTTTTTTTTTTTTTTTTTTAATATGAGCTCCGCTCAAATAAATTGTAAAGCACCGTGTAGTATATGTTCAGGGTCTCATGGAAGGCACATTTTTTTCCCTGCATTCCATCTGTTGGTGGTTCTTATTATTTAAATTTATACGGCCACATTATTTAAATGTAAACAGCCAAATAAGATAGGATCAAATCATTGGCATCTGGGAACTGTGCTCTTATCCTCTTTGATTGTGAGGTTGTGTGCATTAATAATGGAGTTCTAAAGACTGTGATTCCACCTGATATACTGTATGACCTTAACAGTTGTGATTTTATCAGGGTTTCACTGTATGAGAAAATGAAGGTATTTTGCAGCTCATTTCTGGCAAGGTTAGTTTGCATTATCTCGTGTCCGGAGTAGTTCTGATTTGTGTGTGTGCGCGTGTTTTAAACCTAATTTTTGTTCTTGATTGCCGCGCTCCTGGTCGTGCTGCAATCCACATTCCCTCAGATTGTTTTCAGGGGGTGAACTGCGCTCGTACGCTTTTTGCGCCTTGGTTTCATGGGGCGCTCGGAGGGACGCGGTGCCACCGCCAGTCCTGTCACTTGTCACTGCTGGGCACAGTTCTGCTCCCAAGCATTGCCACATTCCACGAACGGGGCAGTGGGGAAGGTGCTTAGGTAAACATCCTGTCTTAAGGATGGAAACACGCAGAAGTTTGCAGTTAAGCATTTTTCTAAACCTTCCAGCCCCGGTCGAACTGAACTTTTCCTCTCTCTTTCCTGTTGTTATCCAGTAGAAGGTGCAAGAGTGTCGTGCCCTGTTTTCCTCTCCCAGCCAAGAAGATCCACCAAAGATCAGAGAAAGTTTTCAAGTCTGCCTCATTTAAGAAAGCGTCGTCAACCTCTTTCTGGAGCTAATTCCAGTTGTGCTATTTAAACAAAAACAAACCCGAAAGGTGCATTAAGGCAGCTCCACGGAGGGTCCCTGCTCCATCCCTGCGCCCTCCTGCTTGCGTGCTGTCTGTGCCCCACGGGCCTGTTACAATATTGGATGACATGTTTACAAGTTCTAACATCTCACTCTGTGCAACTGCAGGGCTTCCTCGCCGGGCCGAGAACTTCCAGCTCTGTGTGTCTGGCAGAGATGGGGGAATTCGATAACCTTCCCTCTTTGGGTCTTAGGGCGAGCTGAATGCGTCTGGCCTGCCAAGGCACAATTTAATGGGCTTCTGAAAACACTCAAAAGGCAGACAGAAATGTGTGGATGGGCAGGCAGCCAGGCTGACCTGGGGGATGGGGCCGGGCTGATTTGAAGCAGGGTAAGGTCGTGAAGGAATGTTTGAGGACAAAGCTGGCTGGGGGAGTGCACTGAAAGCCTAATGTTTGACTGGAATGGATTTACGGAGCTTGAACTTGACTCTGTAACTTAAGAGCAAAAGCATTCCCACCTGTCCGGCTTTAAAGGGGAAATGGAAAATGTAAAGAATATATAATTAATTTCAATTACAAGCTGCACATATCTTTTGCTTGGATATATGCTATCTTTATTTCCTGCTGCAAGTTTAAGATCCAGTGTAGGAACTGTATCTAAAACAGAAAACAGTTCACTCCTATAAATCTGCTTCTTTTTTTTTTTCCCCTTTCCGTTTTTTTGGGTTTTTTTTGGCCCAACGTTTTTGAACACCTTTTAATGTTTGAGATTTTGACTTTTGGTACTCTCTATAACAAGAACTTTGCTCACATAATCTGCTTAAAATGGAGCCTCTTCAATCTGATTTCTCCCATTAAGGAAGATTTTTTTGAGACCCAGAGAGAGCCTGCTGTAATGGAGGCATTAAAAGATAATGGCTTACATGCTGATTGGTATAATTTGGGAACAGAGTAATAGGAAAATATTGGGGGGAGGGAGAGAGGGGAGTTGTCCTTGCTAAATTAGCATAAAGGGGAGGAGTTCTTTTTCATTTCCATCTAAATGAGAAATCATTGCTCTTGAAGTTG